>NC_142000.1:6839166-7151250 GCF_049901715.1 Pseudonaja textilis
ATGGTCTGTGATGCATCCTACCAGCTGTTAGTATATTATTGCATTTATTTGCTTCATTCTGTTTTTGTTCTTTTAACTCTTTGCTGGTCGTTGACCAAATAAATATTGATTGATACACTGATGAATGGAAACGAAACACAGCAAAGGTGTGGAACCTTCTAGGATGAGAAAGTTTGTTAAATTATAGGCCAATGTTGAGATAAAACACCCTTCTTTACCCCAAGGGTGCTTTTTGCAAAAGGCAACTGGACTTTGCTTTTCCTGGAAGAAGTTTCACTTCTCATCCAAGAAGCTTTTTCAGTTCTGACTGAATGGTGGAGAATGGAAGGATCTATATTCCTTGCAGTCATCTGGTCATTAGTACTCTCTCTGAGAATCATTGAGGCTACTTGGGAGGTTTATCGGTGCCCTTGGGTCACCTGAATAGTGCCAATGGATGTGGGGCCTTCTTGGAGCTGCTGTGTTGTAAACAGGAGATAGGTAGTGTTGTCTCCCTCCCCCCTCTGCAGAGAGAGGGCTACTCAATCTTAATGCAGAAGGCCTCTTTCAAACCTTAAAAGAGACCCCTCTTTTAAATCCTTCCCTCCTCCGCCATTCAATCAGAACTGAAGAAGCTTCTTGGATGAGAAGTGACACCTCTTCAAGGAAAAACAAAGTCCCAGTTGCCTTTGGAAAAAACATGTTTGGGACAACCATGACCTGGATGACTGAGAAATCTCCATAGACAAACAACCCTTCCTTCCTTGTTTTTGCAGGTAAGTTAAACCCATGGCAAAATGTTGCCGATCAAAGCTACTGGCAGGGAAAGCTATTGAAGTGCGGATGAGACAAATGCCCTGCAAAGGGACAGAGATTTTGACTACACACGCATATTTACCTGTGGATAAATTTCTTTACCACTTCCATGCCTGCATTCAGTTCATTCAAGGCCAGAATATACTCCTGAGTAAAGAGCCGCAACCGAGGACATTTACCAAAATCCTTTCCAAAACAGGAAAAAAAAAAGGAGATATTTAAGACTCGGAAGTGCCAAGGTCTGGACTTTCAATAAGGATGTCTTGAGAAAGGGAAAAGTTTCAATCGGTATTTATACAGATATTCTTTGACTTAATTCATTTAATGGTCACTCAGAGTTACAATGGCATTAAAAAAGGTGACTTAGGGCCAGTCCTCGCCCTTCTGACTGTCACAGCATCTCCATGGTCAGGTGATCAGTATTGGGGTGCTTGGCTTTTAACTTATCATCTTCTGTTAAACAGTATGTCATCTGGGTGCAAATGTCTCTGTGCTATTACAATCAAAATTTACAGTATTACAGTTACATTGATAAAAATTCTCTAAAATAATAATAATAATAATAATAATAATAATAATAATAATAATAATAATATAATAATAATAATAATAATAATAATAAAAAAATTCAGAATTCAGGCTGACAGGCACTTGGCCCACAACATACCTGACATAACAATAGTTTAAAAGAAAAAAGGTTGGTTCATTGACATTGCAACACCTGGTGATGCACAAATTGAAGATAAGCAGCAAGAAAAAAATCACAGTACCGCGACTTACAAATTGCAATTGAGTGACTTTGGAAAAATAAATTGTGTGTTATCCCAATTGTAATTGGAGCCTTTGGAGCAATACCTAAAGGGCTATCTCGCTATTTGGAAATCCTGAATTTATCAGACTTGAATACCCTGATTCTATAAAATACCACCCTACTTGGAACAGCTTATATCCTCCGATGTTACCTGAGCAGTTCCTTGGTCCTTGGTTAGGACTCGAGCTGTTGAGTTATCAACCAGCCTCAAAGGCTGTGAATCTCACCAAAGAGTAACAACAATAATAATCAGCATTAAGACTCTAGTCATTTCTCCCTCTTAACATATCTTCTAATGAAAATATAATATTATAATAGGTATAATAAGCTTAACAATCATATTAATCATCATCATATTGTTTACATCTCTATCTTAACATCTCTTCTTTATTTCACTAATCTCCATTTATTTCTTACTTCTGTTTTTATTCTCCAGCTATCCGTAAAAATAGCTGCCACACCACACAATATTCAGTTTGTTCTTCCTCCTTCATAGCAAGCGTTAATCTATTCATTCCTGCACATTCTAATATTTTCCTAATCACAATTCTCATCCGTAGGGATCTCGTCATTTTTCCAATTTTGTGCAAAGTTAAAAAGTTAAAGTAAAAAAATAATAAAAGAAACTTAAAAAATGTATTTACAACACTTGCAGTGTCCTGGGTCATGTCACCATTTGTGAACTTTTCAGGTGGTTTCCGACAAGTGAAGTCAATGAGAGAAGCCAGATTCCCTTAAACACCCATGTAATTCGCTTACTTGCAGTGTTTCTCTTAATATCCGTGGCAGGAATGGTTGTAAAATTGTGCATGATTCACTTAACCTTGTTTAGCAACTGAAATTTTGGTTCCCAATGATGGTTGTGAAGTCAAGGACGAGATGTATTCTTTTTTCCTTTTCTTAATTAATTGAAAGAACCTTTCTCAACTTGGTGCCCTACAAATGCCCTGAGTGCAACAACCTTCTTCCCCAGCCAGACTGACTAACCGGGTTGGGTGGGAGGCATTGCCCACCGATTAGAACAGGGGTTTCCAACCTTGGCAACTTTAGGACCTGTGGACTTCAACTCCCAGAATTCCTCAGCCAGCTGCTGAAATCCACAGGTCTTAAAGTTGCCAAGGTTGGAGACCCCTGGATTAGAAGACTGGATTAAAATAAGCCCACCTATTTCATCGCTAAAATTCAAATGCCACCAATGCAGAGAGGTCGTTTTCCAAGATGTGCTCATACTTGTCACCCATTTCTTTAATTGCTTGCAAACTTTCACAGCTCTGAAGTTTGCCTTTTGCAAGATCGGGTGGTTGAAAGGTTTCTCTTGCTTGAAAGAAACGTGTTCCAAGAAAGTTTGCAAAAAGAATAAATATGCCAAATAAGGGCCAGGCTGATTCTGAGGCAGAGTGAGGCAGCCAGCTGATGTTAGATGTCACGAAAAAGCAGCAAATTTGCTAGTTATTTAATTTGCTGCTGTTATGTTATTACAACACTGGTGAGCTTCACAGCTTTGGATGTCAAGCTAAATGGATAGCTTCAGGCAATAGGTATCCTTGTTTTCTTTTGAACATTTGGGTCTTCGGTTTTACTTGGAATTAAGGGTTGATTGCGGACATGCAGTAGTCTAAATTGGTCAACAGAATCTGCCACCAAATGTTCTCCAGCGGTTTCAAGCTATATCTTCCATTGTGGATGGAAGTTATGGGCCACTACAAACATCTGGAAGGCTTCAGGATGCACGTCCACATTAAAGACCAATAGTGAACTCATTCTTTTGTTCAGAACCTTATGTAGCCCAAATGAGAGCCATAGGGAGCCAGGAGTTGATAAGATCAAGGGACAGAGAGAACAAACATTTTGGGAGAAAAATACCTGTGCAGAAGGAAGGGGAAGCAGTCAAAAATAACTAAGCATGTTTGTCAGCCAAAACAAGGGGGGGGGGGGGAATTGCAAAGTGTGATGGTGCAGTGGTTAGAATGCCATATGGCACGGTCATTCTGCACACAGCCAGGCGTTCGATCCTGACCGGCTCAAGGATGACTCAGCCTTCCATCCTTCCAAGATTGGTAAAATGAGGACCCAGATGGTTGGGGGCAAGAAGGCTGACACTGTAAACCGCTTGGAGAGGGCTATAAAAGCACTGTGAAGCCGTATCTAAGTCTAATTGCTATTGCTATCTTTCCAGAATTAAGTTGCTTCTGGAGTCTTTGGGAGCAAATCCCCAAAGTCAAACAGTGCAGAAGACACCTTAAGCTAGATGTTGGCCATATGTGCCCAATTCTAATGATACCAAAATAATAATGACACTGTAAACCACTAAGAGCTGTAAAATACTACGAAACAGCATATATATGTAAGTCGTGAGCCGTGGTAGCGCAATGGTTAGAATGCAGTACTGCAGGCTACTTCTGCTGACTGCTGGCTGCCGGCAATTTGGTAGTTCGAGTCTCACGGGCTCAAGGTTGACTCAGCCTTCCATCCTTCTGAGGTCAGTAAAATGAGGACCCAGATTGTTGGAGGCAACAGGCTGACTCTGTAAAGCACTGTGAAGCGGTATATAAGTCTAAGTGCTATTGCTATTGCTTCTGTTCAGAGTGGAAGAGGGCCCAGGTAAATTGCCAGATATTGGCAAATGAAGGTAATCCATGTTCTTTTATGTTGTTATGGGTGCCACACCACAATATCTGTCCCATCCCGGAATAAAGGCAAGGGTATTTTAAAAACTGATACGAAAAAGTTCAGGAACAGTTTAGATACATGTTGCATGTGTGATTGCTTCAGACAGGGAGCGAGCAGCATTGGACATAAATGATTGACTGCCCACTGTGACTGCCTTGTGCAGTCTTTGTGAAATTCCTCAGTCCGTTGGCCAAGGCTTGTGTCTATCAGCCCCCCTGCCTGGCCTGCGAACAGGACTGCACAAACTCACAAAAGGAGTCGAGATGTTTTGACCGATTTATGCCTCCACTTAGAATTCCATTAGCATAACAAATGTTTACATGATATCACAAATGGCAGTTTTCCAAATTCATCAGGACCAAAAAGATTGAGTCTTTTTGGAGCTGGGGCAATGCGAAAGCTGAGCATCGGCTGGGGAGAAAATGAAGTTGCAAAGGCAGACCATCAATCTCAGCTTTTCATGTTCTACCCTGGTTAGTCAAAGAACCCTGTGCAGTTAAAAAGGATCTTCCACTAGAGCTCCAACCGACTGTCAACTTCTCTTTTGCATACTGGAACTGACACTGTTTGGGGATAATCTCACAGTTGGTTCCCTCTTTTTTGAACGGCTGTGCAGTTTTTTGTTTTTAAATTTGCACATGTGAAACAGTGCCACCAGATTCTTGCAAAAGGCAAACATATGACCAGCCAAGTGAAAAATTGCAGGTGAAACGCTAGCCTCTTGGCACAAGCCGTTTCATGTTCCATCGTCTTGTAAAACTCTGCAAAATCAGCCTGGGTTTTGTTTTTTGTTTTTAAAAGTGGGGTTTGTACTATTTGTAAAACAAAAGATTTGCTGCAAAGCATAAAAGTGATTGTTTCATTGTAGGGTTTCGGCAACTGATTCAGAGGAAGGTTACTGCCGAATTAAAAAAAAATACTACTTAGGCAATTACATTGCTTTCAATGGATTAAGATCTATATTTAATAGGAAAATGGAAGCAGACATAAGAATATAAAATCAGGCTATTGAATCCAGTTTTGTTAACATTTGATAGCAATTTTCAGGGTTTTGGTGGAGAGAGACAGTCTCCATCAAAATGTTAATCAAGCCTGACCCTGTCTTGTTTCTCAGCCCAGACAAGACTGACAAAGATCAGTTTGGCCTTGAGGTGAAGGCATCAGGCTAGAAACCAGGAAACTGTGAGTTCTAGTTCTGCCTTAGGCTGCGTGATTTTGGACCAATCACCAGGAGATGGTGAGTTCTAGTCCTACCTTAGGCATGAAAACTGGCTGGGTGATTTTGGACCAATCGCCAGGAGATGGTGAGTTCTAGTCCTGCCTTAGGCATGAAATCTAGCTGGGTGATTTTGGACCAATCGCCAGGAGATGGTGAGTTCTAGTCCTGCCTTAGGCATGAAAACTAGCTGGGTGATTTTGGACTGACCACCAGGAAATGGTGAGTTCTAGTCCTGCCTTAGGAATGAAAGCCTGCTGAGTGACTTTGAGCCAATCACTCTCTCTCTCTCTCAGCCTACAATCTCAATCTTGGGTGACAAGCCCGTTGGTCAATTCCTGTCGCTACCAATGGATCATCACTCAATTGATCCGAAAGAAACAGACCTTGCCGTTGCAAGTAAATGCTAGGAAGGAAAAAAAAAAGTGCAGTGCATAATTTTTTTTTTCCAGCAGCTTTTACAGTCCAATCATGCTCCTTGATTCAACTTCAAGGATAAAAGTCAATTAAGAAAGATGAAAGAAGCAGATGAAGGGCTAAGACCTTCCTGCCCTTGTGAAAATAAATCACAGTGTCCCCTGAAGGAGGAAATAACATTTCTGTTCTCGCCTGTCGACCTGTAATACATCGCTTGTTCTTTTTGTACCAGTATCAAAATGAGGAAAGTTCTACAGATAAATCTCCCCATTAAATAGTGTCTAGAAAACATTTCAGGTAAAAAGGCAGGAGAATTTACTTAACCATTCCATGTTTCACTTTTGGAAAAGGGGTGTTTTTTTCCACAATTCCTTTCCATGTCTTCCATCTTTCTCAAAAGACAAAGAGGGAAAAGAACCACAAACTTTCCCAGATTTCCCATTTTAGCTAAACATGGAGATAAGCTTCTACTGAAGAATGAAGCTAAGTATTTTAGGACTACCGTCATACCTCTGTACTCATCGTTAACAGGTTCCGGGAGGATGAATGAGTACCAAAAACGATGATTACCAAACAAATTTTCCCCATAAGGAATAATGTAGTGAGTCACAAGGCAGCCTACATCCACAAGTTCTAGTATATGCATTGGGGACTAAACAAAGGATGAATGCTGGGACATTTTTGTGTCAAAATACGTTGAGTACCAAATTCGATGAGCTTGAACGCACTTGAGTACCAAGGTACCCCTGTATTTGCTTCTTTGTTCCATAAATACACGGACATAACAGACCACATAAAATAGCAGCATTGTGAAGATTTTCTACAGAAACCAAGGCAACAAAGTGATGAACTCACCATGTTATGTTTTAGGATCCTCTGTACCACTGGAGTGAATACTTCTATGACCACCATAGATCGAGGGCGTTCTCGGCAATGCTGCGTCAAGAGATTGTTATGTTTAAAAAGAGGTGAGAAAAAGCACAATCCACTGCCGTGAATTACCCCAACGTTGCTATTAATCTTAACAAGTTAACCATCAGTTGTAAGGGCTCTTTCCCCCAAATCTACTGGATAGATCTTGTGAAGGGTTTCAAAAGTATTTCTCAGTAAGGACCACAGAAGTAATGTCTCATGTTGCCTGTTCATCTACTTTCTGAAGCTATCAGGGATTAGCCTGGAACCCGTCTCAGTTAAAAGCAAGTGAGATCTAATAGCGACCAATGGTTCGTCCACTGGATTACAATATTTTGCAACCCAAAATTGCCAATATTAGATGGGAATTTCTAATAGATGTCAGCATTTTTACTGATTTATTTCAATAGCATAGAAAGGTCCTATGTTATAATTGGAAACATATCAAAACAGGCATTCTACAATGTTGTTAATAAATACTGGAGCATCCCTCAAATTGAATTTTTATCCTAAACAGTTGGCTTGCTTGCTCATTTTTCTCTGTGTCTCTCTCTGTCTTTTCTCCCTCCCTCCCTTCCTCCCCCTCTCTCCCCCTACCCCACGCTCCCTAACTAACCAATCAACCAACCAACCAACCAACCAACCAACCATGACAGTTATAATCTATGCCAATCTTGGAGGGCTGTAGTTATGGACAGCCTCACTAGGTAGATCAGACAAGAAATCAACTCTTTAGCTCTTTAGAAAGCTAAAACAAATTTTACTGAGAGGGGCTACAATAGCAGCATCTTTAGACTGACTGCATTGTATCTCCTCCATTTATGCTCCAGTAAGGGAAACATCTGTCTAAGCAACTTCTGAATGCTACCAAGTTTGTCTGGGCTAAAAAAAGGTTTTATCCCCTTTTGTCTAGATAACAGTTTCTGCATATTTCCACCTTCCTTATCCTCTGCAAACAAAATTTTAACCTGTTTAAGGAGCTGCCACTAAGAAATGTTTGGACATCGGTTGCAAAAATTAAGAAAAGAAACAAAGACATCAGAAATACCTTGCAGAAGAATTCACACAAGTCAGGTGGTGGGTGGTTGTTTTCCAGCAACGGAGCAAGTGCCTAAAGGGATGAAGGAATGAAACCGCGTTCATATTCATTTATACTCTGATCATTATATCAGAAATAGGCTCTATATTATTCTTCCATCTCCAATAAGAAGAACAAAAGAGCTCTAGTAAGGCCAAAAGGTACCACGGAAGATTAGATAAAAGTCTTCTTCGGAATCCTGAATCACATTTCATTCAAGAGATCGCTAAACATCAGAGCAAACCATTCTTCTTCTTCCCTGATTTTTCAGGACTCTTAATAAGAATCTGGACTGCCCTATCCCAAACACTGGGCAGCATATTACTTAGACATTCTGAAAATCACCTCTTTATCCACCTCTGATCCTTTGGACCCCTCTTTCCTCCTTGGCGTTAACAACCCTCTTTGAAGAGTTTCCCGATTTAACAAAAACAAATCCAGGAACACAGCTATTTATTTTCCAAAGCAAGTGGAAACTTCTTCCTTTCCAACAAAGCTCTTGTTTTCCAATGCCTAACTTCATCCTTTCTCAGTCCATTGCTAGGCAACCCAAATGCAGTTGCATGCCGTAACGGCACCAAGAGTAACAGCAGCCACATAATCAGGTTATGTCACTGCTGCTACTATTGCAAATTATGAAGTATTGTCAGAATAGAAGGTCCTTCAAGGTTTAGTCTGTCCTGGGGCTAAAGAGTTCCATGTACCAGACTGCAAAAACAGATGTGTGTTGTTGTTTTTTTAAAGACTGGAAGAGCTTCTGCAAAATCCTTTCTGACAATCCTTTCTCAGAGCACCAATTCTTTGGGAACCAAGCTGCTTGAATATCTTTTCCTCTTGGACTTGAAGAAACAACCAAAAGGAGAAGAGGACGGCAGAGGATGAGATGGTTTGCTGTTGTTCGTTGCGAAGTCGTGTCCGACTCATCGCGACCCCATGGACAACGTTCCTCCAGACCTTCCTGTCTTCCATCATCTTCTGGAGTCCATTAAAGCTCATGCCTACTGCTTCTGTGACTCCATCTAGCCACCTCCTTCTCTGCCGTTCCCTTCTTCTTCTGTTGCCCTCAATCGTTCCCAGCATTAGGCTCTTCTCCAGTGAGACCTTCCATTAGGTGACCAAAGTAGTTGAGTTTCATCTTCAGGATCTGGCCTTCTAAGGAGATGGTTAGATGGTGCCATTAACTCAATGAACACGAATTTAATACTGTAAGCCATCCAGAGTTGGAATATCCCTTTCAATCCTCACATTCTATTAAAAACCTTTTAGACTCTGAATGTAAATAAATACTGAATGTAAATAAATAAATAATACAAGCTACTCAACAAATGGGCTATAACATTTAATTCTTGCAGTTTCCGGAACCCTGTTGTTTCTCTCCAAATATTTTTTTTGGGGGGTGGGGGTTAAAAGAATGTTCCCAAACTCTTAAGATGCTGCTCTTAGCTATTTCTTGATTGCGTAAGCTTGGAATGAAACCACTTTAAATCTGCAGTTTCCCAAAAAAAATATAAAATAATGGCAGGGACAAATCGGGGAGAAAGAATACCCTAGAAAAGTCAAACTCAAGGAAGAAGACAGATTATTCCCCCCCCCACAAAAAAAGAGTTTTTGTAACTTACCACAATAATATTTTCATGCTCTTGAGTAGTTAAATTGGTCGCCTGAAAATTGAGGTTACATTAACGTTACGTTTACAAAATTGAGTTAAGATTACATTTATAAAATTGAGATTACATTACATGAGAGATTACATTAAGAAACCAATGGCCAATCACCATCATCACCATCAATCAATCTGCATTGGTTTCAAGAATCATCTAGTTTGTTCTCCCACAGGGGCCCATTTCCAATCAGTCTGGGGAATCACCCCTTAGGCTAGGTCAGGAGTCAGCAACCTGTGGCTCTGGAGCCGCATGCGGCACTTTTGGCTCTCTGCTGCAGCTCCCTGTCAGCTGATCCCACCACTGGCTGGACCCTCCCCTCCCCCGTCACCTGGCCCGAGAAGGTAAGGGTGATGGCGGGGGATGGAGACTCGCTCCATATTCCAGAGAAGGAGGTGACTGGGTGGGCATGAGTGACATTGGGTTGGCCACACCCACCCAGTCACACTGGTTGTTAAATTATTGGCTCCCGGTGCTTTCTGTGGGAAATGGGTCGAAATGGCTCTTTGAGTGTTTAAGGTTGCAGACCCCTGGGCTAGATGATTCCAACGGATCATGCATCGCTCAAAAGATCCAGGTGCTGAGAAAGGGAGCATGTTGCAACACTGATGACCCTCCCAACATCTCCCATTTCTTCCAGTTATCCTGGAACCACCAAACCAGTGAACTCAATAGCTGATGGTGACTCAAACACTTCCCATCTTGACAATAATCATTCACGAGTTCCCATCTACAATCATTCAAAATAAACCATAAAGGTTCCAAACAAGAGATTAAACTATCAAACCAGATGGGACAACCAACCTAGGATGGTGTAAATCAGATTCTCACGTGTCTTTATTATGGGGAAGGATTTTTAATAGGCAGGATTTTTAAATGGTGAGTCCTTAACTTATGGATAGAGTGATTACACTGAAATATTGGGAATTCTGGGAGTCCACAAGTCCTACAGTTGCCAAGGTTGGACACCCCTATAATAGGAAGGAAAGGGGTCTCTGAAGAGTTTATAGTTGTTGCTGACTCAATAGCAGTAACTGTGGGAGTCTTAGTGGACAACCAGCTAAATATGAGCCAGCCGTGTGCAGCAGCAGCCAGAAAAGCTAATGCAATCCAAAGTTGCATTAACAGAGGCATACAATTAAGATCAAGGGAAGTACTAATACTACTCTATAAAGCCTTAGTAAGGCCACACCTAGAGTACTGCATCCAGTTTTGGTCACCACACTATAAAAAAGATGTTGAGACTCTAGAAAAAGTACAGAGAAGGCCAACCAGGATGATTAGGGGACTGGAGGCTAAAACATATGATGAACGGTTGCAGGAACTGGGCCTGGCTAGTCTAGGGAAGAGAAGGACCAGGGGAAACATGATAGAGGTCTTCCAATATTTGAGGGGCTGTCACAGAGAGAAGGGGGGTCAAGCTATTTGCTAAAGCACCTGTAGGCCAGACAAGAAACAATGGATGGAAACTGAAGAAGGAGAGATTTAACCTGGAAATAAGGAGAAACTTTCTGATAGAGAGAACAGTCAATCAGTGGAACAGAAGTTGCCCTCAGAAATTGTGGGAGCGCCATCACTTGAGACTTTCAAGAACAGATTGGACTGCCATTTGTCAGAAATGGTGTAGGGTCACCTGCTTGGGTGAGTTGGACTAGATGACCTACAAGGTCCCTTCCAACTCTGATTATCTATTATCAATACTATAGGAAGAGGCGTTCATCTCTGTTTCAAGGCCATTGAGCCACTACTGTCCGAAGACGATTCCACAGTCATATGGCTAGCATGACATTACAGAACATTGTTTCCTCCCCACTGAAGTGGTACTTATTTATCTACTCGCATTTACATGCCTTTGGACTGTTAGGTGGACAGGAACTAGGCACCCCACTGCGCGATGCTTGGATCTCAACTGTGGGCTGCCGGCTTTCAGCCGATAAACCCAGCGTTTTAGCCATTACACCACCCTATAATAGATTCTGCCTAAAAATCTGCTGCACTGGACATACTAGTTGGATCATGGAAAACAGAAATGAAGAAATATCATTGCCAAAGACTTACCTCCGAAAGCAACTTGGAAACTATTTCTAAAGGGGCTTGATGGATGGATTCATCCTGCAAAGGGGAAGTTAATGCCATATCCACCAAAGTCCGGATTTCTTTCAAGACCACCTCTAAGCGGCTTGGATTACTCAGCACTTTCTTGTACTTGTAGATCTTTTTCTAGGAAGAAAACAAACATAGATAGGATTTTTACTTAAGGTTTACTTCAAGATCACATCCAAGTTCCATCTGCTTTTAGCAGTTTCTTAAAATAAGGAAACTATTTGCATAGCATGTTCTTCACTGGGTTTTGTAGGAAAACATGTGCAGGCAGATCAAATGGAGAAGTGACACACAGGATCAAGCCTGACTTGGGAACCTGATTTCCATCACTCCTCTTGTCCTCTTACACTCATTTGTTGAATTGCTTCGATTTCATCTCAACAATTTGCATAATAGCCACAAAAAAAGAGAAACCAGGTTTTCTAAGAAGCCGATCTTTTTAGTACTTGTAAATGATTTGACCTGCTGAGTAACCACCTCAAACAATCTATAGTTGCAAAGGTATTTTTTTCTATCCGATTTTTCTTCTGCTTTCTGTTTTTCTAGATTATGAGCTTGAGGAAAATATTGCCTTATCTTGATATTAAATTATAAGCATTTCATTGTCAACAAACAACTATATGCACAACTACTTGGAAGCATGTCTTTTAGATTATCAAACACACATAAACTACTACACACATAAACAGGTCTACTAAATTTACCCGTAACTATGAAGGCCAAATATACATGTCAATGCCTCTGTTTATCTGTCTGTCCGTCCATCCATCCATCCATCATCTACAGCAAAAACGTATCAAAAGTATAAACAACCAACAACCAAATAATAGAACAACCAACTAGCTATTAGAACCAGTATCACCCTTCTACACCCTGATCCTGTCCATATATGTTGGTCTACAACTTCCATAACTCTCACCTGACTTCTTTATGCTGACTTTATCACACTGACTGAATGCTACCAACTGAGGAAAACCTGGTTTATGGCTTTTTCCTCTCTTTCCCAGAATGGCTGAATTCCAGGAGAAAGCAACAGGTCTCTAGAAACAGCAGGAAAATCCCACAAGATTCAGTGCCACAAGACAAAAAGGGCACTGGCACCAATTATCAGTAGTGGGTGTCTTGTTTTCAGAAAGCTTTGGAGATGGGTGGAGATGGAGATTGTAATTACAACAGGATCCAGCTTCCTCATTTTTTTTTTCTCTCCATCTCAGTTTTGACAAGGACAGAATATAATGCTAGGGATTTTAATACGAAGCTCTCCTATGGTGTTCCATGGTACAGTGTCAAATGGTTAAGAGAAGCCTGAAATAAAAGGAACTTCAGTTCAACCAAACACCAAACAGTTATTTAACATTTACAGAAATGTCCAGAGTTTATCAGTTTGTTTCTCAACTACCATCTTCAGCAAGATCATCTTCAGATGTTCCTCATGCACCCTTCTCATCTGCCTATCATTCCACCAATCATTCTCAAACAGCCTCAAGTATCTCAATAAGACTTTGAAGGATATATTGATCCTGGCTCCTATTTTTATGGATCACTTTTTCAAATATCTAAGTACGCATAGTACCTAAAAATAAATAGAAGAGAAACGACGTAAGACCTATTCAGCAAAATCAACAATGTCCAATAACGTTTGAAAACCCGGTTTTCACCATGGAAGATTGGCGGACACTTGGTCTTAAAAAAAAAAATCTCAACCAATCGATGGGTCTTCCAATTGCACAATGCTGTTTAGATTAAAATCTTTTGAATGGCAATTCCGCACAAACCACTCACAAGAAAATCCAGTGCAAACTTCTTGCTGAAGAGCGCATGGCAAAAGACACAACACATATCTCTGAATTGTTTTTTAAATAAAAGCAAATGTTTTCAAGTTGGAGAAGATTACGTATTTCTGCCTGGCTGAAGAAGTTTAACAAGAAAAAAAAACTGCCTAGGTGCTCTCCTATTATTTAGCCTGCTTGCTTCATTCAAATAAAGACTGAACAGCAGGGGAGAAATGCAAAAAAAAGTTGAAAATAAACATGAAGCAGATTGCAACAAGCTAAAGTAGTTCAAATATTACTTCCCCCATCACATTCCCCACCATTAATTTACTCCCACCTCAGACTCCATGTGCAAAGTCAGCCTTCAGTGTAACGTAACAGAAGAATCTTGTTAGAAGAAAAACTAGAGTTGGTTGATGCTTTCTTCTTCTTCTTCTTCTTCTTCTTCTTCTTCTTCTTCTTCTTCTTCTTCCTCTTCCTCTCCTCCTTCTCCCCCTCCTTTTCCTTCTCCTCCTCCTTCTACTCCTTCTCCTTCTTTTTCTTCTTCCACCGCTCCTTCTTCTCCTCGAGCTTCTCTAAGCTCTTTAGCTACAGACTTCGAAGTATATACTTTTTTTCCCCAGAAAAAAAAACTGTGATTGCTACTTTTTGAAGGAGGGAGCTGGAGAGTACGGAACAAATTGTCTGCCACTAAAGATGGGCCAGGAAAGATTAGAGTGGATGTCTAGAAGATACGCTGTCTTTTGAAATCGATCTTCTTCAGAGTTAATTTCTCTCTGGCCTCTCAGTGGAAAAAAAAAAACCTCCCAAGAATCTTTCCTTCTCTCTGCCTTCCCCACTTCTTCTACTGGCAACTCTTAGAGCCAGAATGATTTAAACCTGTTTGCATAATGCACTGTTATCTTCAGGAAATCTTACTGTAAAAATTACAGCCCAGCCCAGGAAGGGGCTGGGAAGATACTCATAAACCTCCAGAGATACTGTGGCATATCTTTGATTTGTTCCTGGATTCTGCCCATCTCAAAAGAAATCAAGAAGACCTGGCTTGCTCAGTGCAGTGAAACAGGAGGGAGGGTGGAAGAAAAGGAGGAGAGAGGATGGAAAGAAGGCGGGAGGGTGGAATAAAAGAAGAAGAGAGGAAGAAAAGAAGTAGGGAGGGAGGGAGAAAGAAATGACGGAGGGAGGGTTGGAAGAAATGAAGGAGAAAGAGAAGGTGGAAGAAATGAGGGAGGGATGGAGGGACGGAAGAAAGGAAGGAGAAAAGGGAGGGTGGACGAAATGAGGGAGGGAGGGATGGACAGAAGGAAGGAAGGAAGGAAGGAAGGAAGGAAGGAAGGAAGGAAGGAAGGAAGGAAGGAAGGAAGGAAGGAAGGAGAAAGGGAGGGAGGGTGGAAGAAATGAGGGAGGGAGGGAGGGAAGGAAGGAATCAATCCACCCACTGCAAGGCTAAATATCATATTCTGTTCGCATTATGCAGAAAATGAGATTGAAAGTAATGAAGAGTGATTGTGATGATAATGAAGAGAAGGAAAAACCTGAAATTTTATTCTGCACAATGATCAGCAAAATAAGATACAGTAGCCTATAATAAAGCCTCCATACAGCTATGAATGCAGTATATGAATACAGAATTAATAGCATAAAATCAATAAGATTAACTAAATAATAAGATTAACTAAATCAATACGATTAACTAAATAACTAAACCTAAGAAGAATGTGCTATCCTAATCATTACAAACTAGATTTATGCTAAGATGTAACAAAAAAAATGTAAGATTATGATGTGAATGCTTTGCTAGAGTGAAATGACTAACTGATAAAAACTAAAATACAGAATTCTCCAACAACTGATGGGTACAAAAACCTAGGCTATTCTGCTCTTGCAAAACCATCATACAATTATCCCCTTAATTAGTAACATTCGGAAAGACTACATCAACCCTATCAAAAAAAAAACAAATACCAGAGTACAAAATATACCTGGATGGCCTGAATAATTTGATATTTATGGCGCCAAAGACTATGCACAAATATCCTGACAAAAGGAATGATGTGAAAAAAAAGATAACAGGCAAGGGTTTCATTGTTCCATATGGGCAAAGTCAATCATTACAAGGATTTTCTCCTACCAAGGGAACTATGGGGGAATAATGAATCATAGAGCCATCGCACTGAAGGGACCCTGTGGGTATTCTAGTTCAAATCCTTGCCCAAGGCAGAGATTTTATAATATCCCAGACAAACCGCTGTACAATATTTTTTTCTTGAAAATCTTCAGCTATGGAGCACCCATAACTCCAAGAGGCAAGCTGTTCTATTGATTAATTGCTTTCCCTTAAATTTCTCCTTCATTCCAGGTAGGAAATCTCTTTATTGAGCTTCCACCCATTGCTTCTTGTCCTGCCCTCGGGTGCTTTGGAGAATCAGTCAATCTCTTCTTCTCTGTGACAGTCCCTCAAGTAGCAAAAGAAAGCCAGCATGTCGCCCCTAATTGCTTAATGTACCCTAGGACTATCATTAAGTGTTGTTCCTGATGATTCTTGACTCTTGACGAATGTAACTTTTCTTTTATGTATACTGAGAGCATTTGCACCAAGACAAATTCCTTCTGTGTCCAATCACACTTGGCCGACAAAGAGTTCTATTCTATTCTATTCTATTCTATTCTATTCTATTCTATTCTATTCTATTCTATTCTATTCTATTCTTCATTAGACTAGACATACAATACCTAGTCCCCTTAACTGTTCATGGTAGGACTTAGCCTCCAGTCCCCTTATCTTTGCTACTCTCCTCTGTACTCTTTCAAGGCATGGGAAGTCCCACGCCCCACCCCTAGAAAAATGAAATACTTTGAGGAATATTAAAAAGGCAAGGTATTATATTTCCCCCAAAGGGAGAAATGGAGAAACATGCTCTTCAATCTGCCCCAGTCTCCCTGCCCACAAGCAGGAACTGAGGAGGCCAGCTTTTAGAAATGCAGATTTGGTCATCTATTCAAGACAGGATATTTTGAAACAAAGGCAGAATGGTAGGGTTAGAAGCAGCCCCTCACCCAAGATTTAACACATGACGAAAGCCATTAGCCACAATAGGAATTGCCCAACACCCTTTCAGGATACAAGCCCCTTCACTGCACCACCCCCAGAGCAGTCCAAATTTCAATAAACAACAAGCCAGAGGTTGACCAGATTAGTTCAGACAAGCACCTAGGAGTTGCATTTTCTCTTTTGCCTATAGAGCCAGCTATGACCCCTACATAACCTCTTCATGACCCAATAGGAATCTGACAATAGCCAATAAAATGTTAAAGGATATATTCTTGCACGGGAACAGGAAGCTCAAATACAAAGCCCAAAGAAGGTATAAAAACCCACCCACTCTCAACTCCATTTTGTCAGCTGCCCAGAATCACATGTGATTCTGCTTCATCAGTAAACCATCTTTCCAACCAGCCTGTCCATATTTCCAGTGTCTTTCTCCCAGTTTGGAACTGGACCTAGATATTTCTTCCAACAAAGGGTTTCAGCATATTTTTTATACCTCCCTGCCAAGGCAGCTGCAGGAATAATAAAAGAATTATGCTAATGTCACAATACGTCTATACTTGCAAACTTCTACCTGTCTCAGGTATTTTTGCCTGGACTAATATGGAAGATCCCAAGCTCCCTGGATGGGTCTGAGTTTTTTGGTTTTCTCTACCTTTTCTTCTGGAGAATAGCCACAATGATTTAACTTTTATAGGATAAAGTTTTTTCATTTGCTGATAAACCAAGTAAAAGAGAACAGGGGAACTAGACCACTAGGGCAGAACATTCTTTTCAAGCAATTATTCAGAGTATTGCATCATGTCATCACATCAATTTTGAGTACATAAACTTCCAGCTGGAGAACAATACAGGGTACACATTGTAGTATCTGGAAGATGCTGTATTTCTCAAAAACTTTAAACTCCATCAACCAAGTGTGTTTATGAATCCTATCTCTGCACTATTCAGAAACTGTACTCAAGATTTTGGTAACAAATAATTGAATTGTAACTGGACTATATAATGGACTTCTTGGTGCTCTCCGAAGATGTTACTTAAGCCAAGTAATGAAATGTCTGCATGGAAACAACCAAGCTCAAAGAGCCCCAAGGGCTCCACCCTGCAATCCTAAACTCTGTCAGGCACAAAGGATCAGGGCTACATGTTAATTCCTGTCTCATTTTGAAGTGACTCTGGGTGGCTTACAGCATAAGTTGTTAAGTTGCAGATCAGAAGATTCAATGTTGTGGCCTATATACAAGAATCTAGTCAACTGAAGTTCAGTATTAAATTCGCACCAGATAAGGAGTCTAGAGAGGAGTTGGACTTGGACCACTTGTGGGAATGTAACAACTCTAAGCCAATGACATGCTTAACTCCACCACCTCCAGCTCTGGCTGCTCTTCTCCTACAGCTACAACTATTCTCTTCTGTTGGAATATATAATGTTCCCTGAGATTTATTTATTGTTTAAAAGAAGATCTGAGCAGCCAAAGTTGATCTTTCTGCAAATTATGCAGAGTATTGTAAGTGTGCATTCTAACTTTCTGTAGGTTAAATATTATTCCCAAGTACTTACATTGTTTGACCTGGTGTGGCTCATGCCCCTTTCAATTTAAGGATTTTAGAGCACTTTGCAAAACTTGTAAATTTGTTCTAATTGATCTCAAGTATTTTCTCTGAGCAGATTTCCACAAAGGATTGCAAGGTCCTTCTCAGATCAACCTGCATTAACAGCAATATCATTTACATCCCCCACTTTTAGAGTGTTGAAACATCCTTAGGTGCCAACTGTGGTGATGATCTGTCAATTAAAGATAAAGGTTTTTCCTGTCCAGTCCTGTCCGACTTAAGGAGTGATGCTTATCTGTTTATTAGCTGAGGGAGCCAGCATTATCTGACAACATCTCCGTGGTCATATGGCCAGCAGGACTTTATGCCAAAGTGTATGGAATGTGATTACCTTCCCACTGAAAGGGTACTTATTTATCTACTCACATTTGCATGCTTTTGAAGTGCTAGGTGGGCAGGAGATGGAGCAAGTAACCAGAACTCAACCATTACATGGTGCTTGGGTCTCAAACCTTGGGCTGTCAGTTTTCGAGCTGACATGCTCAGTTTCTTGCTTTAACTGCTGAGCCATCATGGCCCCTACCCTGTCAATTAAGGGGTTTATATAATCATTGAACAATGCAGTGTAACCCTGCCTAACTCCTTTATTTACCAAGATTTCTGTAACATAATGGCCCTGAAGCACACTTTTAATTTCAAATCGTCATGGAGTATTTGCAAAACTAAAAGCAAATACCTATCGGTAGAAGATTCCTCTAGTTTTTGCCAGAAATCTATTTCTGGAAGTTGAGCAAAAGGGCAATATTTAGCCATCAGAACTGAGCTATGATTGAACAGCTATACTCCCCATGAGTAATTCTACTATTCTTTAAAGCCACCAAGTTGGTGGTCAACTTTCCACCTGGGTTACTGTAGAAGAAGAGCAGGATGAACTGGAAAGTGAGGTTAAATGTGTCACCAGTATGGAGTCATTGTGTTGCCACAAAAAACCCAAGCCCAGCCCCCCATGAATTCCATTGACCCTCAACTAGCATCAATTTAGCTTTGACTTAGCTTTGACCATTAGTTAAACAATTCATGTATAAGGTAAAGGTTCCCCTTGCACATACATGCTAGTCATTTCTGGCTCTAGGGGGCAGTACACATCTCCATGTTCATGTGGCCGGCATGACAAAACAGCAAAGGCGCACAGAATGCTGTTACCTTCCCACCAAAGAGGTCCCTATTTTTCTACTTGCATTTTTTACATTCCTTCGAACTGCTAGGTTGGCAGAAGCTGGGACAAGTAACGGGAGCTCACTCTGTTACATGACGCTAGGGATTCGAACCACCGAACTGCTGATCTTTCTGATCAACAAGCTCAGCATCTTAGCCACTGAGCCACCACGTCCCTGTAATTCATGTACAGCGGTAGCAAAATAAATTCAACAGGATTTGAAATAAAGAAATGTAACATGGTCCTTCTAAACTTATTCTAGCAACATGACAATGATAACACTTCTCAGCATTTTATTCAATATGAATGTTTTACTGTTTTTATCAAAGGGTCTAATTTCCATGGCCTTTCTTATCACAAATTTAAGGACTGAGTTAATTTTACATCTCTGTATATAGTAATTATGTAGATTTTTTTTTCTTCTGTTAGTTTTTAGTTTTCTTTTTTTAATATGGTTGGTTTATTTAAACCAGTATAATGTATCTAAGGTTCCCCCCCCTTAATTCTATAATCACTACCTTTAAAAAAAATTGTGCTGTATTTAATTTTTTGAAATTCACAATGAATTTTAAAAAAATAACGGCTCAGAACAGTGTTTATTAAACCCAGAATCTCCCTTATGATTTACGACCCCAAATTGAGCCCAAAATTTCTGTTGCAAAGTGAGACAGTTGTTAAATGAGCTTTGCTCCATTTTACAACCTCTCTTGCCACTGTTGTTAAGTGAATCACTGCATTTGTTAGCTTAGTAACACAGTTATTAAGTGAATCTGGCTTTCTCATCGACTCTGCTTGTCAGAAGGTCACAAAAGATCCTTGGGCCACTGCAACCGTCATAAATACGAGTCAGTTGCCAAGCACCTGAATTTTTTTTTATGTGACCCTGGGGAAGCTGCAACGGTAAGTGTGAAAAATGGTCATAAGTCGCTTTTTTTCAGTGCTGTTGTGACTTTGAACAGCCACTAAGTGAATGGGTGTAAGTTAACGACTACCTGTATTATTGATAGCAATAGTGTGTAGACCTGGTTTTCTGGTGAGGCAGCCAATTAAAGATGAATAAATCAGGCATGTCTAAACACTGTACATAAACTAGAAATGACGCATGGTTGTTTTTCCTTCCTTCCCAA
Source organism: Pseudonaja textilis (assembly GCF_049901715.1). Lineage (NCBI taxonomy): Eukaryota > Metazoa > Chordata > Lepidosauria > Squamata > Elapidae > Pseudonaja > Pseudonaja textilis. The sequence goes on from NC_142000.1 coordinate 6,859,548, forward strand.
CCTCTCATGCCAAGGCATGAGCCCCAGTCACTAGAGGATTTCATGACATCAGCAAAACTTTGTCATGATCTCAGCCCAGTGAGTTGGGACTGGAAAGGCACGCAAATGGAAAGAACACTTGTCATTGTGGGATTTGCACTCTCCCTTCTTGAATCAACCGGATCTTTCCCTAAGGAGGCCCAACAGAACAGAACAGAATAGAATAGAATAGAATAGAATAGAATAGAATAGAATAGAATAGAATAGAATAGAATTCTTTATTGGCCAAGGGTGACTGGACACACAAGGAATTTGTCTTTGGTGCATATGCTCTCAGAGTACATAAAGAAAAAAATAAAATACATTCATCAAGAATCATAAGATGGTGATAGTCATAGGTTAAGGTAAAGGTAAAGGTTCCCCTCGCACATATGTGCTAGTTGTTCCTGGATCTAGGGGGCAGTGCTCATCTCTGTTACAAAACTGAAGGGCCAGTGCTGTCCGAAGATGTCTCTGTGGTTATGTGGCCGGCATGATTAAATGCCGAAGGTGCATGGAACGCTGTTCCCTTCCCACCAAAGAGGTCCCTATTTTTCTACCTGCATTTTTACTTGTTTTCGAACTGCTATGTTGGCAGAAGCTGGGACAAGGAACAGGAGCTCACTCCGTTACGTGGCGCTAGGGATTCGAACTCCTCAACTGCCAACCTTTCTGATTGACAAGCTCAGCGTCTTAGCCACTGAGCCACTGCATCCCTAGTCATAGGTTACTAATAAGCAATAAAATCATACTAGGAAACAAATAAAACCATACAAATTATAAAGATACAAGCAACATGATTATAGTCGTAAGTGGGAAGAGATAAGTACTAGGAAGGATGAGAAGAATAATAGCAATACATAGTCTTAGTAAGTAATTCGACAGTGTTGTCAAATTATTTACTAAATTATTATAGATCAGTTTGGCTGGGTTTTAAATTCCTATTTCTGACCCCAAATCCTTCTTTCCACTGGTACTTTCCCATTTCATCCTGAACGAAGTTCACCCAAGAGATTTCAGCATTTTTTCCATGATTTAAATATAGACATCTCAACAGATCTTCGTTCTGGTGACAAAATCTTTGTCCACATCTAACTTCCAACCACGATAGGATTTGGGCTTAGACCAATTTCCTGACAGTGAATTGCTTGGAGTGGTTTTTTGTTTGTTTTTTTTGCAGATGTGCCAAACATGTTTCAATTTTTCACAGAATGCATCTGGCAGAAAGTGCTGATTTATTATGGCTCTCAAAGATCAAACTCCGGCAACAGGAAGGCATGCCAAGAAATCTCCATGACGTTCCTTTCAAACTGCTTCACCGTCTTTCCTGGAAAGGTTTGTAAGTGGCCCGTGGTCCTCCAAAGCAGGGGTCGCCAACCTTTTGGACCTCAGGGACCACCCAACTCATAATTTTAAATCCCGCGGACCACTAATAGTAGTCCTGTGACTATTGCAGCTCTGGAATATGGGACTGACTTTCCCACGACCATCAGCAAGCCATCCCGGGGCAGATTTCTCTCCCCTACTATTGGTCTTACCTTCCAGTTCTAGCTCATGTGGCTCTACTCAAGGTAAGGTTTGTGCTTGGCCAAAGGGTGGGGGCCAGCGGGTGGGCGGGCCATATGGGTGGCGCAGCCTTGTATTCCCGCGCAGCCTGGATTAATTGCTTTGGGAGTGTGTGCTCTGGGGACGGGACATTTCTCTGCGGACCACCAAAATTTTCTCGCAGACCACCAGTGGTCCCCAGCCCACCGGTTAGTAACCACTGTTCTAAAGTTCAAACTCATGAGATCTTTTTGATTTAAACAGGAACCAGTAGATCTTCCAAAAAAGGACTATATCAACTACTAATTGTTTGATATTTAATCCACACGGTATAGTTCTTATACTTTTCATTCAGACTGCAGCATTTGTTCTGTCTTGAACCCAGTTCAATTGGGAGAAGCTAAATTCATGTAATGATCACATAATTCTCACACACAACTGCAGTTTGATTCACCTGACAACCATGGCAAAAAAGTTGTAAAACTGGGAGTGGCTCATTTAACAACTGCCCTGCTTAGCAACAGCAATAACGTTCCCCATTGCGATTGTGAAGTCAAAGACTACCTATATAAATCCAGCCAGTGTAGAAAAGCATCCAGATGAATTCCTAAACAGTTCAGAGAGAATTCCCCAAATTTTTGCTGCAACTTTTATTTCCTTCTGGCAAATTTTCCTTGTTCAGATTCTGGCTTTATGACAAAAAATATCAGCTCTCTTGTATCCATATCGGTTCCATTTTTTTTCCTCATTACAGTTACATTAGCTTTTTTTTTTTAATGAGCTTTAATTTTGTTTTTAATAGAAGTTGACTCTTTGGAATTTTGCCTGAGTGTTTCCAGGGGAAAAAAAAAGGCATGTCAGGCAATTATCTTTAAAAATGGTATTAAATATTTGAAGTAAAAGAGGAGATGAAAACAACTTACTCGATATTGATTATTATTCTGATATATGCCTCTGCACAAAGGGCACTTATTCACAAATGTCCAGTTTGTTGAAATCGCAGAGACTTATCATTATATCTATTTTCATTCTGGATTGCGTTCAACATTTTTCTACAAATCTGTCATCTCCTGTGCTGAGCCTTGATTTACTCTATTCCAAAAATCACATTTTTGTACCCTAATGTCATTTCCAAGTTAAACATTTATACAACTATTTGTTGAGAGAATGTTTGAAGTTACAACGGCGCCGAAAAAGTGACTTTTGATTGGCCTTGCGCATACAACTGTCGCCATGTTTACCTGATCAGAATTCAGATGCTTGGCAACCGGGTGTATATTTAAGATGGCTGCAGCATCCTGAAATCATGCGATCATTATTTGCAACCATCCCAGCAGAGAAAACCAGCTGGTCTTTTTTTTTTTTTTTTAAAAAGTAATTCATTAAATGTTTATTCAATTAAAAACAAACAAACAAACAAACATGTATGTATGTATGTATGTATGTATCCATACACACATTTTACAGCAAAGTTTGAGCGATAGTTACTCTTATATTTTTCTATCCTTGACGTATTCTACCTTGTTATGATAACTTGCTCTCCTTTTAGTGTCTTTGATTCTATATGGATAAATTTACAATTAATTACACGTCTTCCTTGTTTTCAATAAATTGTCAAGTTATCAGATGTTACATTTTCTTTAACCAATCATACCAGATATCCCATAGTTTGTAATAGTCACTGTCTTGATTATTTTTTAAAAGTTTGATTATTCTATCCATCTCATGTATTTTATTGATCACCATATTTTCTGAGGGGGTCATAGCTAATTTCCAATTTGGGGCAAAACTTATTCTGGGAAAGCCAGCTGGTCTTAATGACACACATGGTTTACTTACCAACTGCAGTGACTCACTTAACAAGCATGTCAAAAAAGGATGTAAAATGAGGTGCGACTCACTTAACAACTGACTTCCTCAACCCACAGAAATTCTCAATTGTGACCCTGAGTCGAGGACTACCTGTAACCTTTAATTTTATAAATCATAACAGATGCAACATAGCAACATAATAGTTGCTAAGTCTCTTTTAGGGGAGTCTGTTGTAAGTACCAATAGTTGCTAAGTCCCTTTTAAGGGAGTCTGTTGTCTGCTGGGACTCAATGGGAGGCAGAGAAGAGATGAGGACGGGGCTAGTCAGAGGTAGCATTTGCCGGTTCTCCGAACTACTCCAAATTTCTGCTACCGGTTCTCCAAAACTGGTCAGAACCTGCTGAATACCAGCTCTGGATCCAAATAAGTAAGTAGAGATATTATCCAGAGCTTCTCACTGGATTTCACAACTGAATTGTGAGCCAATTCAGCATGACTCACGATACCCCATTCATTTTAGCGAAGATGTGTCACAAACAGTGTTTTTGCTCTCATCGACCAAGAACTGGTCTAACATAGTGCTATGTTCTCTAAACCTGACGTCCTCCAAGTAGAGAAGATATGTCTTAATTCTCATATCTATATAAAATAATAGAGTTGGAAGGGATCTTCTGGTCCAGTGCTCTCCAACCTTAGAGACTTTTAAGACTTGTGGACTTCAATTTCCAGAATTCCTCGGCCAGCAAATTCTGGAAGTTGAAGTCCATAAGTCTTAAAGTTGTCAAGATTGGAGACCCCTGTTCTAGTCCAACGTCCTGCTCAAAGGGAACACTCTACATCATTCTGGACAAATAGCTGCCCAATCTCTTCTTAAAAACCTCCAGTGATGGAGCACCTACAACTTAATCAGTGGTTCCATTGATTAATGGTTCTCCTCACTGTCAAGAAATTTCCCCTTAGTTCAACGTTGGTCCAGCGTGATCCTTAGTTGTGAAGTCATGGGTGTGGAAGTCCACTCCCCTCCCCCCCCCAGGTCGCTAGATTGGGGAAGGCTGGTTCTACAACACTAGGAACAGTCCTCCAAGATTTGATAGGGGGAATGTAGGTCTGGTTTTGACCTAAGTCCTTCCACATGCAAAGCATCTCAAGGAGAAGAGCCTCTTCCGCTGTGGCCTTCTCCATCAGCAGAGATGAGAACTTCTCCCACCCTTTTGGCCTTCTGAAAAGGTGTCAAAACCTTGGCTTGGGACCCAACTGGGGGTGCTTACTGCTGGAGGTGGTTGATAGGAAAATGAGATCTATGCAATGCTCATGGTTCATTAAATAGCTCTTAAGTCTTTTTTTAAAAAGTATTTTTATTAATTTTCTTTTTTTTTACATCATAAAACATCATGGTATCAACAACGTTCTTGGCCTCTATACAGGATTTTGGTTTAAATATCATAATACATTATATTGCATTTGTCTACTATTAAATAATAACTTTAGCTATAATTACTATTCTTATATCTTTTTATAGTTTACAAAATTGTATTTTACTTTCTTAAGGGTTGATTCAATTAACATTTTTGCCTCACTTCTTGGTTCAGTTTGCTAGCCATTTATACCAATTGTTCCAAATTGTAAAGAATTCTGAGAGCTCTTAAGTCTTTTTATATTTATCTTGTTCCTGTTTGTAAGATGCCTGGAGTCACCTTACTGGAGAGAAAGTCAGCATGTACATTTAATAGGTAAGAGGGGTCCTTGGTACGTTTTGAGCTAGCTTGTTTTCTGGCAGACGTTTCCTTAACCAAACTAGGCAACATCATCAGGGCTAGTAAGGCTGCCGTTTGCTGTCGTGCAGTTTGGCACAACAAACAGCACTCCTTACTAGCACTGTTGATGTTGCCTAGTTTGGATAAGGAAACGTCTGCAAGAAAACAAGGAAGCTTACAGAGCATTAAGGACCCCATAGTTCTTCTCCTTCTCATCTTTTTTGCCTTTCTCCTCCTTCTCCTTTCTAGCACTGATGACGTTACTAGTTTGGGTCATGAAACGTCTGCAAGAAAACAAGGGAGCTCAGAGAGCACCAAGGACCCCTTCTCCTTCCCTTTATTGAGGAGAGAAGCAACCCGGAACTAAGCAGAAATTTCCCAATGGAGAGAATGATCAGCCAAGTGGAATGACTTGCCTTCCGAATTCTGGAGGTTTTTAAGAAAAGATTAGGCAACCGTTTGTCTGAAGTTTATCTGAAGTGGTATAGGGTTTCCTGCCTGGGCAGGGGTTGGACTAGAAGACCTCCAAGGTCCCTTCCACCTCTGTTATTCTGTTGGGCGGTCTGTTCAATGGAGTTTGCGGTCTGAAGAGTTGAGTTGTTCTGCCTTTAACAATATTTGATGCTTTCAAGAAGAGACTGGAGCGCCATTTATCTGAAAGGGTATAGAGTCTTCTTCAGCGGGGGGGGGGAGGGGGTTGGACTAGTTGACCTTCAAGGTCCCTTCCAATTCTGTTACTCTGTGTTCTATCCGAATGACTCTGACCTGTGCATCAGAGGAAGAAAAATATGTGTGTGTGTATGTGTGTGTGCCACAAAACATCTTCTTTGCAAAGAAATTAGGCCTGATCAGCTGGTTGCCCAGGTAACCAGCCTCCAGTCAACCAGCCTGACAAAGGTACCACAAAACATTTAAATGCATGTGTCCATCGTTGCGCGCACACACACATGCACACACACCAAGCCATGATGGAGAGCTGAGGTCTCCAAGGAAGAAAGAAAAAATAAAATAAAATAAAATAAACTAACGCGATTCTGCAAAACAGACTCCCGGCACAGGGGGTCCTGAAATCCCCAAAGCTCTCCCCCCTCAATCAGCTGAATGACGGCACTCTCCTCTTGGCAGAGAAGCTGGCTTTTTTTTTATTTCCCCCCTCCCCTTTTCCTTTTAATATTCAGGGCAGTTTTTGATTTAACCGAAGCCGATATTCCCCCTCTCCCCACCCCCGCCATCCTTGGCAAATCGGATTAAAAGGAATGCAGATTTCTCTTTTTATACTTCTGATGCAGCCACCATCTTTCCCTAGTCCCTCGCTTGCAACTCCCTTCTGACGGGAAAAGCTCTTCCCAAAGCCGGAAAGGATTTATTTCTTTCCTTCCTTCCTTCCTTCCTTCCTTCCTTCCTTCCTTCCTTCCTTCCTTCCTTCCTTCCTTCCTTCCTCCCATCCTTCCTTTTAAAAAAAGGAAATCTGTTTACCTACCTATTCAGCTCCTCCTCCTCTGGGGGTAAAAAAAAAACTGTGCTATTCTGCTGGTGGTTTTAGCCTCGCTTCGCCATAAATGGAAGGGACGCTGCTCCTCCGTCTATTTTTCCCTGTCGTCAGCAAAGAGCAAAGCCAGCGGGCTGGAGAAGTGGGGGGGGGGTGTTTGGGGTGGGGGGGAATTGGTAAAACTAAGAACTGCTGCCACTGCTGCTCCTTCAGGATGTCTGGAGGATGGGTGAGAAACCCAACTGCAGATGTGCTTCCTAACCGCCCTTTGCCGGAGAGGCTGGGGGCGGGTTAGGGTGCAAGAGAAAAAGAAATATCAACAAAGCTTTGCTTCTAAACCCTGCCGGGTTCACGCTAACGTTCAATTCCCGGGGAATTCGAGCCATCACGGCTGATGCTGCCTGGAATGAAGGAGAAAACTTCCCAAACAGGGAGGAGAATTAAGCACTGGAAACGGCTTCCCTTCAGACGTTGTGGGTGTTTCGACACTGGAGGTTTTTAAAGGAGAGACCGGAGAGCCACTTGTCTGGAATGGCATAAAGGCAGTGATGGCGAAACTTTTTGGCACCGAGTGCCCAAATAGGAAAGTCTGTGCATGTGCGAACGCCGGAAACCGGAAGATTGTCAGCTGGTCTTCCTGTTTTTTCTGCCTGTTTTTCAGTCTGTTTTTGGTCTGAAAAACAGCCTGAAATCGGCTTGAAAAATTGTCTGTTTTTTTGGGCCGTTTTTAGTTGTTTTTCAGGCCGTTTTCAGGTCGTTTTCCAGCGCTCCGCTGCTCATGAAGACCAGCTGGCCGTCGTGCATGTGCCCACATAGAGTGCTCTGTGTGCCACCTCTGGCACGTCTGCCATAGGTTCACCACCACAGATATAGGATCCGCTGCATGAGCAGGGGATTGGGCTAGAAGACCTCCAAGGCCCCTTCTGGCTCTACTCTGAATGTACCTGTGCTAGCAAGTAATTTTTGAATTTTGCAATTCAAAAGCATGCTGAAAAGAAAATTGTTTTTGAACAGAACAGAATAGAATAGAATAGAATAGAATAGAATAGAATAGAATGGAATGGAATGGAATGTAGAGGAAAATAGAATAGAATATAGAATAGAATAGAATAGAATAGAATAGAATAGAATAGAATAGAATAGAATTCTTTATTGGCCAAGTGTGATTGGACACACAAGGAATTTGTCTTTGGTGCATAAGCTCTCAGTGTACATAAAGAAAAAATAAAATACATTCATCAAGAATCATAAGATACAACACTTAGTGATACTCATAGGTTACTATAAGCAATCCAATCATACGCAGGTTACTAATCAAAACATACTAGGAAAACAAATAAAACAATATAAATTGTAAAGATACAAGTAACATAGTTATAGTCATAAGTGGGAAGAGATAAGTACTTGGAAGGATGAGAAGAATGATAGTAATACAGTCTTAGTAAATAATTTGACAGTGTTGTCGGAATTATTTGTTTAGCAGAGTGATGGCATGAGGGGGAAAAAACTGTCCTTGTGTCTAGTTGTTCTGGTGTGCAGTGCTCCATAGCATCCTTTTGAGGGAAGGAGTTGAAACATGTCCGGGATGTGAGGGGTCTGTAGATATTTTCACAGTCCTCTTTTTGACTCCTGCAGTGTACCGGTCCTCCATGGAAGGCAGGTTGGTAGCAATAATTGTTCACAAATTCCACAATCTTGTTATTGTGGGGAAAATAGGAGGAGGAAGGAGAATTATGCATGTTCACTGCCTTGCCTTGTTTGTAAAAATGATAAGGGCCGGATATAAATTAATAAATATTCAGCTCAGGACTGCAGGAAGCAGAGACGGAGGGAGGAGGCAAAGAAAGGAAGAGAAGAAAAAAATAGACTTGCCAAAAAAAAAATCACTTAGAGCAATACCCTGCAGAGTTTAAGCCGTTGTAAGCTCTTCTACTACTATCTGCCTACGAAATCAGCCCCATTTGTGTCTAATTACCTAAGTTAGGTTAAGTCAGCCTGACGCTGTGTGTTCCAGTTGACTTGACCATGTAATAATTTCTGAGGCTGACATTTATGGGGGAGCAATAAAAATGGATGGATAATGGTTCACCCCTGGCATTCCTTCCCATTAAGTCTTGGTGGATTCCTCAAGAGATCAAGGGATCTTGTTGCTGGGAGAAAGCTTCAGAAACTGGGATTCTGCCCTTAGTTGGCCATGTTAAAACACTCAATCAACCGTTTTAAGGGCATATGCTCATGCCAAACTGTTTCATATCTTTTAGTTATAAATTACAAAATAATGGAATAACAGAATAACAGAGTTGGAAGGGACCTTCTAGTCCAGCCCTTGCTCAGGAAGGAAACCCTACATCACTTTAGGCAAATGGTTGTCCGATCTCTTCTTAAAAACTTCCAGTGTTGGAGAATTCATGACTTCTGGAGGCAAGTTGTTCCACTGGTTAATTGTTCTCCCTGTCAGAAAATTTCTCCTTAGTTGTAGGTTGCTTCTCTCCTTGATGAGTTTCCACTCGTTGCTTCTTGTCCTGCCTTCAGGTGCTTTGGAGAATAGGTTGACTCCCTCTTCTTTGGGGCAGCCCCTGAGATACTGGAACACTGCTATCATGTCACCCCTAGTCCTTCTTTTCATTAAACTAGACATACCCAATTCCAGCAACTGTTGTTTATATGTTTTATCCTCCAGTCCCCTAGTCATCTTTGTTGCTCTTCCCTGCACTCAGGATGCCAGTATGAAATCATATTATCTAGACATAAGCAAATATTGGTGTGCCATGAACTTCTAATTAATTTTAATGCAGTATCAGGAAAAACACTTACATCAACATTACTTTTCATAATTTTCTCCAACCTTGAGGAGATTCATGTCTCACGCAGTGCCAGTTGCTGGAAAAGCAAGTAATTTTCAATGTTCTGATTCCAGTGGATTGTTTGGGGGAGAAATGAGCATTGCTCATCTGATATTATTTTCTTATGCCGACATGACAATTGGCCTCATTTATTTTAGGATAATTCATTTCTAGAATGTGTAGATCATTATCTGGAAAAGAGCTTTCCCAGTGCAATTTAAGCCTAGGTAGACAGTCTTCTTGCTGGTTTGATTCTTACATAAGCCTTGGCATGTAGCTTTCTTGGAACCAGACAATATATGCAAAGCTAACTAAAATTACAATTAAAAACAATGCCGAGAACCGAAACCCAATCAAAGTCATTAGTTTTAAAACAAAACATCAAGGCATTAAAAGTTTGGCATATTGGACAGATAAGAAAATCACTCATCAACAGGAAACACCTACAGCTGGCGGCCATCACTGAAAAAGATTATAAAACATAAAATCATAGGGTTGGAAGGGACCTTAGAAGATTTCTAGTCCACTTTCCTACTCAAGACAGGACACCTTTCCCACTCCATTTTTGAAAACCTCCAGTGATGGCACATCTATAACTCTGAGAGGCAAGCTATTCCACAGATTAATTATTCTCGCTATTAGCAAATTTCTCCTTTAATTCTAGGTTGGTTTTCTCCTTGGTTAGTTTCCATCCATTACTTCATATCTTGCTCTCTGGTGCCCTAGAGCAGGGGTCTTCCTCCAGGCTAAAAGTTGCCAAGGTTGGAGACCCCTGCCCTAGAGAATAAGTCAGTCCCCGCTTCTCTATGACAGCCCACCAAGTACTGGAATTTGTCACCCTAAATCTTTCTCCACCATAAGTTTGACGAATCTAAACTGTTCATCACAACGATTTAGCCTCCAGATCAATGGTGGGATTCAAATGTTTTTACTACCAGTTCTGTGGCCATGGGTTGATGGGCATTGCATGGCAGGGGAAGGATATACTGCAAAATCTTCATTCCTTCCCCACCCCACTAACCTGCTTTCCAGCTCCGTTCTCCTGTGCAGGGCAACCAAAGACGAACCAGCAGATCAGCTGGGACTCCAGAGGCAGAGAATAGATGGGGGCAGGGCCAGTCAGAGGTGTTATTTGCTGATTCTCCAAACTACTCAAAATTTCCGCTACTGGTTCTCCAGAACTGGCCAGAACCTGATGAATACTACCTCTGCTCCAGATCTTTTATCGGTTTTGTGGCTCTTCTCTGCATACTTTCTAGGACAAGGCTCTCCAAACTTGGCAACTTTAAGACTTGTGGACTTCAACTCCCAGAATTCTCCAACCAGCTGTTGGAGAATTCTGGGAGTTGAAGTCCATAAGTCTTAAAGTTGCCAAGTTTGGAGACCTCTGTTCTAGGATCTTAGCATCCTTTTCGTATCATGGTGACCAGAACTGAATGAAATATTCTATTTTCCCTCGACTTACAAACAGTTCTTTCTTGCAGGGATAGCAATGTTTTGGGTCTATTCAAGAAAGATCGCATCTCAAGAAAGAGATTGCTAGCAATGTGTATGATTTCTGCATGTAGAAAGTGAACAGAAATAGGACAAAGCAGAGCAGCTATGCTTATGATGAATAAATCCCCAGAGAGAGAATTAATTGCCTTTCTTAATTCCAACTGCATCCATGGACCGATTTTGCAATGCGCAATTCTTCTCCCAACTTTCAAGAGAGGTTTCCAACTCTCCACCATTTCTAAGTAACTTGGTTTTTTAAGGGAGTAATGAGGCTCTTCAGAAGAATTAAAGGGCATAGCTCATTCCTATGTAGCTGCTATCTTAAGCACCCTCTCTGGAAATGCTCAACTACTGTCCTGAATAAGGATTTATGATGCTGTTATAAAGCCCCGCCCCCCAAAACACTGCCAGATTCCCTCCCAGATAAACAGTTTAACATTAAACAGACACTCAAATGGAGGAGTCAGGAAAAAAATGAAAGAGCCAGAAGAAAGAAATCCTTGAAAGCAAGGCAACAGCAGCCTTATAGAACATACTGGCTAAAAGTTAAAAAAAAGACTGTGCACACATGTACATATAACATATACACATTCAGAGCATCAGGCAAAGATAAAGGTTCCCCTAGCAGATACAATCAACCAATGGAACAGAAGCTGCCCTCGGAATTTGTGGGAGCGCCATCACTTGAGACTTTCAAGAAGAGATTGGACTGCCATTTGTCAGAAATGATGTAGGGTCTCCTGCTTGGGTGGGGGGGTTGGACTAGATGACCTACAAGGCCCCTTCCAACTCTGATTATCTGTATATGTGGTACTCATTTCCAGCTCTAGGGGGCAGTGCTCATCTCCGTTACAAAGCCAAAGAGCCAGCGCTGTCTGACGATGTCTCCATGGCCACAGTCATACTGAAGGCACATGGAACGCTGTTCCCTTCCCACCAAAGGGGTCCCTCTTTTTCTACCTGCATTTTTACATGCTTTTGAACTGACAGGTTGGCAGAAGCTGGGACAAGGAATGGGAGCTCACTCCGTGACGCGGCGCTAGGGATTCAAACCACCGAACTGCCGACCTTTCTGATCGACAAGCTCAGTGTCTTAGCCACTGAGCCACTTCGTCCCTTTTGAAGAGTACTGTACTTTTATTGAAATATTTTGCCTTACTTGCCTTAAAGAATATCATGTGAGAGACTTTTTAGTTTATTCTGGGTCAAATCAAAATTGGTCGGCCACTGCTAATTGTCAGGTTTACTAGATGCAAAGCTTGTATTTAAGTGAGAACTTTACTTGAATAGGTTGTTTATTCAAATGGAGAAAACTGATCCATCTCACTTAAGGATTCGAACTGCTGACCTTTCTAATCGACAAGCTCACCTTCTTAGCCACTGAGGTGCCATTCACTGAAATGGCTAAGTTAGCAAGGACAAGAGCACTTAAGACTTATATACTCCTCCACAGTGCTTTAAAGCACCCTCTGAGTGGTTTACAAGGTCAGCCTATTGCCCCCGACAATCTGGGCGCTCATTTTACCAACCTCCGAAGCTTGGAAGGCTGAGTCAATCTTGAGTCGGTCAGGATCAAATTGCTGGCAGTGGGCAGAGTTTGCCTGCAATACTGCATTCTAACCACTGCATCCCTAGTGGTTAGAATGCATTCTAATTTCTACTTCCCCAAAATGTCTCCCTCCTCCTCCTCCTCCTCCTCCTCCTTCTTCCTGTGCCATATCATTCATCAGACATTGGCAATCATGATGGCGATCCTATTTTTATCAACAGCCGCATGAAAATGTCTCCTCCTCCTCCTCCTCCTCCTCCTCCTCCTCCTCCTCCTCCTTCTTCATCTTCCATATCATGCATCGGATATTGGCAATCATGATGGAAATTCTATTTTTATCAACAGCGTACAAAAACGTCTCCCCCCTCCTCCTCCTCCTCCTCCTCCTCCTTGTACCAAATCATTCATCAGACATTGGCAATCATGTTGGGGATTCTATTTTTATCAAGAGCCACACAAGAATGTCTCACAAAGAATAAAAACAATCCGCTCATTTCTTGGTTCTTTACAAACAGAGGAGAGCCTGGATTTTCACCAGGTCTTCTTCCCCCTCCCCCAAGTGGTAAGCCTTCAATTTACAACCAATTGCTCAGTGAGCATTCAAAGCCAACAACGGCACTGAGCAAGAAGTCACGTATGACCCTTTTTCACACTTGCGACCGTTGCTCACAGGATTAAAATCTAGACGCTTGGCAACTGGCATGTATTTAGGACGGCTGCAGTGGCCCGGGGGGTCACGTGATCACATTTTGAGACCTCCCAACAAAGTCAATGGGGAAGCCAGATTCACTCAACAACCAGGTGATATTACCTTAACCTCATTACCTGTATCACTGTAGTGATTCACTCAATGACTGTGGCAAGGAAAGTCGTAAAATGGCGGCAAAAGTCCCTTAATTTGTAATTAACTGTTAAAATGAACAACTGTTTGTTACGGTTAAAATCAACAGCTTGTTAATTTGGGGCAAAATTGTGGCCGTAATCGAGAACTATCCATACTAGGGAGGTATATTTGAAAAATACATGCATGAACCCATATAATACAGGTTATCTGCAATTAAAGCCATTTGCTTAGCAACTGTTATAATAGGATTGGGGGTGGGGAAAGCCTTTTGATCAGTTTGATCACACTTATGACTGTTGCCGCATCCCTACAGACACCTGGACAAAATTGGCAACTGGCATGTGTTTAGGATGACTTCCGTATCCCGGAATGTGATCATCGCTTACAGCTTGATCAGCTGACTTCCAACAAATGGGGAGAAGCCAGAATCGCTGAACGACCATGTGATCCCATTATAGCAACCATGACAATAAAGGTCATAACATTGGATGCGATTTGCTTAACAATGGTCTGGCTTAGCAATGGAAAGCCTAGTCTTGATTGTGGTCGTAACTCAAGGTCTGTCTACCTGTAATTCCTTTTGGAAGGCCTCTCCTACCACCAAAGGTGGAAGAATCATGCTGAGGAATGTCTACCCAATTTTTACATTTCCACGAGCAACGCAAAACATCATTTCAGATATATTTTGAAACTAGCTCGATACCCGTGCTTCGCTACGAAACCATGTGGTCAGGCTTAGATTTGGGGAGGAATATAAGAAAAAAAAAAATCTGCCTCAGTCTGCCTATCAGCATCCATCGGTATTCATCTGGCTAGTGTCCTGTCAGTGTATGAGAAAGTTGAGGGGTGTTTGGAAACCATAACAGTATATTTGTTGTGTGAGCAAGAAGGAGACAGCAAGGAGCACTGGGCATGGCTGAGCTCAACTGTTCTGCACTAAAGCTGCTTGGTGCTGTGAAACTGAAATTGAAACTCCTCTGCTTGTGTTTTGCATTTGGAACAGATTTCTTTTCAGGTGGGAGTGGGAGTAGAACTTCTTAGCATCAGAGTGTGTTAATAATAATAATAATAGGAAACACTAATGCTCTGATGGTCATTTCGAAAAATCCTTTCTTAGTGAGCCCCTAGAAGCCAAGAGGAACCTACATGCCAAATTTCAAGTCTGTAGGCTTTACAGTTCTGGAGGTTTTGTGATGATGCATGAGTGATATTTTGCTTTTATATATACATATATATTCCACATTAAGCAAAATCTGAATCAGTCCACCCTGGTTAGAGATAGTTATTACAGTCAGCAAAGTATGGTTCACCTCCAAAGAATTCTAGCCTTTATTTAGACTCAGAGCTAATCAAAATTGTCAGGGTCTATCTTGAGAGTCATTATTATTATTATTATTATTATTATTATTATTATTATTATTATTATTATTATTATTATTATTATTATTATTATTTATTATTATCGTCATCATCATTATTATTTTGCAGGAAACACATCATTTTTGTCAGGCTGACTCGGGTTTTTGTGCAAAGTGCCAGTGGGAACACACCCCAATAAGGAGGTATAAGGAATTGAATTCAGTCTCACTGAACTCCATTTCAATGTACATTTAAGGTTGAAACTAGATTTCATTCCCTTTAAACTGAATTGAAAAGAGATTAAATAACAGTTAAAAGGGGTTACTCCCCACATGTTGAAGGCTTTCCAAGGTGGTGGCAAATTTGCACTTTTCCTACGATTTGACAATCTCCTACCCAGCATGTCAGCCTGCGTGATGCATTTCTTTGAATGAAACTGAAAAACTAATATATTTATTTACAGGATAACTACTCCGAAGTGCACAGATTGTTTTCTTTTTCCAATGATTTTAGCAGAAACACAGATAAACAACTTACCTTCCACTGCAAGGAATGGAACCACTGGTCTCTCAGGTAACTGTTTGCAGCCTGCAATTTTAATGAGAGGAAAAAAAACGGGGTTTGCTTATTTGCCAATGAGCTTATATATACTTTTTGGAAGTAAAAATGATAAACCCATTTGTGGATAAGTAAATCCTTTTCTTAACTAAATACCATGAAAAATGTGCCACCTGGAATAAGCCAACCCTTGAAATTTTTCTATTTTAAGTTTCACAAATGGCTTATCCAGGAGTGGCATATTTTTCATATAACTGGTTAAAAATTCAAGGGTTGGCTTTTACGCCAATGGGCTTATCCATGAACATTTACAGTAGATGAAAAAGAGAGTTATTCAGTTGCATTTACAAAACTTTTGAAAATTCACGGGCAATTGTACAATATAGGTACACAGAGTCAGAATGGCTTAAATAGGCTCTTAAAAAATCCTTGCTCAGTGCAGCAATCTCAGTCAAATGCAGTGTTTGGGCTTATCCAGAAAAAAAAAAATCATTATATCATTTGTGGCATGCAAAACCTGTTTTTATGATTGGAAAATTTTTCTCTGTATTCATTTGAATTCTGCCTTCTCGTAACTTCAGCCCGTTATTAAACTTTACCCTAGTTTTTCCGTGAAATATTTTTGCTAGAATAAGAATAAAACCAAAAGGCTATGCTTACTCACACACAAAAAGGATGAATCACATTTTATCTAGCACCCATTGTTAGGATTTATCAAGTTTGTTTTTTCCTTTTGAGTACACCTAATTGCCAGGAATAGCCTTCAAAATGCAGGGAAAACACTATACCGCAGAGCCAAATATAGATTATGGTCAAAATTAGAACTTGGCCAACTTTTGCAATTTTCCAGAGATAAAATAACTAACTTGCTTTGAAAGTTTTTTTCTCTCTGAACACCCCTTAAGCAAGAAGATGTAAGTGGAACACAACCCATAATTTAATTTTCTCCTGCCTCAATTATCTTTACCATTATTCACTGTTTTTCAGGGGGACCAAAATGCTTCGTTATTTCATTGTACAAACCTCCCAATGACTTGTTAGCTTCATATAGTCTCTCCTAACCTCAATGCCTCTGATACAGTCACTCATTACCAGATTTGTGCCAATTTCTGGGAGCAACTTCTCATATCTGGAACATATCCTGACTCGGTTATCCTGTTGTATGCAGGAAAAAGGTACACTCCATTTATGTATGGTAAACATATGGGAAAGAATCCCATAAAAAAAGTAGGGGAAGAGGACGTTTGGTTTCTATAGGTGGATTTTCTGACCTCTTACAAGAGAAGCAGTCTTCCAATATTTGAGGGGCTGCCACAAAGAAAAGGGAGCCAAGCTATTCTCCAAAGGCCCTGAAGGCAGAAGAAGAAGCAACAGACGGAAACTAATCAAAGAGGGACCCAACCTCGAACTAAGGAGAAATTTCCTGACAGTGAAAAACAATTAATCATTGGAACAGCTTTCCTCCAGAAGTTGTGGGTCCATCACTGGCGGTTTTAATTTAATATTGGACAGCCATTTGTCTGAAATGGTATAGGGTGTTGGACTAGAACAGTAGTCGCCAACCAGTGGGCCAGGGACCACTGGTGGTCCGCGAGAAAATTTTGGTGGTCCGCAGAGAAATGTCACCCCCAAAGCAATTAATCCAGGCTGCACGGGAACACAAGGCTGCATCGCCCACACGGCCCGTGGGAACACAAAGCTTCTGTCGCTTGCATTGCGGACAACACGAGGTAGTGAGGGGAGGAGGGGAACTTACCCCTCTCGCCCCCTGCGCCTCATGTGGCCACCAGGCTGCTTCTTTCGAAAAAACAATTACTACCCACCTGCCTTCAATCGAGGACCTGTATCCTGCACGAGTCAAAAAGAGGGCTGTGAAAATATTTACAGGCCCCTCACATCCCAGACATAAACTGTTTTAACTCCTACCCTCAAAACGACGCTATAGAGCACTGCACACCAGAACAACTAGACACAAGGACAGTTTTTTCCTGAACACCCTCACTCTGCTAAACAAATAATTCCGACAACACTGTTCAACTATTTACAAAGTCTGCACTAGTATTATTGTTAATCTTCTCATCACTCTTTATCACCCATCCCCTCCCACTTGTGATTGTAGGACTGTAATTTTGTCGCTTGTATCCTTAGGATTTATATTGACTGTTTCCTAGTATGATTTGATTGTTGATTATACACTATGATCATCATTAAGTGTTGTACGTTATGATTCTTGATTCTTAACGAATGTATCTTTTCTTTATGTATACTGAGAGTATTTACACCAAGACAAATTCCTTGTGCATGCAATCACACTTGGCCAATAAAAGTATCCTATCCTATCCTATCCTATCCTATCCTATCCTATCCTATCCTATTCTTTCTGCTTCTTTCTTCTTCTGCTTTTGGCTGCACACAAGGAAAGCAGCAACGGTCGTTCTTTCTCTCCCCCAAACTCTGCCAGAAATGAGTCTTTGGGACCCCGCAAGGCCTCCTGCTCCAAGAGGCTGTGCCGGCACAACAAGTCTCCCAGAGACTCATTTCTGGAAGAGTTTGGGGGAGAGAAAAAAAGACTTCTGCTGCTTTCCTTGCATGAAGCCAAAAGTGTCTCTCTCTCTCTCTCCCCCTGAGAACGGAGTGGAAGATGGTATCCTGTAATCCCAAATAAAGAACGATCGATCGGTAGGAAAAAGGGGTGGGGAATTTTCCTGCAGACTTTTGGGGGGATTTTCCCAGGGTCCTCGGGATTTAAAATTATGAGTTTGGTGGTCCCTGAGGTCCAAAAGGTTGGCGACCCCTGGTCTAGAAGACCTCCTTTTCCAACTCTGTTACTCTGTTAATTCATATTTGACTTTCTCACCACCCTGCTATCTCAGATACTTTCCTACAGTACGCTTCTACTTCTCTGTGTAAAGTGTATACCATAAATGGATTAGAATTACATACTGTGTCATAGCGTGGTTTAAGCTTCATCTACTCAATAAAACAAAACCTGGTGGCTTTTGTACATCACGCTAAGCCGTAAAACCAGTGAAGGCTTGGTTCTGGAGGATAGCAAATACATAATCTATGGTTTTCAAAAATATAATGGTTGAGTTGGCAGAAGGAAAGGAACACCTGGAGGGAGAGCATAGGGTGAAAACATCTACTGATCTTTGCAATTGGCATCCTTGAGCCACAGATGACATTTATGAGCATGGGACTAAGAGATGGGACTTATTTATTAGATAGGACTATAGGTAGTCCTTGACTTACAACCGTTCATTTAGTGACCATTTGAAGTTACAATGGCACTGAAAAGAGAGAGAGTCAGAGGGGGAGAGAAAGTGACAGAGAAAGAGAGAGAGAGACAGAGACAGAGACAGAGATAGGCAGGCAGACAGAGAAAGAGAGAGATGGAACACACCCATCAACTCACTTTCACGAAATTTATACCATTATGCTATTTTTTATTTATTTAACCATGTCTACAATCTGGGTGGCATTCAAGAGTGAAGGCAGAAGACAAAAAGAAATCACCAATAAAATTAAATTGGCAATCCTCAAAAGGAAGTCCATGGATAAAAAAGAATCACACCGAAGGAAAAGAGCCATAAAAACCAATCAACTCTCGCAGAGCTTGCTTACCCTCCTGGCCCAAGTGCCTGAAGAAACACCCTGACCTTTAGGGTTTTGTGAAAGGCTAACAAGAGTTGCAGCCATCTGGTTCTCCGAAGAGACGCCCTTCCACAAGGGAGGACCGGTGGCAGAGAAGGCTCCATCTGGGTGCAACAAGATGACTCTGACTCAACCACATGCCAACTCCCAGGAGGACATAATCAACGAAAGACATGGATCTACAACGCAGAAGGCTGATCTCATAACTCCAAGGACCTTGCCTGCTCCATCAGGGCCAACAAGTTCAGACTCTTCTGAAGGAACTGGGCAAGACCCATGCCTCAGGTAAGTCCACAAGAAGCATGCAGCTAGAATCCATCATAGATGCCCAGAAGAATCTTCACAACAGGACCTCCAACTGGTTCTCTGAAGATGCAATAAGGATGGGAAAATAAACTCTGCCGCTGTGAGGAAGACTCTTGACCATGTCTGGTTAAGTCCACCCACTGTGTTCCTCCAGCAGTGCTCAAGACATGTCTGCTCTTCCAGATAAATCAGACAAAACACAACTAGATGAATTAGTTCTACTTTGCTGCAAATCTACTTGAAAAGAATCTTGCCAATTTAACCACAAACTTTTAATCACCCAATTAGGGAGGGTTGTTCGTAAGTTTCTTCCTCCCACCCGTTAAGCCACTGGAGGCTCCAGCCTCTCTTCTCTGATGGTTTCCTAGGCAGCAGCTCCTCCCTTCTTTCCCCAAGATCATCCAAACATTCCACGACAAAGCATTTCTTATGATGCTCCATCACCCAGAAATCCTTTGATAACGAAGGGGTCCTCTGGGATACATATGAATAATAGTCTGTATAGGTGCAATTTGATTCAAGGCTATCATCATCCTCTCACTCCAAGCTGCAGCAAAACCTGACTCAAACTGGGTGTCAGAGCCCCATAACCCTTAAATCACCTCTGCATCCCAACCAATCCATTGGGTGCTTAGGGTGAACCAATCAAGTAAGTTATACTTTGTAGGAGAAGCAGCAGCAGAGTCAAGAGAGGACTCCACCTAGAATCGTTACCTGTCCACAAACATTCCAAGTCCAGCCCCTCTTGAATCCCACTGAGTCTTATCTAAGCATCAATTTACTGCCGTGAGTGTGGTGGCGCAGTGGTTAGAATGAAGTATTGCAGGCTAATTCTGTCGACTGCCAGGAATTCAATCCTCACTGTCTCAAGGTTGACTCGGCCTTCCAAGGTCAGTAAAATGAGGACCCTGGTTGTTGGGGCAAGATGCTGACTCTGCCTTAGAGAGGGCTGTAAAGCACTGAGAAGCAGTATATAAGTCTAAGTATTATTTTGTATTGCTGACCATTAGCTGATTAGATTATTGTGTATAGGTTTTAGCAATAAATCTACTTAAACTGGAATTTGATGCATGCTCCTGATTCTTTGCACATGACTTTCTTCCCATAGTGGAGCACAGTTGTCAGAGAATGTAAAAGCCAACATGAACAAGTCCCTGACGAGGTTAGGGTAATATCCCCAACTCCACATCAGGTTGGCACTACTCTGAAATAAAAAAACACGGATCTTTACATTCTAAATCTCCCTAGAAAAGGTAAGAGGCCTCTGCCCTCAGTACTCACAATCCTGCAAATTGGAACCTATTTTTATTTCCTCCATTTTCCATTTATTTTTCCCAAAGACAACTAGAATTGCTAGGTGGTGGTAGTTGTTTTTTTAAAATCAAAGAAACCCCAGCTTTCTGCCAAATCTATACACAGGAGGGGAAAAAAAGTGTTATGCTACTGAAAACTTAAGATTTTCAGATTATCGCCTTTATTTTATTGCAGAGAGAGAAGAAAAACAGCAGCATTCACTGCGGAGCACACCTTGTGCAATTACATCCTTTATTGTGTCATGACTTTAAATACCGTTTTTCCATCTGGATTCCCCTGCTAATTGGTTTCTATTTCAGTGCTTGTCAAGCACTGAAATAGAATATGAGCCAGCAGTGTGCTACAGCTGCCAAAAAAGCCAACACAGTTCTAGGCTGCCTAGGCAGAGGGATAGAAGTGTTAATACCACTTTATAAGGCCTTGGTAAGGCCACACTTAGAATACTGCATCCAGTTTTGGTCGCCACAATGTAAAAAAGATGTGGAGACTCTAGAAAGAGTGCAGAGAAGAGCAACCAAGATGACCAACCAAGATGATTAGGGGCTTGGAGGATAAAACACATGAAGAACGGTTGCAGGGACTGGGCATGACTAGTCTAGTCTAATGAAAAGAAGAACTAGGGGAGACATGATAGCAGTGTTCCAATATCTCAGAGGCTGCCACAAAGAAGAGGGAGCCAAGCTATTCTCCAAAGCACCTGAGGGCAGGACAAGAAGCAATGGGTGGAAACTAATCCAGAAGAGAAGCAGTTTAGAACTAAGGAGGAATTTCCTGACAGTGAGAACAACTAATCAGTGGAACAACTTGCCTCAAGAAGTTGTGAATGCTCCAACGCTGGAAGTTTTTAAGAGGAGATTGGACAACCATTTGCCTGAATTAGTGTAGGGTTTCCTGCCTAAATAGAGAGGGTTGGACTAGAAGGCCTCCAAGGTCCCTTCCAACTCTGTTATTCTATTCTATTTTACTGGAATTGCATCCAACTGCATCTGCCTTCTAAGAGCATCTCTCTCCAGCCCATAACACATCAGGAGTCCCAACGCAGCAGCTCCAGCTAAAAGTGCACAGGAGCAATTGTGTTGGGGCTGGGCTGCTGTCTGCCCGCAAGGGAGCCTTGCTCTACAAACTGCAGGGGAGGTCCAAGATAAATAACCAGGGAAACCTGGACTCCATTCAAACCCCGTTATCGATGCTGGGGAAACAATATTATGATCTCAGTCCTTTAAGTGGGAAAACATTCGGGCAAAGCTCCCCTCTTCAAATGCCCATTTCTCACAAACACTATTAATTTGCTCTCGGAATAACAGCAAAAATAAAAAAAAAGAAAGAAAAAAATTAGGGCCCTCTGCAGCTGATAAACATCAACTAGGCCTGCCAAACTTCCTTGAAACGTAGCCAGGAGCTCGGACTTCAGACTCTGTTTCACTCATTATTATTATATGTTCAGCACAAACAATCGTCATCCTCGTATTTTTGTGGGTTAATCACGCTGGAAATAAAAGCAAGAAGGCAAAGCAACGAGGATTCAAAAACATGGATGGTTGTGTGCTTTATGTTTGATAGCTTAGATTTTTTTTCAGAAAACATATCTAAAACTAATATTCTCTCCCTCCACCCTTTGTGATATTAGTGGGAAGATGCCAGTTGCAGGATTTGGAGCGGGAAGCTGGATTAAAATGGCTTTGGTTGCCTTGGTGTGTGACATATGCCAGGAGGCAGATTTGTGTGAATGCAGTTAGTTCTCTTGAATCTCTCTGTGACTTCTGATGCCACTAATCATGGTATCTCCTGATACTTAGAGGATCACAAACACAAGGACTTTCCCATGGTTTTTTTTTTAAAGCCTTCCTGTGATCGCTGGGTATCATTTCTGTCAAGGTATTGAGATTTAATAGCTGACCAGCTTTTGTAAGGCTGAATGCAATAAGGATGAATCAGCATGGTTATTGCTGCTTTAAGACTGAGGGTGGGTCCCACAGGGTTTTACCACTTTAAGAAGCTGTCTAAATATATACATGAGGCCATGAGAGGGCGTACGTCTCTCTCCTCGTGTTCCATCTCTATTGTGGTTCTCTGTGCAGAGTAATGAAGACTGACTGCTTGCCTGGTATGTTTCTACCATGTATATTTATGTATATAACTGTCTGTATATAAACCATTGTTAAAACACAAACCCTCTGTGTGTGCTGTGCTTTGCTCCTGGGTTGTCTCACAATAGTAGTCATGCTGCAAACACTCGGACGATTTCAGTTGTCTGGGGCTCGGATATCCTCAGAAGGTACTTTCCTACTCCTATACAGGTAGTCCTTGACTTACGACCACAACTGAGCTCAAAATTTCTGTTGCTAAGCGAGACAATTATTAAGTGAATTTTGCACCATTTTACGATCTTTCTTGCCACAATTGCTAAGTGAATCACTGCAGCTGTTAAATTAGTAACATGGTTGTTAAGTGAATCTGGCTTCCCCATGGACTTGCTTGTCAGAAGGTCGCAAAATGGGATCATGTGACCCCAGAACAGCGCAGCCGTAGAAAATACGACATCAGTTGCCAACGGTCTGAATTTTGATCACAGGACCATGAGGATGCTACAACATTGTAAGTATGAAAAATGGTCTTAAGTCCCTCTTTTCAGGGACGTTGTAATTTTGAAAGGTCATTAAATGAATGGTTGTAAATCAAGGACTATCTGAATGTGATATAGTGGTACATATACCGATATTAAAGTGCTGGAGAGTTTCTTCAAAGCTGATGAGACCTTTGGATGTTAATTACTTCAATAATAGGACAGATGAAGTTAGAAGCCACGGTGGCACAGTGGTTAGAGTGCGGTACTGCAGGCTACTTCTGCTGCCTGCCGGCTGCCTGCAGTTTGACAGTTCAAATCTCACCAGGCTCAAGGCTGATTCAGCCTTCCATCCTTCCAAGATGGATAAAATGAGGACAGCTTTAAGACTTGTGGATTTCAACTCCAAGAATTTCTCCTCCAGTCATCTTAGCTCAGGAATTCTGAGAGTTGAAGTTCACAAGTCTTAAACTTGCCGAGTTTGAAGACCCTTGGTCTAAGTGCTATTGGTATTGCTAGATCAACTATCAGGCTCAAAAAAAAACCCCAAGAAAGGTACATCTTCCCTCCCTCCCTCCCTCTCTCTTTATATTATACCACTGTATTACATCACTGTTAACTGAAGTAAGAGATTTCAAAACATATTCTGCCATGAACCGAACACTGATAAGTATAACTTAATCATGTTCCTGTTTATTTTATGGAGACGGGTGTGGTGGTTGCTGATGGCTTTGATCCCTTGGGAAAACTGGAGCAAAAACATCTAATTCATCAATCACAACACTGGAAACCAGTTTCCCTGATCGCTACGTAGGGGACTGATAGGACCGACAGAAGCTTTCAGTACTGCTGGTTTGTGTGTGTTTTTGCCATTCAGTCCAATCTGTGTTTGCTTAGGAACGAGGAAACAATTAAGGTGCTCTCCATGAAGTTTGTTGCAAAGTAACCATGCATAAAAACACAGCCTGGACTTTTAATACGGAAATATCTCTTGGTTGTTACAGAAGCCAGTTCCTCCAAGTCAAGGGACCAGTTTCAGAAAGCTATATACCGCTTTCCTATGATTAAACTTCCACGTCAACAGGAACCTCAGAAGGCAATGGTAATATTCGGAAAGACCCTCTGCATTAAAGAAAACAGATTTGAGCCCATGAAGGCAACATGGCATAAATCTGACAAATAACAGACTAATAGAATAACCGAGTTGGAAGGGACCGGGAAGGTCCAACTCCCTAGTCAAGCAGGCGAGCCTATACGATTTCATACAAATGGTTGTCCAGTCTCTTCTTAAGAACCTCCAGTGTTGGAGCACCCACAACTTTTGAAGGCTGTTCCACTGATGAATTGTTCTCAGGAAACTTCTCCTTAATTCTAAGTTGGTTTTTGATTAGTTTCCATCCATTGCTTCTTGCCCTCAAGTGTTTTGGAGAATAAGTCAATCCAGTGGTGGGATTCAATTTTTTTTTACTACCGGTTCTGTGGCCGTGGCTTGGTGGCCGTGGCAGGGGAAGGATACTGTAAAATCTCCAGTCAGAGGGTGTATTTGCTGGTTCCCCAAACTACTCAAAATTTCCGCTACCGGTTCTCCAGAACTGGTCAGAACCTGCTGACTACCACCTCTGATACACTGCTACAAGCAATATCTAAACAAACAGCAATTACAGCAGGAAAGAAACTCAAGGGACCAACAAACACTCTAGCAGGGCCTCCTCTTATTACGCAGGCTCTTAAAGGGATAACAGCCAAAGACCTTCTGACTCATTCCCATCGTTGCATCAGCTGGTCAGCTCTTAAACTATCGCCTTGACAGGGGGAATGAGGTTCCAGAGAGAGGGAACAACCCAGTGGTGGTATTCAAAATTGTTACTACCGGTTCTGTGGGCATGGCTTGATGGGCGTGGCAGGGGAAGGATACTGTAAAATCTCCAGTCACAGGTGATATTTGCTGGTTCTCCGAACTACTCAAAATTTCCACTACTGGTTCTTCAGAACTGGTCAGAACCTGCTGAATCCCACCTCTGAATCCCCTCTTCTCTATGACCAACTCCAGAAGACTGCTATCATATCATCCCTAGTCCTCCTCTTTTTTGGTTAAACATACCCAGTTCTCTCAACAGCTCATTGTATGCCTCTAAGACCTTTATCAACTTCATTGTTCTCCTCTGCACTCTTTCAAGGCCTGGAGCCTGGATCGTGCCCACAAAGTGCTTAGATCTGGCTCATGGGGCTGCCCTGGAAATAGTGAAGGACCGGCCCACAGTGCCAGTGCCAGTGAAAACGGAGCTTGGGAGGGCCCTCCTAAGCTACATATTCAACCAGCAGAGGGTTGCAGGAGCCCATCGCAGCCAAAAACGGAGCTTGGGAGCCCGTTTTCGCTGGCTAGAATGCTTGGGGCGCCCCAGGCACACCCCAGGCACCATGAGTGAGATCGAGCTGACCAGGCCCATCCTGCCATGCCCACCCTGGCCCCCTCAGGTCAAACACAACCCTGATGCGGTCTTCAATGAAATCGAATTTGACATCCCTGTTCTAGAGCCTCAACAATGTTTGTATCGTGGTGACCAAAACTGGGTGCAGTGTGGCTTCATGGGTGCAGTGTAAAAGTGGTACCGGTACTAACACTTCACGTGATTTTGATCCTATCCCTCTGGGTGAGGCAGCAACTTAGGAATGCATTGGCCTGATGCTGAAATCTATCATCAACTAATGGAGTTAATTTTCCCCGTTACACATTATAATTGGACTCAAGACAAAGAGGACAAAGTCCAAAAGCTCTTTCCAAGCAGGAACAAAATAAATTGTGTTCCTTTTTTTTAAACTTTAATCAAAGCAGTCAATTCATCCATCTCGGCTAACTCCATCAACAATGAAACCTTGATTTGGGGTTTTGTTGATTACATAGGCTTGCTGTTATAGAAATGGCTGGTATCTATTATTATATAAAAGTAAAAAAGTTGAAGTTTTATGTTACCACCTTACTCTACTGCACCAAAGTCAAACTTTTCTTTTTCCTCTCTATCCTACACTCCCCACCCCCGAATTCCTTCCCTTATTTTCATTTTTCATTGTATTTCTGTATCCTACTTGTTGACAAATGAATAATTTAATTTAATTAAGTTAATAATTTAACATTTAATACAGCACCATTTCTGCTTAAAATGGTCTGACTGAGATCGACATATGCAGGCTTGATTGGGGTAGATTGTAGGGGTGATAGAAAATATAATTTTATGTCATTTTATTCTATTTTACACATTTATGTATTAAATTATTTGTATTTTATCCTATAACTCTCGTATTTTATCCTACTCTCATTTTAAATTGTTTGTTTAGAATTTTATTGGTAATATGTGTTTGAATCTGTATGTTGATATGGCCTACAGGCTAATCAATCAATCAATATAAATATATAATAAAATATTGAAAGGAGAAAAAAAAAAGGACTTGAGCAAAGAGGGAAAAAGGGAAAGATTTGACAGTAAGAAAGCAAAACAAGTTTTCAGTTGTGTTTACTATACCTGCAGCAGGACTGTCCCTCCAGGAATTGTGAGCTGTAAACAATACTTTGGGGCGTTTTCCCAAGAGAGCAACTGAGTATCTTCAATTGAACTGTAGGAAATGGAGCTTTCCATGTACCCAGTTGGCTGCAAGAGAGAAAAAAACAAGGAAAAAAATGTGATTCAACGCCACATTTTTAAACGTACCTAACAAGAGTTCCTAATAATGTTTATTCGGTCAAAATTTAAAAATACACAACCCAAAGGTAAAATCCAAGGGGTAAGATAAAATACTAAGATAAAAGGAGTTTCTATCATAACATGCTGTAACTTACGCTAATATGATGGTATGCTAATAAATGTTGCAAGTATAAATCTAAACTGTTAGAATCTATAGTGCAAAAATGTAATATCATCCAAAACAAGATAGCTATCGTATCACTAGCAGGAAGCGATGAACAAAATACAAGTGGTTATTTCTGAAACAAGGCTTAACAGTCAGGCTGTTGCCAAGAATTAACCATTTATCAATATCAAAATGTTTCATTACAATTGAAAATGCTGTGAAAAACAAAATTATAATCGAGGAACGCCAAGGAGTGGAGTAGTGTTTACATTTTGGCATAAAGGTTACATCAACCATGTGTACGATGCAAAATAAATATACCAATTTTTGCACCAAGGCATCTTAAAAGTTTGCACTAAGAAAGAAAGATTTACACAGCTGCAAATTTTATCAGAATGAAGCAGTTACGAAAATGTAAACAGACACATAGTGTGCACTTGGGTGTGCAAGAGAGACAGACAAGAGAGAAGTACTCTAGCATAGGGGTCCCCAACTCCTGCATGGTGGCCCACTATCAGCTATTCAACTGACCAGAACCTGGCCACAGAGGTGGAGGGCGGAGAAGTGTGTGTGCACACGCACATCCCCTCTCGTGGAAGCAATGGGCAAACACATGCACATCTTGTTTGCATGACCAGGCGCATGTGCTCGCCACTTGCACAATGGAGCTGTGTGTGTACACACCCACCACGCACACAGAATGATCCCCTCTCCCTCCCCCAACAGTCCGCAAAGACAGAAAAGTTGGGGAACTCTCCTCAAGCACAGTGGTTGCCAACCAGTGGGCCGGGGACCACTAGTGGTCCATGAGAAAATTTTGGTGGTCTGCAGAGAAATGTCACGCCCGCAAACACCCCTCAAAGCAATTAATCCAGGCTGCACGGGAACACGAGGCTGCATCGCCCACATGGCCCGTGGGAACACAAGGCTCGCGTCACTTGCATTGTGAACAACATGAGATAGTGAGGGGAGGGGGGGAAAGGGTGGAGGGGGGAACTTGCCCCACTCACCCCACGTTCCTGGCCTGGCCACGGGGCTGCTTCTTTTCGCTTCTTTCTTCTTCTGCTTTTGGCTGCACGCAAGGAAAGCAGCAAAAGTCTTTCTTTCTCTCCTCCAAACTCCGCCAGAAATGAGTCTTTGGGACCCTGCAAGACCTCCTGCTCCAAGAGGCTGCGTCAGTGAGACAATTCTCACAAAGGCTCATTTCTGGCGAAGTTTGGGGAAGAGAAAGAAAGGCTTCTGCTGCTTCTGTTGCTTTCCTTGCATGAAGCCAAAAGTCTCTCCTTCCCTCCCTCCCTCCCCCTGAGAACAGAGCTGGAGACTGTGTCCTGCGATCCCAAATAAAGAATGATCAATCGGTAAGAAAACAAGGTGGGGGATTTTCCTGCAGACTTTTTGGGGGATTTTCCCAGGGTCTCTGGTCTGCAGGATTTAAAATTATGAGTTTGGTGGTCCCTGAGGTCCAAAAGATTGGCGACCCCTGCTCTAGCACATATACACAAACACAAAGGAAGGCCAGTAAACAGCTTGTAGGCAATATAATTGGAATTCTAATACAAACTCCCCTCTGCAACCTAAGATTTCTGCATGCACTGCTTGAAGTCCTTCATAAGAACTAGTATCTTAGGGAGAGAAAATTATCAGGGATGTGATTTCTTGCATGTAAAATATCACAGTCTGTTCCTGGGAGAGCTAAGGATGAACCGGATAAACCAACCAGATAAATGTCACAAGAGAGAATCTAAAATTTTCCTGGGGAAAATTTTCCTGGATTACCTTTTCTTCAAAACTATCCACTTGCTGGACATTAGCGTAAAAACAACAAACCAAAAGTGATGATTCTAATGTTAGTTTCCAACAACCAATCAAAGAAAGTGATTTAAAATTGGGGGAAAGAGACCAGGAAGCGATTACGTGCTGAATCTAAAATGTATCTGAAGTTTTGTTTCACCCAGTCAGCTCAGGGAAGCAACTAGAGTGGGAAGCTACCTCCATCTAATAGAGGTCAATTGCAGACAAAAACTTTGTAAATATCCTGGAAATCAAAAGGACAATTCTGGAATCTATTCATCCTTTGTGAATCCATTCCAGTATTTCAGAGCCGACGCCTGTAAAATTCACATTTCACATCTTGCATTTAAGTAGTGTCTATTTATTGTTATAGGACGTTCTTCCCGCACTCCCTCTTATTTTGTGTTACATTGTTTGAAGTGGACAGCCTTGTTAAAAGTTTATAACGAGCAAAGAAATAAACAATTAAAGATGTCACTGTAACCTCTCAATTCCCAAACTATGACTGGAAAGTTATCAACATTCCTGCAAAGAACCACAGCGTAGTCTAAATGCAGCTTTTGTGCAACATTACATTGTTACGTCCCCCCCACACACACAAAAGAAAAAGGGGTTGTTGTTGTTTTGGGTTCGGGATCTCTTGTGTGTTCTTTGGCATTCAACTAATTGCTTTCTGGTTTGCAAAGGACTTTGATTGTGGGTTAAAGCTTGTTGTCTCGTACTTTTCTCATGGAGTGGAGAAAGAACCTTCTTTTACCTTCAAACCAAGAGCCAAGTTATACAGAAAGCTCGTTAACCTTCTGTTTACCCATTTACCCAGACAATTATTTCGCGCTTCTGAATGGAGGTCCCTGGGGCTCCTTCTGACTTCCCTACGTCATCCTGTATCTACTGGAGTGCAATTATCTTCTGCACTCAGGAAATTCGAAACCTGAGATCTCCCACTGAAAGAGTTGTATTAAAAGAAAAAAAAACCTCCTGCAAGGGAAATATTTTCTTCTGCTCAAGAGATGCAGTCTAAAAAAACACAGGAAGAAATGAGCGGTGGGGGGAGGAGAGGGAGGGAGTTGTGGACAGGGGGGGGGGGCAAATTTTCCATTCTGTAATGCGTGTCATGCTAACTGTATTCTTTAAAATTAAACAGACAAACGTCTGAGTGACCTGGTCTTGGGGAGGCGAGCTGATCCCACCAGGAGTGTGTGTAGTCCAACTTCATTTCTGTGGGGTATATTGAATAGTTTGCCTTTTTTTTTAAAGGTTCGGGAAAATTAAGAACCTCTGCACAAGGACCTCTCATTCAGCCCTCTTTAAGAGTAAGCAGAAAGTCCTAATGGGACCTGGGAGGCTGAGGAAGGAGGAGGAGGAGGAGGTGGGAGAGAGGAGGAGGAAGAAGAGGAGAAGAGGAGGAGGAAGAAGAAGAAAAGAGGAGGAGAAGGAGGCTGAGGAAGGAGGAGGAGGTGGGAGGAGGAGGAGGAGGAAGAGGAGAGGAGGAGGAGGAGGAGGAAGAAAAGAGGAGGAGGAGGCTGAGGAAGGAGGAGGAGGTGGAAGAGAGGAGGAGGAAGAAAGAGGAGGAGGAGGCTGAGGAAGGAGGAGGAGGTGGAAGAGAGGAGGAGGAGGAAGAAAAGAGGAGGAGGCTGAGGAAGGAGGAGGAGGTGGAAGAGAGGAGGAGGACGAAGAAAAGGGGAGGAGGAGTCTGAGGAAGGAGGAGGAGGAGGTGAGAGAGAGGAGGAGGAGGAAGAGGAGAACAGGAGGAGGGGGAGGAAGAAAAGAGGAGGAGGAGGAGTCTGAGGAAGGAGGAGGAGGTGAGAGAGAGGAGGAGGAGGAAGAAGAAAAGAGGAGGGGAAGGAAGAGGAAGAGGAGGAAGAAGAGGAAAAGAGGAGGAGGAGGAGGAGGAGGAGGAGGAGGAAAGAAAAGGCAGTGATCACCCTCGGGGCCCTGAAAAAGAAACTCATCCGTTTCTTAACTAATACATGTTGCTCACTGTGACAACTCATTGTGACAGAGACCTTCTGTGAATAAGCAAGGCCTTTAAAAAAAGCAACCAATTTGTGCAAGAATTTCACAGGAGGGAAGAGAAGCATCGATAGAAGACAGCAGCACCAACTGTCCCCGAATGAAAGAATGAACTCTTTCAGGCTAAGGAGGATTCTGGGAGCTCCCCGTCCTCCTGACAAGCTTAGCCACATGGCTCGTGCGCTCCCGAGTCCTGGCACAGAAGGGTGGAATTGGTTTGCAAGGCCAGGAAATGGTTCATAATGGAACCAAAACAATCCTGCTGCCGGAATCAGCGTTTCCTTTTGATTCCCAAGCAAGTTTGATTCTCCTGGCATGGCACAATGCACCTTAGTGTACCACCATGGGGCCTTATTTTGTTGAACTTTTATTACTTTATTTAAACTGTGACCTTAAAGGCACTTTCAAGCATCAAGATGGGCTGTTCTCCTCCCACTTTTCCAATGGGAATACTATAGAAAAGGTCATTTTGGGGAAGCACAAGGTGAAAGAGCAAAAAAAAAAAAAACTTTTTGCAAGTACAGTTACGGTACTTTTTGTCTTATCTGCTGAACTCAGTTTAGTTTAACCGGGAATCCCCAAACTTGGCAACTTTGAGACTTGTGGACTTCAACTGCCAGAATTCTCCAGCCAGCTGGGAGTTGAAGTCCACAAGTCTTAAAATTGCCAAGTTTGGGGACCTCTGAGTTAAACTGTAAACTCAAGACAGACACTGTTTCTTCTGGCCTGCAGTTGCCCTGTTAGACTCTTGAGAGAGGCTGCTAGCTCATCCTTAAAAACAAACCAATCCACAGAGAAGAACCTGAACCCAGGACCTTCTCTACGCAAAACAACTGAGCTGTGCGGTTCTTCCTGTTAATAAGCTTAATATTTTCCAGAGATTGTTTAGCTGGACTGCTTTGCATTGTGTTTTCTAAAGAAAAGCCAGCATTATTATTATTATTATTATTTTTCATTTTCAGAGAGAGATTTATAAATTGCTGACATATAAATCTTCACCGCTTGGAGGTCATAGGCTGACTCTGGCTCCATGACAACTACAATGCCAAAAATGCTATGAATCATTGCCTGGGGAAAAAAATAAGGGCCAACTGGAAAACAGGGTTTCTTTCAATACTTTTGGGGACTGTTGTTTCATCCTACCTCACAATTCAATCGACTCCCTAGGAATATCTAAGATGGTTTGCAGTAGTGGCGAATATTTGTAGTCAGGTATTGGATGAGGATGAAAGTTTGTTCTCCAAGGGTTGGTTTCCGAATGTTTCCTTACCAGGCTAGGTAACATTTTCAGCGAAGTTTAGGGGACTCCACTGAAGGTATTACCTAGTCTAGTTGGTTACCTAGAAACCAACCTACAAGCTCGGATAATGAATCTTCACCCTCCTATCTAAGATGACTTGGGTTCTGGGAATTGCTGTCCCAGGAAACAAGTGCGGGAAGATGGATTTAAGATAAAGAAACCGTCTAGAATATCTATGATGAAAGAACTTCTCCTTGGCTGGTTCTTCTTTTTTCATCTGGATGAGTGTCCCGAGGTGCTTTTCCAAAAGGCAACTGAACTTTCTTGTCCAAACACATCAATGTTGTGAACAGGAACATTAAGTTCACACAGGAAGATATTAGGAAAATAGTTCAGCTTTCCTGGACTGTGCAGTACACTTTAAGGAAGACAGAAGCCAAATCACTGAAATGTACAGAAACAAGGAAGTTCGGTTGCCTTTTGGAGAAGCACCTTTGGGACAACCATGATCTGGATGGTTGAGAATCTCTGTAGACATCTGGATCAGCGTGTGCTCTCCACCCTTAGCCAACAACCCACGTTTTTAATTTTTTTTAACCATCTCTTTTGTTTGGAGAAGTGTTACCATAACTCTCAACATATCTTTTTTAAGCTCTTCTTTCCAAAGGAATTTCTTTTGGTCACAGCACAAGTTGCCTTTTGGTAGCTGAATCAATTCAACATGAGCAGTTGATAAGTAACCAGATGATTGCCCAACCAGACAGTTTGCCTGTTCCATCTTCAGCTGGGATTAAGGAGAGGTTGTCTCAGAACAAATGAGTTGAGATCTGTTTCCCAACCCAGTGCCATCAAAATGTTTCATTCTACAACTCCTCTCTTTGATTACCATCCTGCCGCATGTTGGGGCTGAATTTCACCAAGGAAGACCCTTTTGAAAGCTTGAACTCCAGGGGTTTCCCACGTTTATATTTCTCAGGAATCAATCCCAATCCCTGAACGCATAAATCCATGCATTTAGGACCACATCCAGCTCCCTAACCTGCTTTCCGTCTCTCTTGCAACTGCCCCCAATTACAGTATGTGTTGAAATGAAAAAAAGTAATACAGTTCAAGGTAAGAGTCAAACATGGTCACATAAACCTGAAATAAGTCCACCTCCAACTATCTTCCAGTTTGCAGAACCTATAGGGTCTTCTGCTTGAGCAGGGAGTTCATGTTATGGCCCACCAGTGGTCAGCGGAGCTGGCAGTAGACTCAGACAGTGAGGAGGTTGGGGAGGAACATGGGCCAGTCCTGGAGTCTGGGGAAGGCTCTGATGAGTGCTGTGCATTGGAGGCAGAGACGGGGCAAGGGCTGTCTGACAGTTATCAGCTGCCTTCAGAGTCAGAGATCAGTGGGGTAGAAGAACAGCTGGAGCCTGTTCCCAGTGTGCGCATGCACAGAGCTGCCAGGAGAAGAGAACAGTTAAGGAACAAGGGTCGACTTGGGAGTAAAGGCCCAGCTGAATGCCCCCCCCCATAGGGAATAAAGAGAAGTGAAAGGGGAGGGGTGTTTGCAGGAGACAATTAGTTCAATTCATTAGGGTGAAGATGTTCCTCACTTCTTCCCAAGTAATTGCTGCTACAGCATGGCATTTGGGAGATATCAGCCTGGCAACTCTCTCAGCCTGATAAAAGTCTGTAGTTGTGCAATCTCTTGAAAGACTGTTTGCTGGGAGTTTGCTGGAGAGGAATTCATTTTGCTTAAATAAAAGGGGTTTTGTCAGGACGAGGAGTCGGCTTCGTGATTTTGGGAAGCCTAGGTCAGAACAGTTGGACTAGAAGAGATCTTGATCTCTTCCAATTCTGTTATTCTGTTATCTCCGATAATCTCACCTGAAGCTTCCCTCTGCCCAAGTCTATCTTTCCACTGATTTTATTTGTTCACGTTTCATGACCACTTATTGGAATGTTAGTGAACCTGGTTCTGTTTCTTCAACCATGTAAAGGAGTGTTGCAAAATACAGAACATATACCCAACTCAAGAGGCCAAAGAAACTAAATTCGGTTAAGGAAAACTGTCATGAAGCTCCTGAGCTGGGTCATTTCAGAAGAGAGAAGAGGACTTGGATTTCAACCCAAATACGCCAAAAAATGAGCTGTTTTTCATTAAAATATATTGCCTTGAGCAAAGGATGAGAAGAAAAAGGAGAGCCAGATGGTCAGAAGTGAAGGAGACAAGAGGATGGATGCCACATACTTGAGATCATCAAAAGGGCTGGCAAAACAACTTGTGCTCTGTTCCGATGTTACTGAGATTTCTGTTGTTGTCATGCATGCAAATTCCTGAAAGTGTGAAAGGCTTTGATTCTTCAGATGTTTCTGGGTAGCATCAGTGCTGACTGACAAACCCAACGTGTCATGATGCTTTCACAGAATTACCGAAGGGTGGGAAGGGACATCAGAAACCATTTAGTCTAACCCACTGCAGGAACATGGCTTTCTAACTTCGATCTGAACACCTTCAGCTCTATCATCTTCCATGTTGTTGATGATGTGTTGTTGCTGTTGTTCAGTTGCTAAGTCATGTCCAACTCTTTGTAACCTCCATACCACACCAAGTCCCTGTCTTCCACTATCTCCTGGAGTTTATCCAAATTCATTTTCCTTGGGTTGATGACACTATCTAAGCATCTCCTCCTTTGCTGTCCCCTTCTTTCTTTGACTTTCATCTTTCTCAACATTTGCGTCTCTTCCAAGGAGTTCCCTCTTCTCATTTGGTGGCCAAAGTATTTGTGTTCTGAACCAGCTCCCCAAACAAGACAAATGCTCTGGTGTGAACTCAAAAAATTCCTTTATTAGGAATGCCAGCAGCTCCAGCAAAAAGTTTCTCTCACAACTAACAAGTCCAGCCGGCCAGCAGGTAAATAGTTGTCTGCCACATCTATTCATCTCCATCCCCTGCCTTTTAACCCCAGAGCTAGGGTGGGGCCTTGTTAGCAGTGGTGGCTCTTCCTTCCCCAGGATCAGCGTATGGCTTTCCACAGCTCTCCTCTTCTCTGCCTTCTGCAGATCTGTGCGTCAGGCACTGGACCCAGTTGTTCCTCCTCTTCCTCATTAGCCACCTCCGGACCTAGCGGCTGTTGATTCTTCATTTGAGGGCTGATGGATGGCCCAGGCTTTACCTCCGCCTCTCTCTCTCTGCCAGCTCCACTCCCTTTTCCCCCTTGGAGGTCCCAGGTTGGCCTGATGCTGACCCTGACTCCCACACCTCCTCCTCCTTCTCCTCTGATTCAGTTGCTGGAGGGGCCAGAGATGACAGGCCACAACACTTTGACCTTCAGCTTCAGGATCTCTCTTCCAAAGAACAGCCAGGGTTGATTTCTTTCAGGATTGACTGATTGATCACCTTGCAGTCCAAAGGACTCTCAACAAGAGTCTTCAACATATAATGGGAAGTCACAGAAGATGGTGTGTTGGAGAAGGGTCTTCTCCAACACACCATCTTTGTTCAGAGTATTGCAGCATAAATTCAGTGCCAGAAAAGTAAACACAGATGGCTGAGGCTTCATTTAACTTCTTTATAAACACATAAAATAAATTTTAGCAACCAGCTATAGATTTCTCCAACATGGAGCAAACTCAAACAGAAGCAGACATGTTACAGGTTCCGAGAAGAGCTCTAGTTTTCAGCAACCAAGCAAGTAAGCATCTCTTTCACTTTAGAGCTGAGCACAGAACAGAGATAAATCACGCCCAGATTCTTTCTTTAAGTTTCAGTCCTCAACTCAGCTCTCATTGGCTGAGCTTGTTACTAAGCTCTATTCCAGTTCATGAATATACTCTGACAATCTTCTGTGACTTCCTATTATATGTTGATGTAGCCTATTAAAATCTTGATTTTCATAAGTATCACTCTGATTGTACACACTCCAGTTATTTCTTAAAACAATTCTTAATGCCCTGATTGGATAAAAACAGCAAGTGGCTCTATTTTAAATGTTGTTCTTGGCACAATCAGACAACAGGGGCTTCCTGATAGGATAGAAGAGAGAACAAACCAAGAAAGGATTCCCTCCAGTTCCAAGATGCTATTGGTCATCTCAATTTAGAGGTTTGTGTTTCTGGGCGCAGATGAGCAGAATTCCTAACCAACCAGTGGACAATTGTTACACATGTTATTTTCTAAGAAAGGCAAGAAGAGCTTAAAGAAATTCTTGGAACCCATGAATGAGGCCAATGCTTTGTTCTCTGGTACTGCTTCTTCTTTTCAGGGGAAGGGAAAAACAAAAAAAACCCCAAACAGACAAAAGACACAGGGGGGAAAGAAAGAGCTTTTCAGATTTTCACTCATGTTGTACAGTACCAAGAGGTACCAAAATAAACACAGTTGGGACTGGAATCCCATAGAGACAACAATAATCACTTATTCCTTGGTGGTTTCGGGCTAGCTGGATAGCCATCAGCTTCAAACATTTGTGAAATGTGGCACTGTTTTTTTTCCCGTCATTTTTTGCAAAATCAATCTAGAGATGAGCTGAAACTGCAGGTAAAGGTCAGCCTTCCTCAGGTAGATTAGACAAGAAATAGCAATAGCAATAGCACTTAGACTTATATACCGCTTTATAGTGTTTTACAGCCCTTTCTAAGTGCTTTACAGAGTCAGCCTCTTGCCTCCAACAATTTGGGTCCTCATTTTACCCACCTTGGAAGGATGGAAGGCTGAGTCAACCTTAAGCCTGGTGAGATTCGATCTGCCATATTGCAGGCAGCCGGCAGGCAGCAGAAGTAGCCTGCAGTACTGTACTCTAACCACCGAGGCTCTTAGACCAAATGAGAAAGCTGTCAAATATTGTAAAGCTACAATGGCAGAATCTTGCAAGTACTTTTCACAGCCTAATAAGTTAGGGAGGATCCTTTCTGAGTTTCTTTCTCTGCCTGTCATGCAGCTGTGGGCTCCCCTCCTTGTCTGACTGTCCCCTGGGCCCAAGTTCAATCCCACATACCATGACTGTGGGCAGCTATTGCCATGTTCTAGAAATGGTGCTCACTTTCAGTGGAACAGCTTGTCCAGCCAGCTACAAAAATGACTTCTGAGCTCTCCATACAGCAGAAGAGAAGAAGAACCTCACGACTTTGCTAACACATTGTCATTGACTCAACTGATGATGTGCCTGCCCTTGAGTCATTCTTGACTCTTAGCAACCACATAGGTTTTTCTGGATGACGATCTCTCCCTAACCTGGTCTTTCATTGTATCCTCTTCGTCACTGTAACTAAGTCTTGCTTATCCTCTTCCCTTTCTTTCTACCTTTTGCAACATTATAGTTATCTCCAGACAGCCAAGTTTTGACATAATAGATTCAAAACATGGTAATTTGAGCCTGGTCTTTTGTGCTTGATGTGGGAACTATGATTTAACCCATGATCTATTTGTTTGTTTCCTTGACTGTCCACGGCATTCTCAATCAAGTATGGCACTTTATTGATCCCTGTTCTAATATGTGCTTACTGCGCAGCAGAGAAATGACATCCGATGACAGTGGATCGAGTGTCCCTTTTAAGGCACAAGATAAGGGGATCTTCCTGCGATAGTATAAAAACACAGCGAAAAATCCCTTGGGAGGTACAATGCAGAATTGCAGGCTGACTCTGCCGACTGCCAGCAGTTCAATCATGACCAGCTCAACGTTGACTCAGCTTTCCATCCTTCCAGGATCAGTGAAATGAGGACCCAGATTGTTGGGAGCAATATGCTGACATTGTAAACCATTTAGAGAGGGCTGTGAAGCACCGTGAAGTGGTATACAAGTATTAAGTGCTGTTGCTATTGCTATAGTCTACCACAGTGATGGCTAACCTGTGACATGCGTGTCACTCGTGACACGCAGAGGCACTTTGACTGACACACCTGTTGGTGTGGGGGAAACCTGCACATTTAGAGGCTGCCTGTGCTCTGCTCCAATCCCTGCTCCCTGCTTGTTGCGTGGAGGCGTGGTGTCACCGCTGCCGCAAGATCTTTGCAGCAGAGAACCAGTTTTAACCGCCATAAACCAAGGTTTGTCAGTTTCATTACCTCAGGAACGCTACAGGAGGAAAGGAGATCCATGAGGTTCACAGCCCTATAAGGTGGCCTTCCGATCCCACATCCTGCACCTGCAGCCCTGAGACCAGGGAGACGAGTTTCACAGCCCTGTGTGATCACCCCAGCCCAGTCTGTCATAAACCAAATTATTGATATTTCTTGAAGTGACACACGACCCGAGGAAGGGTACACTTTTTCCCCGATTTTCGACACACCAAGCTGAAAAGGTTAGCCATCACTGGTCTACCATGTCAAGCTACTCCAGCAAAGAATCTGTATCAAGATGAATTCATTCTTAAGGCAATCCAAAATTCAGTACCTTACTACAAAGTATGGTTTTAATGACTTACAGAACTATAAGTCATAATTCACTGCTTACTCTCTGGTTCACAGCCTGGAAGCCATTTTTCTTCCTGACATTCACATTTAGATGCAATTAAATCTTGACTTAGCACCCTATGGAAACCCACCAGCCACAGTTCAGCCTGGTGAAATAGCTATGAGGACAGAATGAGGAAGGGGAGACAATCGTAATACCATTAATTAAATGTGTGTCCCCACCCAACTCTCAATGATTCTGAGCAACTTACAATAATAATAAAAAAAATTACAATAAAACATATAAAACAATGATGTGGACTACCTAAAGTAATGCAAAGTAAAGAAAAAGTAACATATTGGGCTGATATTGTTGAATCTTTTTTCTTTCAGCATTCTCCTAAAGCATTTTTAACATTCTCCTAAATGCAAAAGAAGGAATTATAAACTCAAAAGAAAGGAATTTATTTTTGAGAAGAAGCTACAAGTAAGCCTGTTCTTAAGAATATAAACTTCCCGTTAACTTTCACATTACCATCACTTGGCTTCCGGTCCAGTACAGTCAAGATGCATTTGAGTCCCACAATAACCAAAGCACATTCTTGGCTTTTCTGGTAACTAGGATGAAACTCAAGACAAATATTTTCCACTGAATTTCGGGTTAAAAATTCAGTCAGTCATTCAGCTTGTCTATTCTTTCGCTCACATCCACGCACATATATGAGACTTCGCAAGGCAAATCTAATATCCTTCCAACCCCCTGCCCCCTAATTATACTGTGGTTAGGAATTAATCAGTAAAAAGAAAATCCTGATTTTTTAAAAATGCCACTTTCTGTCCTGTTTTATACTTTATAATTAGTCATCAAGATCAAAGCACAGCTGGAGATCAGCCAGAGTCCATAAGATATCCTCAGGAAGAAGAAGCTTGCTGGTTTAACATATCTTCCAATGCTTGAAGGGCTGTCACCCTTCAAGCATTGGAAGATATTCTCCAAAGCACCTGAGGGAAGAATGAGAAGTAACAGATGGGAAACCTATCAAGGAGAGATCCAATCTAGAACAAAAGAGAAATTTCCTGAGAGTAAGAACAATTAATCAGGGGGAAGGGC
Organism: Pseudonaja textilis; assembly: GCF_049901715.1. NCBI lineage: Eukaryota > Metazoa > Chordata > Lepidosauria > Squamata > Elapidae > Pseudonaja > Pseudonaja textilis. Next base: position 6,899,032 of record NC_142000.1, read on the forward strand.
TTGCCTTGTGGGTGCCACATCACAGAAAGTTTTTAAAACAAAGATTGGACGGCCATTCGTGCATAATGGTATACGGTCTTCTGCAAGTTGGACTAAAAGATCTCCAAAAAGATCTCCAAAGATCAGACTAAAAGATCTCCAAAGATCTCTTATTCCGTTAAGCAATTTGACGAGCCCACGCTTCTTAAAATCCATAGCAATCATTATCAGCATCCCAGGCAAATCCTAAGGACAAGATGCCAACCAAAACATAATGGAACTGATTAGCTTTAAGTACAAGCAGACTTCTAACCACAATGGGGACTAGAATTTCTATGAGCCGCAGTGGCGCAATGGCTAGAGTGCAAGTAGTACTGCAGGCTACTTCTGCTGATTGCCGGCTGCCTGCAATTTGGCAGGTCGAATCCCACCAGGCTCCAGGTTGACTCAGCTTTCCGTCCTTCCGAGATGGGTAAAATGAGGACCCAGATTGGTGGGGGAAAGAGGCTGACTCTGCACACCACTTAAGAGAGGGCTGTAAAGCACTGTGAAGCGGTAACCAAGTCTAAATGCTAGAATTTCCATGGCTAAGCAAGGTGCTGGTATAAGCGAGTCGCACCCCATTTTACAATCTTTTTGTTTATTTATTTTTGCAATGGACAATATGAGAAACCCGGCAGCTGTTAGGTGAATCCGCCATTGGCTTTACTTGTCGGAAGTTATCTGAGAAGTTCGCAAAGGATGATCCTGGGATATCGCAACCATCATAAATATACGATGCTTTTGCCATTTGCTCAAACTTTGATCCCACGGACATGAGGATTTTTTTTTCCAGTGCTGTTGCCATTTTAAATGGTCACTAAATGAAGGATTATAAGTTGAGGACCGGATGTCAATTGTTACCTTGTAAACTGTCTGCTTCTCTCGTTTCCTCCTCTGTCAACAGATTGGATAACCTAGTTTTTTATTATTTAATAGCACAGTGGTTAGAGTGCAGTACTGCAAGCCGCTTCCGCTGACTGCCGTCTGCCTGCAATTTGGCAGTTTGAATCTTACCAGGCTCAAGGTTGACTCAGCCTTCCATCCTTTCCAGGGTGGGTAAAACGAGGACCTGGATTGTTGGGGGCAAGAGAGTGACTCTGTAAACTGCTTAGAGAGGGCTGTAAAGCACTGTGAAGCAGTATATAAGTCTGTGCTATTGCTCTTCCTTCCTTCCTTCCTTCCTTCCTTCCTTCCTTCCTTCCTTCCTTCCTTCCTTCCTTCCTTCCCTCCCTCCCTCCCTCCCTTCCATCCATCCATGATGCACAGTGGTTAGAAGGCAATGTTGCAGGCTAACTCTGCCCACTGCCAGGAGTTCAATCCTGACTAGCTCAGTGTTGACTCCATCCTTCCATCCTTGCAAGGTCAGTAAAATGAGGATCCAGATTGTTGGGGGCAATAGGCTGACTCTCCAAGCCGCTTAGAGAGGGCTGTAAAAGCACTGTGAAACAGTATATAAGTCAAAGTGCTATGGCTATTAATATAGTTCCTGAGTCCAGCCATTGGTGTCAATCCAGCCCCTTCCAATCTGGAGCCTGACGTTTGCATTCTTGCCCCGTGTCTCATCCAACCTGTATGTGATTTTCATCCTACTCCCAAGAACTGTCCTTGCAAATGTTTGTGTAGTAACACCTTTCCGAATCTTCACTTCAAGAGCCGTGCAGCTCAGCAGATCAGCTCCCCAAGCTTAAATTGAACCAATAAAGATGTAAATAACTTCACTTGTCATCACTTCTCTAATTACCTAGGCATTCTTCAGATCACTGCAACCTCATGAAACCAAAACAAGCCAGCGCAGTCATCCTTCTGTTTGATCGTGTTTGTTTTGACATACAAATTGAATGCAAAGTGGAAGAATATTAAAAGTCAACAGATTCTTCCATATTTCAGATCAGAAGAGAAAAACATGGGCTGGATTTCACACCAGAGAAATGAAAAGACTTGTTATTCAGTTTTGCCTCGGCCCCACCAGCTCACAAATGTCCTGGCCTAATCTCCATGTCAGTCCACTGAAATTCCCATTGACTCTCCAAAGCAAACTCTATAGTGTTGCACATTACCCCGCATACTTGACATTCAGCCAGCCCGAGAGTAAATCTGATCTAGGAGAAGAGTATTATGTTCCACCAAGGGCATCTATGTAATAAAGCAAAATCTGGAAACTTTTGCAAGCTCTGGGCACCACTGTGCAATCCTGCAAAATGACCCAAGTTTAAAAATTTAAAAATGGCCAAAATCCCATCATGAGAATTTATTGACCTCATCTTGAAAATTCTTGGAATATTATAATACGGAGAAACTCTTGGGTGGCCTCTTTTCCCAAACTAAGTTTTAAGTGGGTTTGGGAACCAATTCACTAGCATGCTGATCGGTTACATGAGTTGGACAACCAGGCTTACTGTCACTAATGAACTCTGATGGTCCTCAAGTAATTCTCTGTCCCCTCTGTAAGAGAAGAGCAGGCAGAACCTGGGGTGGAGTCAAGTGAGCACTTAGCCTAGAGTCATTACGTTCCTACAAAAGGGTCTAAATCCAACCTCTCTTGAATTCCATTGATTCTTTATCTAGTTGACCACTAGTTGACTAAATTCTTGTATATAGGCATGAGCAATAAATCATCTTAACTGGAACTTATGTGTGGTTCTGATGCTTGGTACCCTCCTCCATAAAAAAGCCCTTCATTATTTTGATATCAATTGTACTGATCTTCCTAACACCTTATAATCAAATTTCTAATTCTGGGACTTTCCTGACCTGTTGAAAAACCAGAATTCTCAGGGGTTGACCACATAGGTTGGGAGTTTTATGTACAGTAGAGCAGACACACTTGGGAAACACAGGCTGGACTTACAAATATACATACAGCCTTACTCTGTCCCTACATGCTCACTACTCAACGAAAGCACTGCAATCTACCTTACTCTTGATCAGCCTGCATGTCCCACAAATGGCCACAGTCCCCAACCATCATAGGCAATGCCAAGAATTATTATTATTGCCAAGTTAAAGCTGACACATCTGGAAGGAATCCAAGCTGGACAGAGCTAATCCACTTTCTTGGACAGGCCTGTGGTTTGCAACTTATATCCACTGCTCTCCTCCCTTTCCTGGGGGCCAAATTTGGTCCATTGACAAGTGGCTCTCAAAGACTTCATATTTTGCCTCATTTGCTCTTGTTTCTCTTTCCCTGACTCTAATTTTACCTCATAGTTCCTTGAGGCCTGTATGTGTAAGCGACAGAAATCAATCACCATTATCTTTTAGATCTCTTAGTCACAACAATACTAAAAAGAAAAAAAGGGGGAGGGCACTCTTGCTTATCGTTCAAACTGACACCATTCTGTTTCCCTCAAAGCAAATTCAAAAACGGTAGCATTCTGTTCCATTACACCAAAACAGAAAATAACTGGACAGCTGATCCCAGAAGAGAACTTAAAAATAAATGACCCCATTCAAACACTGATACGATAACTTATGGCCGGCTTCACAAATCTGCCCCCCCCACACACAAATCCAAGCACACACATAGGCCTTCTGGGTTATTTTTCTACTTTCCTTCCCAGAATTTGATTTATGTGCTTATTTCTTTCATTGATCACATTTCTACACCTCCCATCTCACCTAAGTGGATAAGTGACAGCTTATGAAAAGAACAACAACCCCTAGGATAAAAAGCATAACTAAAAACAGAGCAAAAACAGAATTAAGAACAGGTGTTATCAAAAAGAGAGAGGAGAAGAGGGAGTACCCTCAACTTGCCGACACCACCCCCCGCCCCCCAGGATAGCATGTCTCTCATAGACCCCCGTGCCAATTGAAAGAGTTGAGTCTTGACACTCTTCTGGAAGGGCAGAAGAGCGTGGATTTGCTTCAGAAACGTGTGGGGAGGTGTTCCAAAGGGCAGAGAGCAAGGACACAGAAGACACGAAGAATCATCAACACGTACTAAGTTCTAAATCAGCTGATTTGTTGCTCGTGCCTATACACAGGAATCTAGTCAACTAATGGTCAGCATTAGACTGGAGTTAGGTGAGAGTTGACAGAATTCAAGAAGAGGTGGATTTGGATTGCTTGTGGGAACGTAATGATGCTAGGCTGATTACTCTCTTGACTGTGCCCCTAGGCTTTGTTTGTCCTTCTACTACATCAGGCTCCCTTTCTGGACCTTCTCATCAAAATTCTTTAACCAATGGGATCTGCAACGTACCTTTCCTGCCTGACCAGGTGGGACAGGTCAATGTGATTGGGACAAGGTGGTTCCTCAGGTAACCTGGCCCCATGCCAGTTCCTATCCTCTTCTTTTAACAACCACGTAATCCCTTGCACGGTGGAGTTTGGGTAACTGAATGAAGCTAGCAGAGTGTTTACTGGCCGGATGCCCTTGCTGTTGCCAATGTGGAATTTTGTTCAGCAGGTAATATTCTCATTATACCCAAAGAGAGATTTTTTTCCCCTCCCACATAGGATCAAACTCACAGCCTCCACTAGGCCACTGCACCAATCCCTCAGGTCTTCCATCAATCTTTGGAGACTATCTCACCAAACTACCAATACAAATTCCAAAACTGCACGGAAGGCTCTTTAGATCCTTTTCATGCAACCGTTATTTCTGTGGTTATTGAAAACCATCTACAGGTAGTTCTCAACTTATGGCCAAGCTATTCTCCAAAGCACCTGAGGGCAGGACAAGAAGCAATGAGTGGAAACTAATCAAGGAGAGAAGCAACTTAGAACTAAGGAGGAATTTCCTGACAGTTAGGACAACTTGCCTCCAGAAGTTGTAAATGCTTCAAACACTGGAAGTTTTTAAGGTGAGATTGGATAACCATTTAACTGAAATGGTATAGGGTTTCCTGCCTAAAGCAGGGGGTTGGACTAGAAGACCTCCAAGGTCCCTTTCAACTCTTGTTATTCTATTCTATTCTAAAGTAAGCCAGAAGAATTAGTTCGGATTTGAGAGAACATTCATTTGCAAGACGAATAAATCCCTTCCTCAATTGGAGAATTACACACTTTTAAGTCTGGGTACACAATGCTGCACATCACAGTTTCACCTGATCCCTGAATTCACCCTTAAAAGCAGGGACATACTTTCTCTTCCAGGTTCTACTTCTTTTTGAATGACATGATGAACCTCTCTAAAAAAAAAAAAACCCAGACACTGAAACCACACTGAATGTAATTACATTTAAAATTAGCCATCCTTCCTGTTGTTGTTGTTCAGTCACCGATTCTTTGTCTCATCCTGTGATGTCCAAAAATTGGCTTAGTTTTGAAGGGGTCTCAAAGCCACATCCATGTTTTTTTAGGGAAGTGAACAGCATTATCAAGTTGCACACCTCTGGTTAAAAGGAATGTCTGCGGAACGCTGGGAAATTCTAAGAAATCCGGGGAAGACAAATTTGGAATCTGTCATAGCTTCCAGTTCTTGCAACAGAAACCACAATTCGTAGAGGTGAGACTTTTCCCAGGCTTCTGAATTGGTTTAGATCATTGGAACTACAGTTTGCAAACCTTTAGGAAAGATTTTAGGAACATATTTGGAAAATGAGGATGAACTTCACTGCTGTCTAGTTCTATGCACTGGGATATCTTTCTGAAACATGCTGTTCAGAGCTAACAGCAAACATTGAGTTTTGCAATTCTGGGAATTCAAAAAATGATGCGGTGGCCTCAGAAACTGCGTCTGGTTTAAGCCAAACTGACCAACTTTGATTTTATTCTTTGATCTTCTCCTGCCAACTTTCTCCCTTCCTGCTAACCCAAATTTCTCCCCAAAATACAAATACAATCTTTTATTGTAGATACAGTCAAAAATCACGAAAGTTGGTCTGGAGGAAAAGTTTTAAAGAACTCTTATGTAGTTGACATAGTTCATCGACCATGGTTAGATTTCATCTTGTTACTACAATTAATCAACAGAATGTGAGAAAAATGTGTTTTATCACAAATCATGCAGCACTCTATTAAAAGTTGCTGGAAGTTGAATGGCATATAGATTTAATATATCCTTTTTTAGTGTGATTTGTTGGACATTCAGCCAGATATTTAGAAGGTTTTGGCAGTTTGAGCCCTTCTTGAGTCCTTCCCAAAGACCTGGGATAGGCAAATGTTGCTGGTTGGTAGTGTTACAGGTATTGCAGTAGGGTGTAAGCTGTTTCAAGTCTAGATGCCTTTCGCAATTCACTTGATGGTGATTTTGTCAATGCCAAAAGCGTTCAAGTGGTGCGTCAGATGTTCTGGGATTATATCTAAGGCACCTAACGTTATTGGTATTATCTTCCCTTTCTTTTGCTACACTTGTTCCACTTCCATTTGCTGGACTTTCAAATTTGTGATTTTATTATTGTAATTACATACACATCATCACTGGAGGTTTTTAAGGAAATACTGGACAGCCACTTGTCTGAAATGGTATGTTGCATACTTAACTACTGGAATGATTCATTTAACAACTATGGCAAAATGAGGCAAAACTCGCTTAACTTAGCAACATAAATTTTTGGCTCAATTGTGGTCGCAAGTTGAGGACTCCCTCTATCCTGTTTGGAGGTATGTACCAGGTATTTATCTATTTAAATCATTTACTTTAATCAAGATGTCCAAGATAAAAGTGAGCAAAGAAGAAACAGAAAACTCCAATTTTGTTCCCATCTCTCCAGAGATTCATATGTAAGGCTACATTAGCCTCCACCAGTGATAACATTACAATGGAAAGGGGATTGTGGTATATCTTCATTTTTCAGATATGAACAATTAACTCATAGTGAGTAACAAAATGATTTGTCCACCCAGAAACTGTGGAATCCTTTTTCACTTTAAGCTGCTCATTTTTCATCCAATTTCCTGAGAATTGTGCAATGAATATTTCCTAATAACTTCAAACAGAAACCAAAAGAAATAAAGCAAAACCATTTGTAGCTCAGGGTTGAAATGCGAGGTCCTTGGTGGTCTCAGAGCTTGGCGGTTTTCTTGCAGACGTTTTATTGCACTGGCTAGCACCCCCTTAATGTTACCAAGTTGGGTAATGAAACGTCTGCAAGAAAACAACCAAGCTCAGAGAGCACCAAGGACCCCACAGTCCTCCTCCTCCTCCTCCTTTAATCCAACTGTACATCAGATGGGTTTTTGAGCAAGTAGAAACAGATAAGATTTGCAGCCACTCTGTTGACTTTAGCATCATGAGGAATTAATTAATCTAATTCTCTAGATATGCCAGGAAAAGGTTGATATTAACAGGAAGAATGTCACATCAGCAAAACTTGAGACATCCAATGTCTCAAGTGGGAAGGAGCAAAGAGTTGGATTAGGTAAGTCTAGGCAATACGACGTGACTGGATCAAACTTTTGGGAAGTCTAGCTGCTGATGCAAAGAAAAGTTTGGAGCTTACATAGAATGTTTTGAATAGAAACACATAACATCTGCACAACACCATGGACGAGGACAGACATTCTAGGAATAAGAATGTTTTTAAAATGAACAGGAATGGGACATTTCCAACCAGACAAATTCAAAATATTCTGAGCAGGAAATGAAACTCCCTGAAAGAACGGAGCAGCAATTAGAGCTTCAATGCAGTGTTAGAAAAAAGAATCAAGATGTTATCACTCTACTATTAGTAGCAGATTGAACGACTTGGACTTTGTGAACTGAGAGCCCAATGAACTCAATCAATCAGAAGAGAGCTGGAAGGGACTTTGAAGGTCTTCTAGTCCAGCCCCCTGCTCAAGCAGGAGGCCTATACCGTTTCAGACAAGTGACTGTCCAGTCTCTTCTTTAAAACCTCCAGTGTTGGAGCACCTACAACTTCTGAAGGCAAAGCTGTTCCACTGGTTAATTTTCTTCACATTTAGGAAGTTTCTCCTTCATTCCAGGTTGCTTCTCTCCTTGATTAGTTTCCACCCATTGTTTCTTGTCTTGCCCTCTAGTGCTTTGGAAAATAAGTTCACCTCCTTTTTGTAGCAGCCTCTCAAATACTGGAACACTGTTATCATGTCTCTCCTAGTCCTTATTTTCTCTAGATTAGCCTGCAACCATTCTTTTAGTCTCCACACCTTTAATCATATTAGTTGCTCTTCTTTGCACTTTTTCCAAAGTCTCAACCTCTTTTTTGTAATGTGCTTCAAATACAATAAAATGCCTGCTAGCATCTGCCAACAGCTGGACCAAAGTAAGGACACAGGATAATCACAGGACACAGATAAACCTCTAGTTGTGGAGTTGCGGACTTCAACTCCCAGAATTCCTCAGCCAGCATAGCTGGTTGAGGAATTCTAGGAGTTGAAGTCCACAAGTCTTAAAGTTCCCAAGTTTGGGGACTCCTGCTCTAAAAGGATGCAAATGACCAGCTCTCTGCAAGGAATATAAATCCTTCCATTCCCCACCATCCTGTCAGAGCTGAAGAAGCTTCTTGGATGAGAAGCTAAACGTCTGCCAAAGAAAAAACAAGAAAGTCCTGAAAAAGCACCTTTGGGACAAAGCAAAAGTCAAAATGGTCAACTCAACTGCATTCCCTGCTATGATGTGCAGATGCATGGAAGGACCTGGTGCAAGACCGAGAGGAAGTAGATTGATTCTCTCAGCGAAAGAGTCACTCGGCCTTCCTTGGAAATCCGCCAAGCAGTCAATACTAGAGGAAATCAAGCCTGGGCATTTATGAACACGAGGATTGTGAAACTAAAAGTGGGATGCATTTTTAGGACTGATGTATCTATGGGAAAAGATGACAATGCTGGTACACGCAGAGAAAAGATAATGTTAACGGTGCATGAGGTGGATCGATGGAGGAGTGAAAGAAGAATAGCCTCCTAAGAACTGAACCATATGTCAAGAGATAAGACAGCTTGGATGGTGTTCAACCATAGAGTCCCCAAAAGTCAGAAATTACTTGATGAAAAAGAACAAACAGTTGGTTCTGGGCTGTGTATCACTTGATCCCAGGCAGATCAGAGATATCCAGTCCTCCAACATCATCTCTTTGCATCCATGACGCAGAAGGGGAGAAATCAATAGATAAGGAGAGCTTCACATGCTGCCCCAGTGTCTGCTTCACATCTGTTCCTTTGTATATTAAAGGAGTTTCTGTGCTTCTAAAACATCAATGGAATTTCCTGTCTCTTCCTCTCTCTCTCTCTTCCGCTGCCCTCTCTTCAAAATGTAGGTGGATAGGGCTTTTCCATCCTGTGGATTTCTTAATAAATGCACTTTTTAACTTCAAATATAATAAATGCCTGCTGGCATCCATCAACAGCTGGACCAAACCAATACCCTGAATCCAGGACATTTATATTAGGAGCCTTTTGTGCCTTACAATAGTAGCGATTCAGTTGCAATTGCCATTAAGCAATTCTCTTACTCTGTTACTTAATCCCTCTGTATCATGTCAGCCTTCTCCTGTTCAGGGGGTTCAAACACCAACATTTGATTTGTTTATAGTTACTTTCCCTAGCTAATAAAAGAAAGTGCAGAGATTAGGAGGTCAATACCTACTCCATGTTTACTATCAACTGTGGTAACTTTAGAACATAGAATGACAGAGTTGGAAGTCACCTTGGAGGTCAACTAGTCCAGCCCCTTGCTCAAGCAGGAGATCCTATACTATTTCAGACAAATTGCTGCCCAGTCTCTTCTTGAAAACTTCCAGTGATGGAGCACCCATAACTTCTGAAGGCAAGCCATTCCACTAGTTGATTGTCCTCATTGTCAGATAATTTCTCCTTAGTTCCAGGTTGCTTCTTTCTTTGATTAGTTTCCACCCACTGTTTCTTGTCCTGCCTTCAGGTGCTTTGGAAAATAGTTAGACTTCTTTCATCTTTGTGGCAGACCTTCAAATACTGGACTTTAAAGATGTATGGACTTCAACTCCCAAAATTCCCCAGTCAGCATGTATTGCCATCTATTTTAATAGACATCAATGTGTGTTTTCTGTTGCATGTCTTCAGTTTCTAAATGGCAGCCAGAAAAAAAGCCAGACAAATCTTCATAAGACAGACATTTTCCACAATCATGGGGTCTCAAGAGACATCTTGACAGTCCAGACAAGGCAGCCTTCAAGGTAACCTGCTCTAAATAACAGCCAGGACTTGGGTATGTCTAGTTTAATGAAAAGGAGGACTAGAGTGACATGATAGCCGTGTTCCAATATTTGAGAGGCTGCCACAAAGAAGAGGGAGTCAACTTATTCTCCAAAGCATCAGAAGACAGAGACAAGAAGTAATGGATGGAAGATCATTAAAGAGAGACCCAACATAGAACTAAGGAGAAAATTTCTGACGGTGAGAACAATTAGTTGCCTTCATGGCTTGGGACTGGGTTACATCTCTTGCTGGTCACATCTACCGACCCATTAGAGCGGGGGTGAGGCAGGGAATGCTGTGGGTCCCATCCCTGAGGGAGATACACCTGGTGGGACCCAGAAGAAGGGCCTTCTCCGTGGTGGCTCCCTCTCTCTGGAACATCATTCCCCTCAGAGATTAGAATGGCCCCCTCTCTAATATTCTTCCGGAAGGCACTAAAGACCTGGTTCTGCCAGCGGGTCTGGGGAACCCAGAGCGGGAAGGAGCCCATTAAATGGCTCATTGTGTGATCTGCTGCCATTGAGGCTCGGGTGGGTAGGAGTTGGGAGTGGTTTTTTTTAAAATTTATTTTCCTCCCCAGATTTTGTTCTGTTCTATTTATTCATTCGTTTGTTTGTTTGTTTATTTCGTACTTTATTAATTTATTTGATTCTTCTTGTTAGTTTTTATTGTTTTTTTTATTTTAAATATGATTTTACGTTCTGTAAGCCGCCTCGAGTCGCCATGGGCGAATAGGCGGCAATATCAATTCAATAAATAAATAAATTTAATTAATTAATTAACCAGTAGAATGACTTGTCTCCAGAAGTTGTGGGTGCTCCAACACGGGAGGTTTTTAAGAAAAGATTGAGCAACCATTTGTCTGAAGTGACGTAGGGGTTCCACCCTGAGCAGGAGGTTGGACTAGAAGACCTCTAAGGTCCCTTCCAACTCTGTTAAACGGTCTGTTAAATGGTGTTCGTGGTCTGAGGAATTGAGTTGTTTTAGCTTCAGCTAGAATATTGGAGGCTACATTTGATGCAATTTCTACATCCCTTTCCAGTTCACCATTTTGAATTTTTATGAGATTTCTTTGCTTGCTTTCATTTAGCAGCTGGGCAAAAGAATCCAATTCTCACCCTATTTTGTTCTTCCAAAATTAAGCCCATCAGCCTAATGTAACCCAAAGGCTGCTTTGAAAGCTAAATGTCATCCCCACTGGGAATATGGAACCATTCTTTTCTTTGATCTATGTTGTGTTATAATAGAGACCTTTTCTATATGCCATGCCCATTTTTTCCCTTTCCCAACTGGCAGATTCATACTCCTTGCCAAAAATTAATGCCCTTCATCCAATAGGAGATATTTAACCTATTCCCAAACAATGTTAACTGTTAATCTAATTCAACAGCACCCACGCCATAAATTGTACTTTCCCCCAGTTATAATTCAAAACAGGATACTGCACCCTTGGCACCAAGCTCATTAACATTCTGAAGTACACAATGCTTAAAGTTGGCTGAAACTTTCCCCCAAAACCAAGGTCCAAATGTAAGGTTTATCGGCACGATCTGAGAAAGAATGTTTCCGTATCTAGATCTTTTGCAAATCTAATTTTTCTTGCCCATTCTTTGTCTGACCTTTTCTTGTTTGCTTTCCTGAAAAGCTGCACCACGAGGAATTTAAGTTGCTGCATTGATCTAAATCCCTGCTTTTTAATTTTTTTTTCATTCAGTGTTTAGTCTTTAAGGCCCTGTTGCTAAGTGAGTATAAAGATTCTTAGTAATCCAGGTCATAATTGTCTCAAAGATGCTTATTTTTCTTTCAAAAGGCAACTGGACTGTTTTTTATTTGAGGAAGAAGGAGGGGGGGGGGAGGAGGAGGGGAGGAGGGGAGGAGGAGGGGAGGAGGACGGAGGAGGAGGAGGGAGAAGGAGAAGGAAGAGGAGGAGAAATTTTACTTCTTATCCAAGAACCTTCATCAATTATAATAGTTACGGTATCTTTTTCTTCCTCAAATAAAAATGATCCAGTTGCCTTTTGAAAGGAAAAAAAAAAGCATCTTTGACAGTCTTGTGTGAAGACATACCCTTCATCCTGCAACCATAGCCTTAAAATCAAGTGTGGTCTGGCTTTTTAATATTTAACAACTGTCTTGCTTACCAATGGAAATGTTGGGTTTATATGTGGTAGCAGGTCAAGAACTACCTGCATTGACTATATTGGTTTCACACAAGTATAATTTTAGGTTGTTGCTTTTTTGCTACTCTGAAAGTAGTTGGGATTGCACCCTGGGAAGGAAGGGCTTGTTACCAAACGTGTCTTCGTTTGGTTTAGAGAAGATCTGAGTGATCTGACTCTGGGGCCCATCAAATGCACTGGATAAAACTCCCAGGAACCTGGGCTGACCACCATTGAAGTCCAGCGCATCGCAGGTTGAAGAAATCTGGGACAAATTGAAAAATTAAAACCCATTTTTGTCCATTTGAAAACATTCTTGCCTCAGCAATCTGAAGTGTCACACTTCTTTTTTCTTCAGAAAAACAAAAACCAAACACTGTACTTATAGAAAGAAGAGGTGCTATATATCACATTAGAACAGATCCTTGGCAACTTTGAAGATGTGTGTATTTCTCAATCTTGCCCGTTTCTCAATCTTGGCAACTATGAAGATGTGTGGAGCTCAACTCCCAGAAATCTGGGTTCTGAAGTTCACACATCTTAAAGTTGCCAAACTTCAGAAACACTGCCTTAGAAGAAACACTTGAAATATCAGACAAGTCCCTTTCTGTTCCCTCTGGACAAATGCACAATATTTACAATTGCTGGCAACATTACTTTAAAAAAAAAAACTAGCAGATTTGTGCAGAGTTACAACACAAGTTGTATGCACACTGGCTTCTGTTGGTGACCATTGAGAAGTAGATACCAAAATACATAGACTAAACATCCCAATTAAAACTCAAAGGATTAAAAATTCTTCCACAGATGGCAATCTCAGGTCAATGTCCATAAAAATGAAAATTCCGCAAAATATTAACTAGGAAAAGAGGAACACCCTGCACAATAGACTATGCTGAACAATAAATAATGTGGCAGGGTTTTCATGTCAGGTAGCAACAACACGAAACTCAGCAAATTTGAAAAATGGTTCACAACAAAGAGTTTTGACTTTCCTTTCCTGCCAGATGTTAAGTATCAGTGTGCCTCCCAGTGCTATGAAGTATACCAAGTTGGCTTTGAAAAGAAGCTGCTAAGACATTTCAGGCTTCCTAGTGGAAATTACACTCAATTCCTTTTTCAGAGGGTTGGCAGGCCAAATTCTGGGACTGTGCATCCATGTCAAAAAATAATAATAATAACTATAATAAAATAAATTATAAAAAAATAATTTTAGGAAATGAATAACTCCAACATTACCCTGAAGTTAACTTGGAAACTAGCTTTTATTTTTTACTTTATTGTATTGTAAATAAATATTTTATTTATTTTTATATTCTTGTATTGCGAACAGTTGCTGGGGTGCACCCACAGTTTCGTTCTACTTGTACAATGACAATAAAGTTCTTCAAAATTCAAAAAAATAACGATGGGCTATAATTAGTCACATAGATTTCTGCCTGTGACTGTGTTTGTTGTCAGACAAGGTCTTAAAATCATTATATTTTCTCTAATCATCGTCGAGAATGGCCTGGCTCGGTTTAGTTGGGCATACTTCCCAACCCTTATGATTTTGAGCGATCATTCTTATTATTTGGCTTTCTTCCTTAATATGTCTGACTTGGCTTTTAAGTATGATGTTTAGAGGTCAGACTCACTTAACAAGCGTGATCCTAACTTAAGAACTGCAGCGATTCACTTAATGACCATGGCAAGAAAGGTCATAAAATAAGCCAACACTCTCTTAAACAATTGTTTTGCCTAGCAACATATTTTGGACTCGATTGGGGTCGTAAGTCAAGAACTACCTGTAGTATGCATTTTCTGTTTGTAGATCCTATCTTTCAGTGTTTTCTTTCATTCAAATCAAAGCTACCATTTCTGGATTAAATTACAAACCAAGGCAGGTGATGTGCTTCTCAAATTTCCTATCCATTGTATCTCCTTGATCATTTACCAACAGAAGCTTTGGGCACAATTGTGATTGTAAGTCAAGGACTACCCATATTTAGAAGTTACTGCCAATCCGAACAAATCGAAAGCAAATGGAACCGTTACAGATGATGGCAAGTCTCTCTCACACATGTTGTCCGTTGACCGGTGGTGGGATTCAAATTTTTTTACTACCGGTTCTGTCGGTGTGGCTTGGTGCGCAAGGCAGGGGAAGGATATTGTAAAATCTCCAGTCAGAGGTGGTGTTTGCCGGTTCTCCAAACTCCTCGAAATTTCTCCTACCGGTTCTCCAGAACTGGTCAGAACCTGCTGAATACCCACCTCTGACGTTGACTCATATGAGGATTGTTGCTAATAGGAGCTGCAGTTCAAAACATCTGCAGGGCCTCAGAAGGCCCATCATTCGATGGACTGACTCCATGTAAAGTTCTTCTCAGAAAAAGCGACTGATAGCAGCTCCAGTGGGAAAGGGTGGCTGTTTCACTTTCCAATCAAAACGTTTTGGAATTTGCAACTCACAAACTGAGTTCACACCCCAGTGTTAGACTAAGCCAGGGGTGGGGCTGCTGGGGGTTCACAGAGGTTAGGGAGAGCTCCTAGCTAAGATTCTGTGCAGTTCAGAGAACCCCCCCCCCCCAATTCCCACTCCTGGCTGGCCCCGTCTACCCCGCCCCTCCCAAGAGTCCCCACGGCGCCTGTTTTGGATGCAGGTAAGTGCAGGGTGTTCACAGAGGCTCAGGGAGGGCGAAAAACAGGCCTACTGGAAGTTCAGGAAGGCCAGAAATGGGCCCATTTCCGGCTTCCAGAGAGCCTCCGGAGCCTGGGGGGCTGTTTTTGCCCTCCTGGAGGCTTGAGGAAAGCCTTCGGAGTCTGGGGAGGGCAAAAACACGCCCCTGGTGTTTTTGGTGCAGGAGGACGACTAGGCCATGCCCATCATGACCACTCCCAGCAACCAAGCAGAGAACCTTTTGCTAAAGTTTTTGAAGGCCACCCCTGGACTAAGCCTAAATAGAACTGATTAATGTCCGGCTCAGGTTATGATGTGACGAATGCAACACTGATGTCTTGGCCTAGTTCATTTGGTGACTTTTCAAAGTTACAATGGTCCTGAAAAAAAAGAAGAAGAAGAAGAAGAAGACTTACGACCATTTTTCCTCACTAAAACCCGCTGAGGCATCCCCATGGTCATGGGATCAACATTTTAGACAACTGACTCATATTTATGATGGTGGCAGTATCCCAGGATTGTGTGATTGCTTTTTGCAACCTTCTGACAAGCAAAGCCAATGAGGAGACCCAATTCAGTTAAATAACCATTTTAAAGTGATTCACTTTAACAGCTGTGGCAAGAGAGGTTGTAAAATGAGGCAGAATGTCACTTAACACATGTTTCGCTTAGCAACAGAACCTGTGGCCTCAACCGTGACTGTAAGTCGAGGACTTCCTGTATATGAACTGGGCTATTGAGTGAAACCATATTATACTTTTTTGTGTGTGTGAAGCAAAGCGGCATATGGAAAAACAAACGTTTTTCCCCCTTCTAGAAGGGCCAGAAGGATTTAAGAATAAAGGAGGAGATGGAGGATGCGTTGTTTTTTTTTTTTAAGGTATCAAAACTCACTCAAAACTTATTCGAACTGCATTGTAAGCAAACTGGCTACAGTTCAGATGTTTGTGAGAAACTGGGCTAAAAAACAGGGATCCTAAGTAAGAGACAAGTGATGTTTGCTTCGTTGTGTTTTAGAAAAAGGGCACCTTCTTAAGGCTATTTCCATATTCCACGAATTTACTTCCTTTCTGGCAAATGCCACAATTTAAACAGGAAATAGCTACGGTGGCGATAGGTCTTTGTCATTTCCTGCAAGGTACGATTTGTCATATCAAAAATACTCTCCCAAGCTCACACGTGGTTCGTGTTGGCCTAACCACAGAATCAATATACATTTAAGAGAAGGCTTGCAAGAGAAAATTATTGTTTGCTATTTTTCTTACTGTACACAGTCAACAACCTTGCAAAACGAGCTTCTTTTAAGGAGTGGGAAATGTCGATTTCGGCCATGTCACAGATAGTTTTTGACTTACAACAATTCGGTGACCATTCAACTCAGCTCTTGAATAATGCTGTTCAGAATATGAATGGTTGCTACCAAAAAATAAAAGTGTAGCAGAAACCCAAAGTCTAAGAAGAACTCCTGAATACGACAAAAGATTCAAGACTTGTTTCTCAAGCAAAACCACTACTTTGGCCCGTTCAAGTTCTACTTCTGAGCTACTATTCCAAATGATTCAAACCACACTGGACATGTCTAGACAACTGGCAACCATGCCGCAAAAGACCTTCTGTTGGGTTGAGGAACAAGAGTTTCCTTTAATCTTCTGTCCGCTTTCTGCAAAAGACCATTTCTTAGCTTCACAAAAACGTAAGGGGTTTACACAGACAAAATCCAACCGTAGATTATTGTCCTCTCCAGTTCGAAAGATCTAAGGTAGCAATAACTGACAAATATCCCTGGAGGAAGTCCAGGACATGGATGAATGAAATTTATCTGCGTTCCTTCATGATTTCTATGGTGACCAAAGAAGTAGTATAAAAGAACCAGAAGACGGCAACACTCAAGACATAATAAAACAGCTTCATTCCAACTTTCCTGTCTTCTAATCAGTAGACTTTCCATAACACAAGCTTAGGCAAACATTGCTTTCTCTCTGAGGCTGTCCATTATTCCATTTTTTGTTTGCATAAAAGTCTGAAAGGATCCCATATCCAAGCAACGGAAGCTTTAAAAAGGGAAGGAGGAACAAGATTAGACACCTATTTGATAATAACTGTACAGTGCTTCGCTTGAAGTGACCTCACTACAGTTTGGAAAATGTCCTAAGGTAACCCCTTAGCTAAGAAATCGTAGGACCTGATTCAGCATGGTATTCAGCCAAAGGTACAGTGGAAAACAGCTCTTTCTCAGCCAAGGAGCTATTCCTGAGGGCACCAGAATACAATAATAAACTTATCCATATGGAAATGAACGTGCTGATTTACATGGAACCGATATCCATTCCTGTCAGGGAGAGAAAAATGTTTAATATATATAAGTCTAGCCTGATTAAATGCATCGTTTTACATCCATGAAATTACAGAAAGTACAGGAAATTCAGAAGCAATACTACCAAGACCAAAACGGTGGGCACGATTTACTTAACCGCCACCTGACTTAACAAAAGAATTTATCATCTAATTGTGGTTTAAGTCAAAAACTATCTGTAATTGAATTGTCATTTGTTGAGACACAATCTCCATCTTGCAACGCCAGGTTGCCCAAAGCCTGAAATATTCTTGAAATGGTTTAAAATGGGCAATGGGTGGAAACTAATCAAGGAGAGAAACAGCATAGAACTAAGGAGAAATTTCCTGACACTTAGAACAACTAATCAGTGGAACAACTTGCCTCTAGAAGTTGTAAATGCTCCAAAACTGAAAGTTTTTAAGAAGAGATTGGACAACCCTTTGTCTGAAGTGGTGTAGGGTTTCCTGCCTAAGCAGGGGGTTGGACTAGAAGACCTCCAAGGTCCATTCCAACTCTTGTTATTCTATTCTAAAATGATCCAAAAATAGTAGAGACAGTAAGAATATTTCAAATTCTAAATGTGTCGTGAGCACTAAAATGGCTGGGGTGACAGACTGATTACTTGATCAATGAATCAACTTTAATACAATTACAGCCCCATAGACAAGATTCACGACAGTCATTCAGATGCAAGGTATAAAATATAGGAGCTATAAAGCTTCACAAAAGACTTATAAAATCCAGTAATATGCAGTCGTAAAGAGGAAACAATGCTGATTGCATGCCCCAATCGGTGGTATTCTACTGGTTCGGCCCGGTTCAGCCGAGCCGGTAGCACCGATGAGCAGTAGAGACTGAACCATCGCTCTGCTGTTGGGCCCACCTGCCCACCTGAGATCCCATACTAACCTTTATGTCTTGCTTTGAGTGCCACGCGGCAGCTGCTGAAGCAACAGGGAGAGTGCAAGCTTGCAAGAGGCGAGTTGGACAGCTTCTGCACCTGTGCAAAGTGCGCATTTAGTACGTACTCATGTGCAAAGAGTGTGCACTTGTGCAAAGTGTGCAAACCAAGCCACGACCACTGAACAGATGGTAAAAAAAAATTGAAATGGACCACTGGCTCCGATACTTGGTGATTCTCCTTGGGACACTCCAATACCCAATGAGCTACTAAACAGAATTGGGCTACTTGCCATGAAGTTTTGGGATCATGAGTTGCAAAGTCAATAATTCACGCAATACTTATTCAAAGCAACAGGGTTTTTATTTTGGATTGCGGCACTATAAATGCTTGCTAAAACAGGCAAACAGACAAACGTGGGACTTCTCCCATATTCGTGGAGACTTTTATGGAATGCAATGGTCTTAAATTTACCCTTGGGAATTTTTAAATTTTATTTTTATCTCTTCTTTATTGTTTTTTTATAAATAAGCCACCTTACCTTATACTTCTTCCTTCTATTTTTCCCCACCACAAGAGCCCTAGATGATAGGCTGGGATGAGAGATGGGGACTGGCCCAAAAGTCACCCAGCTGAATTGCATTCCTTTCAAAGTTATCACCTTTGCAGCATCCCCATGATCACGGGATCCAAATTCAGACAATTGGCAACGGGTTCATATTTATGACCGTGGCTGTGTCCCAAGGTCACATGATTTCCCCTTTTGCGACTTTCCGACAAGCAAAGCCAATGGGGTGAAGCCAGATTCACTTAACAACCGGGTGGCTGACATATCAATGGCAACGATTCACATTTACAACTGTGGCAAGAAAAGTTGTAAAATGGGACCAGACTCACTTAAATTCTGACCTGAAGTCCATTCCACAGACCATTGGCACTTGAGGTCTTTCTACCCAAACGCTCAAAGGTTAATTTTCGGGAAGGTGAAGGTGCATCTTAAACAGGAGTGTCAAACTCAAGGCCCACAGGCTGGATTCGGTCCTTAGGGTGCTTAGATCCGGCCCACGGGGCTGCCATGGAAATAGCGAAGGACCCGCACCGTGTAGGGCCCACCCAAGCTCTGTTTTCGCTGGCAGAGGAATGCAGGAGGCCATCCCAGCCTAAAATGCTCCGTGAGCGTCGGGAGCCCGTTTTTGCTAGCAGATCACTTGGGTCACCATAGGTGCCCCTGACATGAGTGATATCAAGCTGGCCACACCCACTCTGGCCACACCCACTCTGGCCAAACACAACCCTTATGCGGCCCTCAATAAAATTGAGTTTGACACCCCTGGTCTAAACTATGCCATGCATGTCTGAAGGTATAGTGGGGATACAGAAAGAAAATAATAACTTGCTCGAGGACCAGTCAGAGGTGGACTCCGGACTGCCGGGCAAAAAGCCACCTACAGTTTTCTGCTCCATCAGCTGCTTGTAGAAAGCAAATTAATGATCCATGGAGAATGTATTTCCAGCAAAGCAAGTAAAAGGCAAAGGTGAAATCGAAGACCTCAAATGTCAAATCATGTCATTGTTCTCACAGAACACAACCAAAGATGGACTTGGTCTCCAAAGCACCAGAAGGCAGGGCAAGAAGTAACGGGTGCGAACTTATTACAGAGAGACCCAAAGTAGAAAGGAGGAGATTTTTTCTGACAGTGAGAACAATTAATCGAACAAATAGCTTTGCCTCCAGGAGCTGGGGGTGCTCCAACACTGGAAGTTTTGAAAAAATAGACTAGATAACTATTTGTCCAGAATGGTATAAGGCCGGGGTGTCAAATTAAAGGTTGGGGGGGCAGATCTGGCCCGTGGGGTGCTTAGATCTTGGCCACGGGGTCACCTTTGAAAAAGCAAAGGACCAGCCCACGTATCTCTCCCAATGTAAATGTAGCTCGGGAGGGCTGTGCGGCTCTGTTTTCGCTGGTAGAGGGCTGCAGGAGGCCATCGAGGCTGAAAACGGAGCTTGGGAGCCCGCTACAGGCACCCCCCGACAAGAGTGACATCAAGCTGGCCACGCCCACCCTGGCGCCCGATGTCAAACACAACTCTGAGGCGGCCCTCAATGAAATAGAGTTTGACACCCCTGGTATAAGGTGTCCTGCCTTGGGCGGGGGAGGGGGGGCGTGGACTAGACCTCCAAGTTCCCTTTGCAGTGTGTCAGGGTTCCGACGGATGCCCTAATTAACTCATGAGCTTTTTTCTGTGAGCCCTTTGATTCTATGCACTGAAGCGAAGTAGACCTACACCAAAAGGAGGTCACTGGAGTCAACGCAAGCAAACTGGTGCAGATAGATTTATTTCTCCTGACTCAACCCTCCATGGTGCTCTCCACAAGATCTGTGATAAAGCTCATGCAAAAGACTATCTTGCAGAAAATTATTGGAACAAGAGGCTGTGACTGTTGTGGTTGCAAACGTTCAGTGCGGTTGCAGGGAGAACCTGCCAGCAGATAACCCAGATGAATATGAATGTTCTCTGCATCAGAGTTCGCATTTTCTGTTACAGTTGCAGAGGAGGTATGATCATAAATCAAGAAGTATATTAGATGGATTGCCATATTACACTAGCTCGATACCCGTGCTTTGCTACAGAACTATGGGGTCAGGCTTATTTTGGGGGGAGGAAAATAAGGAGAAAAAAATTCTGCCTCTGCCTACCAGCATCCATTGGTATGCATCTGGCTAGCGTCCTATCAGTGTGTGAGAGAGTTGAGGGCTGTTTGGAAACTGAAACAGTATTTGCTGTGTGAGCAAGGAGACAGCAAGGAGCCTGGGTGTGGCTGAGCTCAACTGTTCTGTACTAAAGCTGCTTGGTGCTGTGGAACTAAAACTGAAAATGAAACTCCTCTGCTTGTGTTTTGCATTTGGAACAGATTTCTTTTCAGGTGGGGAAGGGGAGTAGAACTCCTTAGCATCAGAGCATGTTAATAATACAGGAAATACTAATGCTCTGATGGTCATTCAAAAAATCCTTTCTTAGTGAGCCCCTAGAAGCCAAGAGGAACATACGTGCCAAATTTCAAGTTGGTAGGTTTTACGGTTCTGGAGATATTGTGATGGTGTATGAGTGGCATTTCACTTTTATATATATAGATAAGGATATCATTCTAGCTTCACCTTAATTACTCCGTTGTTACATTGTTCTACTTTATACCCTGCATCTCACTTTCCCTTCTTGGTTTATAGCATTAATATGAAGCCTTCTTTTATCTCGATCTGAGTGTTTTTTATCTCATAAAAGTGATATTAAAGCAATAAAAAGGGAGACTAAGTTATTGAGGGCTTTTTACATTTCCTCCGTTTCATTATTCTCAACCAAAAAAGGACAGACAACTCTTACAGGACTTATCTTATACTAATCAAAGACCAAAAGTAAGGATGAGGTTTGGAAGATCTGCAAAAGGAAGGCAACGTCTTCAGGCCTCAGACCGTTACTACTTCTGGGGAACTGAAGGAGTTCCCATGGGCTACAAAGAAAATAGCACTTGGTCTTATATACTCCTTTATAGTGCTTTACAGCAGGAGTGCACAGCCCTCAGTCCAGGGACTGGCACCAATCCTTAGCATGCCAGAAACTGTGCCGTGCAAACCAGGGAAGCTCCATCCATGGGATGCAGGCAGCACGGAAACCACATCCTCTCCTATCCACAGTTAAACCCTTCTCCAAAGAACCAGTCCCTGGTGCCCAAAAACATGGGGGCCACTGCTTTGCAGCCCTCTCCAAGCAGTTTACAGAGTCAGCTTATTGCCCCCCAGCAATCTGGGCCCTCATTTTACCGACCTCAGAAGGAAGGAAGGCCGAGTCAACCTTGAGCAAGTCAGGATTGAACTCTTGGCAATGGGCAGAGTTAGCCTGCAGTACTGCATTCTAACCACTGTGCCACCATGGCTCTTCATCAATGCTTCTGCAGAAATATTTGCATGTAGGCAGGACTGTGACGGCAAAGGATGAGGAAGCAAGATTATTATTATTATTATTTTCGGGGTCAGAATATCGTTTGCAAGAAGCCAGAGATGAAACTAATACCAAAACGAGCTGTTGCACCAGAAGAATGGCACTCGAGGGGAAATATAGAATGGGGAGCCAATCTAGGTCCTCTTGCAAAGGAGAGAAAAATAATTTGTAGTCAACATAACTGGAATTATACAGCCTTCCTTCTGGAACCTAAGAGTTCTGCAGGCAATCTTGCAGTCTTTCATAAGGACTAGTGCCTTTGGAAGCAAACATTTTCAGGAAGTTCCATCCAAAATACTACAGTCTGTTCAGGAATTGCTGCTGGGACAGCAACAAGGAAGAAACTCAAGACCAAAAACATCAGGAGAAACTTGGGAGAACTGCAGAATGACACGTTTCAAGAGTTCCATGTTGTCCAGATAGGATTAACTACGATATTGTTTCGCATGGTTAGGCAACACTGCGGTTGCCAACACTGCACACAAAGTTTAATCAACTCATCAATTAAACAGTAAAACGCTGACTGCAGAATGCATTTATTTACATGCTTGCTTGCTTGATTTATGCAGCCTCCCCGTTTGCAAATGTAACTCTGGAAACCAACGAAACAAAATTGTACATTATTTATTGATGGCAAAGTTTGCCTGCTTGAGTTATACAGTTTCCCTCATCCTCCTTCCCCCCACCCCTAACCCCACGAGCTGCAGATATAACTCTGGAATTAAAACCCACAGAACCAAAATGATAAAAAGAGCCATAAACAATGGTTTTCCCAAAACCTCATGATATATCATACAATGCCACAACTATTTGGAAAAACCTGGCTACCTAAGCCGTTTCCCCAACCCTAAGTAAAGTTTTCACATTTCCATGAAGGCCTGAAAAATACATGGTGATTTTTAAGAGGTGCAGATAGTTCTCAACTAATATCCATTTGTTTAATAATTGTTCGTCTATTTATGTATCAACTACCTGCCTGTCTGTCTATTTCTATCTGTCTGACTGTCTATCATCTATTTACATCTGTCTATTTCTGTCTGTCTATCTATATAATCTATCTATCATCTATCTATCTACATGTCGATCTATTTCTATCTATCATCCATCTACATCTGTCTATTTCTGTCTATCATCTATCTACATCTATCTATCTATCTATCTATCTATCTATCTATCTATCTATTTACATCTATCTATCTGTCTGTCTGTCTGTCTGTCTGTCTATCTATCAATCTATTGATCTATTGTCTATTATCTATATCTTTTAAAATATTTATTAAACTGTATTTGACTATTATGACTTTCACACACACACACACACAATTTTATTATTATATATGTATTTAAACACATTTTTTTTTTCTGGGAAAGGATGACCAAACTCCCAAACATGAATTCCTGCATTACAGAAAAAGCATCTTTCTGACCTCCCTGCATTCCGAAAAAGGAAGCAGGACCCTATCTGGCCCTGGCAATTAAGCTGCTGCAGGTTCTCTTCTGTTTACCCAGTGAGGAAAAGGTGTTACACAGCAGGAGAAGGGGAACACCACGGCTTAAGAATCATGGATCAACCTGGACACCCTCCTCCTGCCAACAGGCGGTCCCTGTATATCAACATGAGCTTTGCCAAAGTATCTAGCACCAACTGCACAGAATGTTCGCTTCGAGTTTAAAAGAGTACAAAGTACTAACAGGTAAGGGTGGGGCTTTTACATTTAAAAACAAAAGATTGAAAAGGAGGGAGGGTGGGAATATTTTACAGGGAACTTTGCCCTAGATGTTTAAGCTCTGCAAATAAGAGACCAGAAGGAGAAAGTGTCAGAACTGAATCTTCTTCCTTGCAAAAGACATACAGGTAGTCATTCAGTACTTTAATAGACTTAACAGAGTTGGGAGGGACCTTGTATAGGTCATCTAGTCCAACCCCCTTCCCAAGCAGGAGACCCTACACCATTTCTGACAGATGGCAGTCCAATCTCCCCTTGAAAGGCTCCAGTGATGAAGCTCCCACAACTTCCAAAGGCAACTTCTGTTCCATGGGTTGATTGTTCTCACAGTCAGAAAATTTCTCCTTATTTCCAGGTTGAATCTCTCCTTGTTCAGTTTCCCTCCATTATTCCATGTCTGGCCTTCAGATGCTTTGGAGAATAGCTTGACCCCTTCCTCCTCTCTGTGGCAGCCCCTCAAATATTAGAAGACTGTTCTCTGGTCTTCCTGGTCCTTCTCTTCCCTAGACTAGCCAAGCCCAGTTCCTGCAACCATTCTTTGTTGTTTTAGTCAAGTGAATCATTGGAATTGTTAAGTTAGTAACCCAGTTGTTAAGTGAATCTAGCTTCCCCATTGACCCTGGGACACTGCAACCGTCATAAATATGAGTCAGTTGCCAAGCATCTGGATTTTGATCTCGTGAGTCGTGACTATGAGGATGCTGCAACCACCATGAGTTGCTTTTTTCAACGTTGTTGTAACTTTGAATGGCCACTAAACAAATGGTGGTAAGGGAGAGTCTATCTGTAGAATAGAATAGAATAGAATAGAATAGAATAGAATAGAATAGAATAGAATAGAATAGAATTCTTTTTATTGGCCAAGTGTGATTGGACACACAAGGAATTTGTCTTGGTGCAAATGCTCTCAGTGCTCATAAAAAGAAAAGATACATTCATCAAGAATCAAGAATCATTAGGTACAACACTTAATGATAGTCATAGGGTACAATAAGCAATCAAATTATACTAGGAAACAGTCAATATAAATCGTAAGGATATAAGCAACAAAGTTACAGTCCTACAGTCACAAGTGGGAGGGGATGGGTGATAAGGAGTGATGAGAAGATGAATAGTAATAGTAGTGCAGACTTTGTAAATAGTTGGGCAGTGTTGAGGGAATTATTTGTTTAGCAGAGTGATGGCGTTGGGGGGAAACAACTGTCCTTGTGTCTAGTTGTTCTGGTGTGCAGGGCTCTATAGCAACTCTAAACTTCAACCTTTTTTTAAAACAAGTTTGCAGTACCTCTTTTTCACACACGCATGTACACTTGTATGCGAAGGACTGCTGTCCACACTTCCTTAAAAACAGTGGGAAATGAAGAAGCTAAATTAACAAGAACCTCGCAATCCTGAACAAAAGAGAGCCATAAAACACACATAAGTCATAATTTTGCAGGTTTGGCCTTACTGCCTACCTAGACATTTGGACTTTTTCCATAAACCCTACTAGGTGGTAAATGCAACTTAAGGCAATATATAAGCTCAGCCAGGATCTGCAATTTTTTTTTTTTTTTAAGGTTAAATTATTGATATTTTCTTCTGGGGCAAGGAAACTCAATGCTGTCAAATTCCTGGAGCAGGAATTAAAGTGCGTTGGATTTTTACCCTGGCAGCTATCTTTGAGCCTATTTGTGGGCTGATCCAATTTTTATGTCAGAAACCTGTCCTTGTCCACATTTCAACTGAGCATGTGACCCTGAGATCTGTGGAAAACGCATAATGGCAGATGACTTGGTCAGGCAAACCTAGAGGGAAACGGCTGACCGTGTTTCTCCAAGAATCAACTGTCTTCTAAAGTTTTCGCTCGCCCGTGTTTTCTGATAGTTAACCTAGAAAAAAATAAAACAGGAGCTTGGGAAATCAAAAATGGGAACTCACCATTTGGCTGAAAAATAAACCGGAAAAATTGGGGGAGGGAATTATATGGCGGTGGATATGTGTACTTTATTCAAACTGGATCAACTGAATCCTATCAACCAGTTTTCTTTCCTAATGAGTGAACTGGCTGGAGTCACAAGAAACTGGTTCTCCAAAAAAAAAAAAAAGAACCAACCAACCACAGTTTGAGAGCTTCTAGTTCTCATCCTGTCTCGACTTGGTTTCCTAATGCTTACAATCCTCTCAGTGATGCAGCAACAATGGAGCAATGGGGGTTTAATGCTATGAGGAACATAGAATTATTAATTTATAGTGTATAAAAACTATTTGTCTTCCGATTAGGAGGCGCAAGCTTACTGGTGGCCCTTTGCAATAGAAACTGGTGTAGCTTTAGTTATTGCGCCAAAGCCATGGATGGTCTCCTTTAGAGGCTTGTGCTCGCTTGATAATATGAGAGCACCTTTTCTCATAACTTCCAGCAAAGCTTTTCAACATAACCACCCGAGGAAGAGCAACCCACAAGGCTGACAATCTCTGCTAAGTTCTCGCCATATTTCTGGTCTTGGCCATCTCGAAAAATGTGAGCAACTGTGCTGTAGTTCTTGAAATGTTGGACCAGAGATGGGAAGGCTGCAGTTTGAATCTCTGCTCCACGTGGCAGCCCCATGAACAGGTGAGAGGGGGAGTTCCTCTTTCTATCACAGAGTTGCTGTTCTTGAGATAAAATAGAGGAGGGAGAGTCCTCCTCCCTCCCTTGAGTGTCTAGGGAAAAAAATTGCAAGATAGGTGTGCCATAAATAATACTTCAGACAACCTCAGACAATGGCACTTTGAGCCAGTCATTCTCTAACTATAGTACCTGACAGAGAAATTATGGGAATAACATGAGATAAATTGCTAGGTACCACTGCTTTGATGCTTGAGGAAGGAAGGAAGGAGGAAATGAGAATGACAAGGAAGAAAGAAAGAAAAAGGAAGGAAGGGGGAAGGAAGGAAATGGGAAGAAGGGAGAAAGGAAGAAAAGAAGAAAGGAAATGAGAATGAAAAGGAAGGAAGGAAGGAAGGAAGGAAGGAAGGAAGGAAGGAAGGAAGGAAGGAAGGAAGAGGGAAAGAAAGAAAGAAAGAAAGAAAGAAAGAAAGAAAGAAAGAAAGAAAGAAGGAAGGAAGGAAGGAAGGAAGGAGGAAGGGAGGAAATGGGAAGAAGGAAGGGAGAAAAGAAATGAGAATGACCAAGGAAAGAAGAAAGAAAGAAAAAGGAAGGAAGGAAATAGGAAGGAAATGGGAAGAAGGAAGGGAGGAATGAAGGAAGAAAGGAAATGGGAAGGGAGGGAGGGAGGAAATGAGAATGACAAGGAAGGAAGGAAATGGGAAGGAAATGGGAAGAAGGAAGGAAGGAAGGAGGAAGGGAGGGAGGGAGGGAGGGAGGGAAGAAAGAAGGACCCACGTTTTCAAATCAAGTGGAATCCAGGCAGAAAAGGGACCTTTGGCTCCCGCTTCCCATGCTGTGGCATCGTGAGGTTTCTACTTTCATATCGTTCAAAATGCATTTGCAGCTGTGGTCTCTCCAGCACCCGGGCTGAAGGTCAGCCTTGTTTACTTACGAGCAGAACAGCGGAGGAGATGGGAACACAGGTTCCCATTTACTGGCACCCTCCCTGTATTACTGTACTGGGTCAGAGGGATTAGGGAAATAAGCCGCTGGTTTTGATTGCAGGGCTGGTTAATGTACAATGTCTGGATTGCCCACAAGGACTCGGGGTTCATTTGCTTTCACCCGCAAAAGCGGCTCATGATAGACAACTACAGATTCAGGTTGACAGTGTGGATGGAGGAAACCTTGATTTATTTTCACACTTGTTAACCTGCCTTGGTTAACAAGATGTATTGTCTCTCCCCCTACCCTTACCACCACCACCACACACTATCATCTGCACCTGTGTAAGTGTCTGGTTTGGTTCTGCAACCCAACAGGACAGACACAGACTTCAGAGAGTAATTAGGACTGCAGAAAAAACAATTACTACCAACCTGCCTTCAGTCGAGGACCTGTATACTGCACGAGTCAAAAAGAGGACTGTGAAAATATTTACAGACTCCTCATATCCTGGACATAAATTGTTTCAACTCCTTCCCTCAAAATGACGCTATAGAGCATAGAACAACTGGACACAAGGATAGTTTTTCCCAAACGCCATCACTATGCTAAACAAATAATTCCCTCAACACTGTCCCACTATTAACAAGGTCTGCATTACTATGACTATTAATTTTCTCATCACTCCTTATCATACATCCCCTCCTACTTGTGACTGTATGACTAACTTTGTCTCTCGTATCCTTAAGATTTATACCGAGTGTTTCCTAGAATGATTTGATTGCTTATTGTACCCTATGACTATTCTTAAGTGTTGTACCTTATGATTCTTGTCCCTCGATGAATGCATCTTTTCTTTTTATGTACACTGAGAGCATATGCACCAAGAAATTCCTTGTGTGTCCAACACACTTGGCCAATAAAGAATTCTATTCTATTCTATTCTATTCTATTCTATTCTATTCTATTCTATTCTATTCTATTCTATTCTATTCTATTCTATTCTATTCTTGTATGGTGCTTGGAGATGTTGAGACTCCGGAAACAGTTCAGAGAAGAGCAACGAGGATGATTAGGAGGCTGCAGGCTAAAATATATGAAGATCGGTTGCAGGAAGTGTGTATGTCTCGTCTAGTGAAAAAAAGGACTAGGGGTGACAGGATAGCAGTGTTCCAATATCCGAGGGGCTCCTACAAAGACGAGGGGGTCAAACTATTCTCCAAAGCACCAGAAGGCAGGACAAGAAGCCATGGGTGAAAACTCATCAAGGAGAGAAGCAACCTGGAATTAAGGAGAAATTTCCTAGCTTTGCTCTGGGCCCATAATCCCATAATGCTGTTAAGGTGGCCTTGTCCTTCCTTCCTTCCTTCCTTCCTTCCTTCCTTCCTTCCTTCCTTCCCTCCCTCCCCTCCCACTCATTTCCCAGACTCTGCCACTATGAATTGGCCACAACAAACCAAATCAGCTGTGGATATAGTGCAGTCTTCTAGAATTGGCACAAGCCACCACCTCTTCTTCTGTGCAGACGTGCACTGCATGTTCATAATTACACACACACACACACACACACCAAATGTGAACACAAAGGACAAACCTCTCAACCATAAAGTACGGCATGAAAAGGCCAACCCAGAGAGTTACTCAGAGTGAAATATGAACAGAAACCAATATAGATTCACACTCAGCAGGATATTTATCCGCCCCACCCAAGGTAGGAATAACCATAAAGGCTGGGGTAGGGAAAGCTGAGGATTGATGAGGTTGCAAAAAGGGAAACAACACTGCACGCACAACCCCTGCCATGTTCGCAGGCTTCATTTGGGCACACCAAGAACCCCAGGGCGCACCGCCACCCCTAATTCTGCAAGCTCTGGAGCTGCCACCCACATCATGGTTGTTGTCGCGTCAGAAAGGTTTGAAATCGGTGCCCCAACCTGCTGATTGGATCTGCAGGTTGCAAACACCCCTCAAAACAGCTCTTTTTGTAATGCAGGGCTAAAGACTTTGCACTGCGCATGTCCTTGGTGAGTGATGTGTGTAGGAAAGCAGCTGCGGTGCAAAGCACACGTCCACAAAATCCCATTCGGATTTAGCAGACACCTGTATTTAACAGACACACATTTCCCTCTGTTATGCTATAAGGCAGATTAATTCCAAAGGATTTTGGTGATCGACATCATGGATTAACTGTATTTCAACACTTTTTGAGGGAATTCTCTACAAAAATACACTATTTATGCAATTATTTATATACTGTTCCCTATACTGAAAGGAGGAGGAGGAGGAGGAGGAGGAGGAGGAGGAGGAGGAGGAGGAGGAGGAGGAGAAGAAGAAGAAGAAGAAGAAGAAGAAGAAGAAGAAGAAGAAGAAGCAGAAGAAGAAGAAGAAGAAGAAGAAGAAGAAGAAGAAGAAGAAGAAGAAGAAGAAGAAGAAGAAGAAGAAGAAAGAGAGAGACGGGGAATAAAGAGGAGGAAGAGGAGGGAGCAAGCATTTTGAGCAGGAACAACATAATGGGAGGAAACCATCACCCACATTATCATGAGATAGGAAAAGGGAGGTGCAATTTATTAAAGGGAATAGATTAGAGAAGACCGCTAACACAGTGAGCAGGAAACCAAATCCAATTGAGATGGGGGTTATTCTCATTCCTGGGGACTGGCAGAAGTGGAATGGATGGGTCTGAAATGGATCTGAAATCATTTACAGGAAGTCAAAGACCACCAAGCCTGGCCAGAAGTAGGAGAAGAGCAGGCAGAGCTGTGGAAGTGGGTGGGTGGGGGCGAAGTTAAACGTATCATCGGCTTAGAATCATTGCGTTGCCACACATGCTCTTGAATTCCATTCACTCGTATCCGGTGTCAATTTAGTGTCGATCAGATTCTTGTGGGAAGGCTTGACTAAATCTGCCGGGTTGCAACCTAACTGCTGATCTTGAGTCCTTGTGGGATCCATCAGAGACACAGAGCTAGTTCTCCCAAGGTTTTGCTGAGCCACTGCATGATCACTGGCTCTTTCAGCTGGGGCTGGTAGGAAACGTAACCACTGAGCACTTAAAAGCTTTCCAAGATAAACAAGTGTTCAGATGGAGGGTGGGCAATGTCGGGAAGGGGGCGGGGGGTTCAGACAACTCTTGGCCTAGTTTCAGAAGCTTTCTATAAATTGTTTCTCCAGAGCCAAAGAAAGTTCTACTCTGATATTTCAAAGATTTCAGGACTGCACGTAGCTCCTACGGTCTCGGGTGCAAGCCCTAGAGCCCTCCAAGAATTATGGCCAGATTAGGAGAACAAAAATTAGAAGCATGGAGGAATCAACACATTAGTTGCATCAGATTAGTGGTTTCTGTAAATCTTGCTTTGGGTCTTGGCCAAACTCACTTCTTCTGTCTTCCTTTTCTTGTGTCCTCTTCTTCCAGCCCCCAGCCCCAAAACAAGTACAGCCTTTGATCCAGAGGTGGTATTCAGCCAGTTCTGATCAGTTCTGGAGAACCAGTAGCGGAAATTTTGAGTAATCCGGAGAACCGGAAAATGCCACCTCTGACTGGCCCCGCCCCCATCTCTTTTCCGCCTCCCGAGTCCCAGATGATTGGCTGGGTCTTCTTTGGTTGCCCTGCACAGGAGAACGGAGCTGGGAAGCAGGTTAGTGGGGGTGGGGAGGGAATGGGGATTTTGCAGTAACCTTGCCCCAGAAATGGGGAAGGAATGGAGATCTTGCAGTATCCTTCTCCTACGATGCCCACCAAGCCAAGCCATGCCCACAGAACAGGTAGTAAAAAAAAAAAAAATTGAATCCCACCACTGCCTTGATCATAAAATAAAAACCCCTTTCTACAATCATTCCGGCCGTTTTCCTCTGAGTTTAATCATGGGATGTTAGCATCACAAACACTTAAGCCTTCTCTAGACAAGAAGATAGTTGAGGAATCCCCAAAAGAAGATACAGAAAGCAAATCAAGAAACAATGGGGGGGAAAAAATAAGAATTCTACTGTTACCAAAATATGCTATATTTTTCTTTTCTTTTTTTCAACACGAAAAGGAAAGGTACAGATTTTAAGACACACTGTACCCAAAGAAAGGATCCGTGACTTTTTTTTTTTGTCCGTGTCATTGTGAGTTGTAACCATAGAAACCACATCCTCTGCCGCTGCTATGGTAACGCTGCAGTAACCTTTTCTTTCTTTTTCTTTGCAAATAAGGATAGAAGTACCGTAGATAAATTATTTTTGGACTTTTTTTTTTCTTTCTTTCCCTGTAATGAAGAGGTAGAAGAGAAAGATAAAGACAGATCCAGGCCACACAACTCTACAAAAGCTTTGTGAACAGCTCCTTCTCGACCTGGCGCTGCCCAGATGTGTAGGGACTACAATTGCCAAAAATCGCTGCGTGCCAATAAAGGAGAAGAGGAAAAAAAACAAAGAAATAACCCAAGCACACATTTTTAAGTCACTAAAACCGAGCTACCATCCAGTAAAACAGTGAGTCAGTTTGGTCTAGTGCAGTGGTCACCAACTGGTGGTCCATCTAGTGGTCCGTGAGAAAATGTTGGTGGTCCGCAGAAAAATTATTTGCGTTTTTAATATTCCTCTAAATCAGGGCTCCTCAAACGATGCCCCCTGAGCCAGATACATGCAATGAACGTTTGTGTTGCTGCAAAGACTCTCCCCCTTGGGGGTCTTTTTGTGTGGATTGGAGGGTGGCCGAAATTCCAATTTGGGGTCTGCTTCAGCCACCTGTTGCGGGGCTTGGGGCGAAGGTTGGAGGGAAGTGCCACTGGTGCAGAAGTGGTATTCGGTAGGTTCTGACCAGTTCTGGAGAACCGGTAGCGGACATTTTGAGTAGTTCAGAGAACCAGCAAATCCCACCTCTGACTGGCCCCACCAACCCCATCTATTCTCTGCCTCCTATTGAGTCCTAGCTGATCGGCTGGGCCTTCTTGTATGCCCTGCCCATGAGAACGGAGCTGGAAAGCAGGTTAGTGGCATGGGGAGGGATTGGGGATTTTGCAGTATCCTTCCCCTGCCACGCCCAAACCACGCCCACCAAACCATGCCCATAGAAATGGTAATAAAAAAAAATTGAATACCACCACTGCACTGGTGGCGAAGAGCCAGAGGGCCTCATTCCAATGCAACTGCATCATGGCTGGAACTGGCCTGACTCGCTCAGCCCACTGAGCCTCCAGGTGTCGGTACCTGGCCTTGCACTTCTGCAGATCTTCCCTCTGCTTAGAAAGCTTCAGTGAGGTGCTTCCGCTGAGCCTCCTTCTCAGTCAGATCCAATTTGAAATGAGCCAGCTGTTTTGCAAACTCTTTCTCTCATGGGGAGGCTGCTTAGCGCCAACAACTGCTTCCTTTTGGGGGCCCTAAGGAGCCCAGGTGGGCAGGCGAGGAGTGGAGGGGAGGGGCGAGTAGAGGCCAGCGAGGCACCCCTTGACATGAGGGACATCGAGTTGGCCACACCCACCCAGTCACATGGCCACCTAGCCACGCCCACCCAGCCGGCCATTAGGCAGATCGTATTAGTGGCCCGCTGGATTTAGAATTATGAATTTAGTGGCCCCTGAGGTATGAAAGGTTGGTGACCCCTGGTCTAATGGTCAAGGCACTAGGCTAGAAACTGGGAGATTGGGAGTTCTAGTCTCTTTCTTAAACATGAAAGCCAGCTGAGTCATTCTGGGCCAGTGCCTCTTTCTCAGCCCCAAAAGTTGTGTTATGGCGAAAAAAGGAGGAAGGAGTGAGAGTGGAGAAGGAGGAGTAGAGTAGAGTAGAGTAGAGTAGAGTAGAGTAGAGTAGACTAGACTAGACTAGACTAGACTAGACTAGACTAGACCATGGAGATCTCCTAGTTTACATTTGCCCCCATCAGTTCTTTATAAAAATAAACAACTTTATTATAAAAATAATCAAGGCGGAATATAAATAAAAGTAAAACAGAAACAATTGTTCCAAAAAAAAGGTTATGTTTGTCTCTCGGTGTTCCATTTCCCCCCCAATGGAAAAAGTTAAGAACTTTTTTTAAAGCAAAAAACAGGTGGTGGAATTCCTCTCTATCCCAATATTATAATTTAATGGGTTTTTCTCATGCATTTGTTTCTCTAAATGGGACTTATCGGCATCTCTGCAATTATGTGCAAAGCAAACTGGAACATTTAAAAACAATAACATCAGTGGGAAATACTTTTGTTATGTTCAGAGAAACTGCATCCGGCAATGTTTTTGTATCTTTGTTTTAATTGGGTGAAAAGCAGTGAGTAACTACATCTTATTCAAACATAATCTCAAAGTTAGCTCCTGGCCTTTGCTATTAAGCCTCTCCGTTAAAACGCCTAATTGTTTTAAATGCCCTTTCCGTGCGTGGCACACCAAGTTCAAATATTGGTCATTAAGCTTTGCTAATGATTCAGAAATTCTGAAGGCTTGTTATTCTTGGCCTGTGCCCTGGTACATAATTGGTCAGTAAAGGTTTCTGGGTCTGTTACAAACAACTGTCTTAGCATTTAATTTTTTCTTCCAACCAAAGGGCAGGCAGACTTGTTACCTGGATAGTGAGATTTTGCCACGCCTATAGTTTCCCCCCAAAAAAAACTTACTTTAAAAACTTTACATTAAAAGAAATAGGAATAAGGGGAAGGCTATTAATAGAATAACATAACAGAGTTGGAGGGAACCCAGGAGGTCTTCTAGTCCTACCCCCCTGCTCAAGCAGGAGATCCTATGCCAGAAGCCCCCAACCTTTTTGGCACCAGGGACCAGTTTCATAAAGAGAGGTTTTTCCACGGACTGGAGAGAATGTGTTTTCATAGGCTGCCTGCATCCCACAGATGGGGCTTCACTTGCTTGCATGGCCAGTTCTGGTTGGGGACCCCTTTATCATTCCAGACAAATAGTCCTTCAGTCTCTTCTTAAAATCCTTCATTGATGGAGCACCCACAACTTCTGAAAGCAAAGGGTCCTCATTTTACCCACCTCAGAAGGATGGAAGGCTGAGTCAACCTTGAACTGGTTAGTATCGAAGTGTGGGCAGTGGGCAGAGTCAGCCTGCAATACCGGATGGATGCACAATTGGTATTCAGCCGGTTCTGACCAGTTCCGGAGAACCGGTAGCGGAAATTTTGAGTAGTTCAGAGAACTGACAAATGACTGGCCCTGCCCCATCTATTCTCCCAAATCCCAGCTGATCATCTGTGTCTTCTTTTGTTGCCCTGCATAGGAGAACAGAGCTGAAAAGCAGGTTAGTGGGGTGGGGAGGGAGATTTTACAGTATCCTTCCCCTGCCATGCCCACCAAGCCATGCCCATAGAACTGGTAGTAAAAAAATTTGAATCCCACCACTGAATGGATGGATGGATGGATGGATGGATGGATGGATGGATGGAAGGAAGGAAGGAAGGAAGGAAGGAAGGAAGGAAGGAAAATAGCAATGGTACTTAGACATATATCACTTTACAGTGCTTTTAGAGCTTTCTCTAAGCAGTGTACAGAGTCAGCCTATTGACCCCAACAATCTGGGTCCTCCTTTTACCCATCTCGGAAAGAAAGGCTGAGTCAACCTTGAGCCTGGTGAGATTGGAACTGCCAAATTGCAGGCAGCCGGCAGTCAGTAGAAGTACCCTGCAGTACTGCACTCTAACCACTGCGCTACCGTGGCTTATCCTAGTTTGACTCTCTCTTTGACTAGTTTCCATCCATTGTTTCTTGTCCTTCCTTCTGGTGCTTTGGAAACTAGCCTGACCCCCCTCCTCTGTGTGGCAGCCCCTCAAATATTGGAATACTGCTATCATGTCACCCCCTAGTCCTTTTTATTTTATTTTTTTGCATTTCAGCTCAGGCTATACAATGAAGACAGAGCTGTTTGTTTTAATTGCCCGCATGCTTCCCCGGTGCAACATGGCACCACTGTGTCAATAACAACGGGAGATAAGATGACAGGACTGTGTTAGCTTTGGGTGTCAATTTACTCCGGCAGTCAGCAGTTCTGAAGCAAATTAAAAGGCAAGGTGTCCCCCGCTTGGATAAATGGGATTTTTGATGATCCATTTTGTACTAATTCTGCCATAGCCCATCTGGAAATACCACCTCCCTATGCCACACTCAAAAAAATAGTCATTTATTTTGATTAGTAGGTGCTATACTTCTAGATAAGGGATGCAGTGGCTCAGAGGCTAAGACGCTGAGCTTGTTGATCAGAAAGTTCTGCAGTTCGAATCCCTAGTGCCGCATAACGCTTCTGCCAACCGAGCAGTTCAAAACCATGTAAAAATGCAGGTAGAAAAATTGGGGCCACTATTAGGGACCATGTTGTTTCTCCGTGTCATATAACATATGTGGGCATAAGCATACATTTGCATTTATTTATTTTGTCACATTTATGTAGTATATATTAGAGGTGGAGACCCTTTGAGGGCTGTAGGCTGTATTCATTTTAATGTATGGCGATCCAAAGTGACAGTGAAGTTATTCTAAGTCTAAGTTTGCAGTGAGGAAACAACTCTGCAAAAGCTGCAGCTGTGGATTCGGAAGCCGACACATCTTTGCCTAAACAATTCTACCAGGCCTTTTGCTAAATGCTGAGCCTGCTGCAGAGACAACTTCAATCTATGCATCCGGGAGACAACCACGTAGCCCGTTTGATCTTTTGGGTAGCCACCTTGCCCAAAGGTGCCCAGACTAGACTTTGCAACGTGAATAAGAACAAAAAGTCTGCCATCTTGGTTATAAATGAGGGGAAATGTGATGCAGATGGAAAAAGTGAATGCATTTATATCTGGCTGACAATCTGGCCTGAGAAGCAGCCCGTAAGCAGATGATAGCAAGCAACAACACCCCCCCCGCCCACAAAAGGATTAAACTCAATGAAACAACATGATCATCAGCTTTGGGGTAAGGGGGGAAGGCACGTGACAAAAATGCTTTGCGCAACGTGATCATGTTCCCCAACTAGAATTTCGGATGAAATTCTGGTGTAGACACTGAGAGAAAGAGAAAAAAAGATCATCCTATTTGCTCTAATTTTTTCTTATTCTGTAACAGCAATAGTACTTAAGACTTATATAGCGCTTTATAGTGCTTTACAGCTCTCTCTAAGCAGTTTACAGAGTCAGCCTCTTGCCCCCAACAATCTGGGTCCTCATTTTACCGACCTCGGAAGGATGGAAGGCTGAGTCAACCTTGAGCCTGGTGGGATTTGAACTGCCGAATTGTAGGCAGCTGACTGCAGCAGATGTAGCTGTAATGCTCAAATACACTTAGAGGCAGAAGCCCAGTACAGCCAGTCCTCAGGTTATAACCACAACTGGCTCCAGAATTTCTGTTGTTAAAAGAAAGCAGTTGTTAAGTAAGTCTAATTTTACAACCTTTTTGGCCATGGTTGTTAAGTGAACCGGCAGCATAACTGGGTGCAGAAGTCTGGGAGTTGAAATTCACAAGCCTTAAAGTTGTCAAGGTTGGACACCCCTTCCATAGAGGAAGAGAAAAATATGGGATGGACCACGTAGACACAACCCAAGCTCTTGGCTTGGTTGGCAACAGACACCACGTTCCCACATTCAAAGTGTTAAAATATCACCAGGGTGTGTCTTTCTACCACGAGGTCAAGAGCCTTGCAAATATTTTCTGACTTCCCAGTCTAGCCTACAGCTCTGGAAATTCCTGATGAGTTCCCAACCTTATTCTAACCAGGCCGGATTCCTGCTTAACTTCTCAGCCTAAACAAGGGTCATTCAGGTGAAAGAACAATGGAAAATTTCAAGTCTTTAGACATCAACTGTTGCTTAACCTCATCCTGAGTAGGAGAATAACATGAGTCATTGTTTTACACTGCGGAAAGAGAGGCAAAACCGTGAGAATATATAGCGAAGAGTAACTCTTGCATCAGGCCAAAATATATAGGATGGGTAATCAAATTAGAAAATAATTTGATTACTTGGATTAATAATAATAGAAAAGCTACAAGGTTGCTCATCTTTGCAAGCAGCTAGATAGGTTCCTGAACAATTCCTAAGAAGACCAATAGAAAGGAATCTGTAGTTTGCAATTTGCTATCCAGAGCTGTTCCCTCTTCAAACATTATGGGTTCCAATATTTGAGGGGTTGCCCCAAAGAAGAGTGGGGTCAAGGAATTCTCCAAATCACCAAAAGGCAAGACAGGAAGCAATGGATGGAAACTAATCAAGGAGAGAAGCAACCTAGAACTAGGGAGAAATTTCTAACAGGGAGAACAATTAATCAGCGGGATGGCTTGGCTCCAGAAGCTGTGAAGTCCCATCACTGGAAGATTTTAAGAAGAGAATGGACAGTCACTTGCCTGGAATGGTACAGGGACTCCTGCTTGAGCAGGGGGCTGGACTAGAAGACCTCCAAGGTCCCTTCCAACTCTGTTATTCTGCAGCTATCATTGGTAAAATGATGCAATCACCAGGAGTTTTCGAGCCCCCTAAAAAGATGTTACATAAATGACCTTCAACATTTCCTTCTAATTGTCTAACACGTTTAGAATATGAAGCTTTTTCCAAGGCTGTTGTTCAGTTCAAAATATAACGTGCATGATGGCCAGCATCGTAATTATCTTCTAATTCTCTCAATTTAGTGTTGTTATTCTTTTAGGGTTTTTTTTTAAAGGTTTATTATCAGCAGCCCAAGTCAGCCTCCTGCAGGATATGGACCGTAATCTACCATGCTGGATGAGTGCAGGTTGGCACAAGATGTTTTTCTACTTGATAGTTAGGGCAGAGAGAGTGAGAGTGGGGAAGGAAAGGGAGGGAGGGAGAGGAGAGATATGAGAGGGAGGAGAGATCTAGAGAGACATAGAGGGAGGGAGAGATTAGATAGATAGATAGATAGATAGATAGATAGATAGATAGATAGATAGATAGATAGATAGATAAGAGGGAGGGGAGGGAGAGAGAGCGGAGAGGGGAGGGAGAGAGAGCGGGAGAGGGGAGGGAGAGAGAGCGGGAGAGAGGGGGGAGAGAGAGAGAGACCATAGTCACCCATCCAGCTTCTGTGTCCACGAAAAGAGAAGAATCTGGAAGTCTTCCTACCCCAGTCCAGCACTTATACCACTCCTCATACTGGCTTTTTGGTTGAGGAGGGGTGATTGGCTCCAAATCCCCAACCACCTTCTGTGGCTGGAGGGAAGGATTAAAACCTGCGTCTTCTCATTCCTAGACCAAAACCTTTTTTTTTTTTAAACCATTAAATCATTCTGGTTCTCCCATTTTAAGGAAAACACATGCCAAAAAACAACAAGCACAGAACCTATCAAATCTGCCCTGAAAGCGGTCCAACAGTTAGATTTTTGCACCTTATCATCATCTCCTCTAGACAAGACGGATGGCACTCCAGTCAATCAATCAATGGATATAAAAATGAGCTGCCAAGAAAGATCTCCAAAAAGGTATTTTCTCCGCCTTTAACCGATGGTTGTCTTAGCCCACAGAGGGCCAGTGTTTCCGGTGGCATCGGTAACGCGCTACGCAACCAGCTGATGGTGAGAGCTAGTTCCTAGCTCTTGGAGAACATCCCCATTATACAAAAATAATAATAATAATTTAAAAAAACCCACTGATGCATATTTTGAGCACGCTCGGGTTCCGTTTTATTTACTAGGACTCCTATTCCAAGCCCAAAGGCTTCTGAGTGGATGAGAGTCCCTTCTTTCAGGAAAAAGAAAAGAAAAGCAGAATGACCACATCACCGTTAATAATGACAAAATTACAGGACATTTTGGCATCTGAGGAACATTCAAAGCATAAGCCCTTAAAAACAGGGATAGGCAATGATCCTGAAACTCAGCAGGGTGGTCTATATCAAAATACTGGAGATATTCCCTGCTATATGGTATTCCACCCCCACCCCACCCCCGTGGCTGTGTAATCACAAACAATCAACATTTATTTACTTTTGCAAAGCTTTCTGCCCTGTTCTTGGGATGATTACAGTACTATCAAGGGTGTATTTGTAGCCATGTCAGTGAAAGAAATGACTTGGGAGTTTGGGAGTTGACATTTTTGGGAATGCCCCTAAGGAACGTGTTTCAGAAGAGGAGCAAATGGCCTTGTTTGTCTTCTAATGGGTCTGACCGTGGCGGCTTTCCAAGTAATAATATGGAAGAGTTGGTTGCTGCCTTTTTTCCAAGAGTATTTTTCAACATGGTAGCTTAAAACAGGGGGTCTCCAACCTTGGCAACTTTTAAGTCTGGTGGACTTCAACTCCCAGAATTCCTCACCTGGCTGGGGAATTCTGGGAATTGAAGTCCACAAGTCTTAAAGTTGCCAAGGTTGGAGACTCCCTGGCTTAAAATATAGAACAGGGGTGTCAAACGCAAGGCCTGGGGACAGAGCCAGCCCGCAGGATGCTTAGATCTGGCCCAGGGGGCCACCTTGGAAACAGCAAAGGACTACCCTGTGATGCCTCTGTCAGCAACAGGGGAGGCCCGGGGAGGTTGCGCTCTGTTTTTACTGGCAGAGGGTTACTGGAGGCCATTGCAGTTGAAAACGGAGCCTCAATGAGTGATGCTAATCCACGCCCACCCTGGCCATGCCTCCACTGGCCCCCCGAGATCAAACACGACCCTCAATGAAACCGAGTTAGACAGCCCTGATGTAGAACATAGAATAATACAGTTGGAAGAGATTTTGAAGGTCTTCTATCCAGAGGTCTCGAACCCCTGGTCCATGGAGTAAGACTGATCTGCCGCATGCCAGAAACCAGACCGCGCAAACAAGTGATGCCCCATTCTGGGGGATGCAGGCAGCACACAAAACCATGACCCACCACTGGTCCACAGGAAAACCTCTC
The DNA here is from genome assembly GCF_049901715.1 of Pseudonaja textilis. Lineage (NCBI taxonomy): Eukaryota > Metazoa > Chordata > Lepidosauria > Squamata > Elapidae > Pseudonaja > Pseudonaja textilis. The sequence goes on from NC_142000.1 coordinate 6,939,213, forward strand.
TCCATATGCCCCAAAAGTCACCCCAGTTTTTGTATTTTTAGGGAACTCAGTTTTTTTTAAGAGGCAAAGCACTGTCTAAGAATTTTGTCTACTAAATCTCCCAACCCTTCAAAACATTACGTTCAATAGAGTCATGGCTATGCCTACTTTTGGAAGGAGGTCTCCATGCCTTGCTGAGACTAAGCCACTCCAGCTAAGACTTGTGATGTAGCAATAATTAAATTAAATAAATGATAAATAAATAATGAAAATATCAATAGCTACACTCCAGTAAACTACAGACTGGCAAAATTTATCACTGAAGCGAGAAACCCAAAGAGAAGAAGGTGATGAAGGAGTTTTTGAGGAGCGTCTTTTAAGTTCACACCAAAGTGATTTTGGTCACAACAAACCGAGAGTTTCCACTTTCAGGTTGAGCTTAAAACGTATTTATTTTATTTTCATGTATTGGTTGGATTTTCTATGCTGTCCATCTCACTATTGAAACACTGTCCTATTCTAAATTATTTCCACAGGCCAGCCTTTTCATGTGTCACATTGTGATCTGTAGTATCTTGAATTTCCTTTAGAATCAAACGCGAGTTTAAAAGTTTATCTTGGAGGGCTAGAAAGGTTTGCAGAAAACATTTCAGTTTTTATTTTTTAAGGAAAGCATTTTCTGCACCGAAAGTTTCTTACAGAGAACACGAGAAGCAGGAAGGAAGTTGAAGAATTACGGCGTCCTTGTCACTGACTTCCCCTTTTCCTCGCTATTGTTGTCAAACATTACAGGGACAATTTTCAGTTCTCAGCAATGTCATTTTGCAAACTGGTTATGCAAAAAAGTAATATCTGCATTTCCACAGATCTTCTCCAGTTGACTGGATGGACAAGGCAAGAATGAGAAGAAAAATGAATGGCCTATAGTCTAATAAAGGATGCAAAATTTGGCATAAGTCTCAATCTATCTATATATAAAAGTGATGGCACTCGCACATCATCACAAAATCTCCAAATCCATAAAGCCTACAAACTTGAAATTTGGCACGTATGTTCCTCTTGGCTTATAGGTGCTCACTAAGAAAGGATTTTTCAAAATGACCATCAGAGCATTAGTGTTTCCTATATTATTATTAACACGCTCTGATGCTAAGCAGTCCAACTCCCCCTCCCCACCTAAGAAGAAAATCTGTTCCAAATGCAAAAACACAAGCAGAGGAGTTTCAGTTTCAGTTTTAGTTTCACAGCACCAAGCAGCTTTAACATAAAACAGTTGAGCTAAGCCACGCCCAGGCTCCTTGCTGTCTCCTCCTTGCTCACATAGCAAATACTGTTTTCAGTTTCCAAACAGCCCTCAACTTTCTCACACACTGACAGGACGCTAGTCAGATGAATACCGATGGATGCTGGTAGGCAGAGGCAGATTTTTTTTCCCTTTATTTTCCTCCCCAAAAACTAAGCCCAACCACATAGTTTCGTACCAAAGCATGGGTATTGAGCTAGTATTTTTAATAAAGGTGATACGATCATTTTCTGCTCAAAACACAAATGCATGGGATTTTGGGGTTTTTTTTTAAGTGGATCCAGCACAGAGAGTTTTAAAACAAGATCCAATGTGTGTTAGTTACTGGGAACAGAGAAAGTCTAAACCTCTGACCCCAACTGGATCTCCCAACATTGTCCTGGGACGTGTATATTTGCCTTCGTTCATGAGGGCTAAAACACAACACCAATTTGCCATGTAACATCTCAAATTAAGTGAGAATCAACTCCAAAAACCTATCCAGCCCATCAGTTGAGACAGGGTATGATAACAGGCTGATAACAGCTTCCATCAGTTCCAGAACTGATCATATGTTCAAAACTGGCTTAAGAGGACCTATCTTTGACCAAAACTCACATGGAACAATCAACAGTTCTTTCTAAACGCTTTCAGCATCTCAAACCATTAAGCATCTAAAACAAGGGTCTTCAAACTTGCCAAGTTTAAGAGTTGTGGACTTCAACTCCCAGAATTCCTGAGCTAAAATGACTGGAGGAGGAATTCTGGGAGTTGAAATCCACAAGTCTTAAAGCTGTCAAGTTTGAAGACCCCTGATCTAAAAGATACTCTTAAAAATCCACACCTCAAAATTAGGATATGAATTTAAGGTTGTCAAGCTTTGGGACATCTGGAATTTTGAGAGCATGTTTTGATGGTGTCACAAAATGGCTTTGTTCCTCTCTATAGACATTTTAAAATACTGCCCACCATCCTGGCTTCTCTTCCATTTTGTAGGCATAGTTTGAGATGAAATTCTTGGTTGCAACTGTCTCCTTTATTTTTCAAGGATTCTTAGAGGTCTCATGCATTCTTGGAAGTACAGATATTGCCAGAGGTTGGTACATTTTGTCGTAACAGGCTGGTTCCCCACCATAATTTCTTCATGACACAGGGTACATCAAAAGAGGCATTAGAACATAGAATCATAGAGTTGGCATTAGAACATAGAGTCATCGAGTTGGAAGGGACCTCGGAAGTCTTCTATTCCAACCCCCTTAGACCATTCCAGTCAAATGGTTGTCCAATCTTTTCTTGAAAACCTCCAGTGATGGAGCACACACAACTTCTGAAGGCAAGCTCTTTCAGTGATTAAAAAGTTCTCACCGTCAAGAAATTTCTCCTTAATTCTAGGTTGGATCTTTCTTTAATGAGCTTCCATTCGTTACTTCTTGTCCCGTCCTCAGGTGCTTTGGAGAAAAAGTCAATCCCCTTTTCTCTGTGACAATTCCTCAGGTATCAGAAGAAAGTTATCATGTCTCCCATAAACTTTCTCTTTGGTGGTCTAGATCAAGAGTCTTCAAACTTGGCAAGTTTAAGACTAATGGCCTTCAACTCCCAGAATTCCTGAGCTAACATGACTGGAGGACGAATTCTGGGAGTTGAAGTCCACAAAGCTGTCAAGTTTGAAGACCCCTGGTCTAGATATACTAGTTCCTTTAACCATTCATCGTATGGTTTAGCTTCCAGACTTTCTATCACTTTTGTTGCTCTTTTCTGCAACTTTCTAGGGCCTCAACGTGTGTGTGTGTGTGTGTGTGTGTGTGTGTGTGTGTGTGTGTGTGTGTGTTATGGTGACCAGAACTGTATACGGACCCAGAGGATACCATATTGCCAACTTCTGGCTCCATATCTGAGCACCGTTGGAAATGTTAACTGTTTAATACCCAAGCCAAAGTTCCGAGTTTAATCAACCTATTGAATTCTGATGCCCCAAACATTTCCACTCCCCGCTCCTCGATCTCCAATTCTTAAATTTTATTTCAACCATAGTACCACAGTTGTTGCAACTCCACAGCCTTGCTTTTTCGAATGCACGTGTTTATTTAAGGGTTTCACCAGCTCCACCCAGGCCTGTGGGCACTTCAGTGATGTCAGCCATGACCCATCCAGAACGTAATCCAGAATGTAATAGGAACTAAAAGGTTACACACCTTTTCCACCAAAGGGAATGAGGAAATTAGTCACAGGAGGAGGGTTGGGGAAATGACAGAAAAGCTGACAACCAAAAGAGTGGAGAGCCCAACTGTGTTGCAAAAGAATCCTGGTGAAATTGCTAAATGGTGGTAGCATCAGTAATCTCAGTTGCTTTGATCTACAGAAGATCAGAATAATAAGAGTTCAAAAGGACCCTGGAGGTCTTCTAGTCCAACCCATGCCCAGTTCCTGCAATCGTTCTTCGTTATGTCTTAGCCTCCATCCCACTAATTGCCTTTCTTACTCTTCTCTGCACTCTTTCTAGAGTTTCAACATCTTTTTTTTTGTATCGTGGTAACCAGAACTGGATGCAGTATTCCAAGTGTGGTCAGATAGACAGCCATAATTTAAACCAAGAGGGAGCTGCAATCTATGGGAAGATCCAACCTGTCCTTCATTGCAAAGTTTGCTGCTTGTTCATTGATAACTATTGGCTTTCCCCAGTCTCATTATTTCTGGCTCTACAGAACACCGTTTAATCTGAAAAAAAAAACACAATGAAAAAGCAAAGAAACCGAAGTAAAATACTACTTCGTTTTCTTTACACCTCAACTCCATGGGGCAGCCCCCAAAGTGGATCATTGTCGGAATGCAAACAGTGTGAAGCAGATAAAGGCGAATCATTCAAATATATATATATATATATATATATATATATATATATATATATATATATATATATATATATATATATATATATATATATCTTGAGCACCACTTCAAAACAACAGGAAACCCAAACCCGTCTGAATGACAACGAAGTTGATCGCGTAATTGTGCAACATCCAAGTGGCTATTCAGGCACCTGGTTTTGTTCTGTTGCTGCTTTCTCCCCTTCTGTGAAGTGAAGCATGAAGGGGAAGCAGTAAGTAGAACAGAGAGATAACCAGGGTTTCCTTTGTGGCTGTTCGGAGTCGGTTTGCAAATGGCACAATACAACAGGCCAGAGAATCTTCAGGACACACATAACACTAAACCTGCTTTTTAAAAACAAACAAAAAACCAAAAAAAACCAGCTACACACCAGCAGGTTGTTCGATTTTCACAGTAGCTGTACTTCACTTTAAAACAAAAAAAAACTTTTTAAACTTGATCGGTTGTAAAATTTATGATCTGCTTTTCACAACACTCCTACCTTGGAAGGCAGAAAGGTGTTAAGCAGAAAACGCTTGCAGCAAAATTGCAGAGAAGAACGACAAAGATTGAGGAAGCGAATCTGGAGGCTAAATCATATGATGAATGATTCCGGGAACCATGAACCATTTAATTAAGGAGAACTTATTTTACAGTGAGAACAATTAATCAGTGAACGGCTCACCTTCAGAAGCTGTGGGTGCTCCATCACTGGAGGTTTTTAAGAAGAGACTGGACAGCCATTTGTCTGAAATGGTAGAGAGTCTCCTGACTGACCAATGGGCTGGACTAGAAGACCTTCAAGGTCCCTTCCATCTGTATTCTGAATTGAATTGAACTAGGTATGTTTAGTGGCTAATGAAGAGAAGGACTAGGGGTGACATGATAGACATCTTTCTGGGTGGTTCACTACTGGAGGTCTTCAAGAAAAAATTGGACAGCCAAGAGTCCAGGATGTATAAGACCTCCTGCCTTGAGCCGTAAGTTGGACTAGGACCTTTCCAGCCCTAGTATTATCTGAGTCTATGTATGCCTTCTTCTTCCAGCAGTTCCATCTGAAATGTCATCTCCTCAGTGTTCCAAATACAACCTATTCTAACGATATTCCAGAAGGACAGGCATGGATTGTTCTTCCACGTCTTGGGATAGGATAGCCATCAAAACTTTATTTTTCACGCTCTATTTTTCACATGGGATATCACTGCCTGCATACTTCAGATTTTCCCACTGTTTGTTTTTTGTCTTTTTTTTTTTAACTGTAAGCCACCCAGAGACATTCTGGGGTCAGATGACTTCTAAATCAAATCAAATCAAATCAATCCATCGATTAGAAGAAAAAAAAAAACACCACATCTGCACGGTTGGCCAAGAAGCATCCCAGAAAATCTTCAGAGGTTGAGTTCAACCGAAGAAGTTGTTTACCTTACTATTAAAATTATTGCAAATGGAAATCAGACTTAGACATTTTGAAGGGAGTGATCTAAAGTTTGGGCAGGGGGTAATACTTAAAAAAAAAAAAACCTTTAAAAGAAAAACAATTTTGGGAACTTTATAATGGAACAGCGACATAGGGACCCGAATTTTTGCACTCCTTGTGAGAGTCTTCAGAATTTAACAGTGCAAGGGGTACATTAACAGCAGGGTTTCACACCCATTTGAGACAAGAAATGACCATGTGATCTTTAAAAGTGGTTATCTACATCTAAATAGCACAAGTACTATTTTATAGTGTAACAAAATCCAGCCACACTCCCATGTTTCAACCCAAAATACGGTATTTTATGTGGCTCCTAATCATCTAATGTTTACATTAAGCCATCAGGCTCTCCTTTGTTTATTGATTTACCAAAGTAACAATTCAGGACTTAAAATCCTGATTCAACCTTTTGTCAATCATTAAACATAAAAGCACCATTTCTAGTCTTTACGAGCTTGGAGATAACATCTCAGGTTTGTGGAAATCAGAGCAAGTAGAAGGTGCTCAAGGCCTTCAAGGATAGGAGTTTCGCCTCCACGTTCCTTAGGCATACTTGGATCCGAAAAATCAAACAAATAAAATGCAGCAACCACATCAACTTCAGAGAAAAAATGTCACTTGAATTTTCTGTAGGGTGTATGAAACTCGTTTAAGACTTAAGGTTCATCTTCTATCAATTCAAGCATCTTATAGTCCAGGTCAGCCCGCTAGGACATATGCTACATATGTACAGGTAGTCCTTAACATACAAGAATTGGGACCAGAACTTCCGTTGCTAAGCGAGGCGGTGGTTCAATTATCTGATTTTACCATCTTTGGAACCTCAGTTGTTGTTAAGCAAATCATTAAATGAATAACTCAGTTGTTAAGCAAATCCAGTTTCCCCAGGGACAACTTTGCTTGCCAGGAGATAGCCGGGAAGGACATAAATGGAAACCCCACCCCCAGGTGATAACTCATACATGACACCTCATAAATGCGTGTCAGTTGTTAGGCACCTGGATTTTAATCACATAACTAGGCAGACATTGCTATGATCACAAAGGTGAGGACAAACGTGAGTCACTTTTTTTCAGCACGGTCGTAACTTTCAAACATTTTTAAAAGATTGATCATAAGTCAAGGACTCTCTGTATTGTCTTCTGTGATTCAATCCAGAGACTTTTGGCTGCTGTAGGTACTCTCACCTTTTCTGGCTCTTTTCACCACAGACGTAGTTCTTGACTTACAACCACAATCCCAGCTTTGCCACTGCTAAGCAACGGTACTTAAATGACTTTCCCTCCCTTTTTGTAACATTTTTGGGCCATGGTTGTTAAACAAATCATTCTAGCTGTTAAGTGAATTATGCAGTCATTTGAGCGAATCTGGCTTTCTTCCGATAACCTTGCTTATCGGAAGCCGGCTGGGAAGGTGACAAATTGTGATCCCACGGCCCAGGGAAAGGGCAACTGTCATAAGTACATGCCAGTTGCCAAGCACCTGAATTTTGATCACATGATCTACGGGGAATATGGCCATATGGGTGAAAACTGATCGTAAGTCACTTTTTTCAGTGCCGTTGTGACTTATGAATGGTCACTGTAAGTCACGGACTATCAGAATAGATTAAAGAAGAAGTTATTTTCTGGGACTGAGTAAAACATGTCCTTTCAAGACTCTTTTTTTTTATTTTGCTATGCAGCCACAAAATGGAATTAACCTACATTTTGTCCCCTCTAATAAATGTACATCTTCCTGCCGTTTGGATGATCTCCATAGAAGGGACAAAGACAAGCACAGGAACCAAAGCAGACAGGCTACATAATTTAACCAGGGTGTAGAGTGAAACTGGGCGTTGCAATATTTAAATCTCATTGATACTGACCTATTTTCCTACTGCCTCTATTTCATTTAAATGCACCCAGCGCAAATATTTTGTCTTCCAACAGAAATGTGCATTTTCGCTCACTAGTGAGCAAAAGAATGCCTGACCCGGATGCCGCAAATTCCATGTTATATGACGATTAACGTTCGTCAGCATGTGAGTGACAGAATTTAAATAATATTTTTAAGAAAAGGCTGGAAAGGATAACTTACAGAGCAAGGAAGTTTGACTCACTAGACTGGTGTTTCCCAAACTTAACCGCTTTACAAGATGTGGACTCCTAGAATCCCCCAACCAGGAATTCTGGGAATTGAAGTCATAAAGTGGTTAAGTTTGGAAAACATCAATCTAGGTCCTTCCCAAGGTATGTGAACCCAGCCAATCCTGGTTCATTCAGTAAATTATATTTATATAAATCATGGCCCAGGGTAAGATGCATAAAATCTAAAACGGGAACGAACACCTGGACTCCAGGTTGCAAGCTGAGTGAGAGTCTGTTGCCGTTTGTGCTATTGACCCCGGCTGACACACAAAACTGACTCTTTGGACTCACAAAGTGCCTATTTCCTTTCCTCTGGGACTTCTAAGGCGGAGAAGCAGTCCGGTGTGTTTGGGCTTCACAGCCTGAGGTTAGACCAAACATTTGACTTTGGGTCAGTCTGGATTAAAGAAAAATATTCAAGAGGATCTCGCTGGTTTACTTTCGTCCAGAATTTGGCAGGACTGAAAAGGATAAAGTTCAATACACAACGATGTTTTGACCGCAAGAAAATCTTCCAAATGAAAACATCTGGAGAGCTTTTGGAAATAAAATTCATCTTCAGGAAATTTTGATTTACATTTGGGCAGCTTTTCTTTCTGTTCCAAGCAAACGGAATGGCCTGAGCAGGATTTCTACGCTGATCTCCATCTACGCATCTACGCATACAATACACACACAGACACAGACACACACACACACACACACACAAGGTTATAACACACAACTAATCAGACATGGGTCTCAATAGGAGAGCAAGCAGGAAGAATGTCAATGGAGATTCTCAATCATCCAAGTTGTGATTGTCCCAAAGGGGCTTTTCAAAAAGGTAATAGGACTTTTTTGAGCTTCTCCTTGAAAACGTTTCGCTTCCCATTAAAGAAACTTCTTCAGAACTGTTGAAGCTTCTTGGATGAGAAACAAAACATCTTCAAGAAAAAATTAATTTTGGGACAAGCATGAAGAATTTACGCTTTCCTAGCTATTCCTTTATTTCTCTATCCTTGGGAAATTTGACACTTCAGGATGTACCTCCTCACACACACCAAACAGGTATCCATTATAAGCCATAACCAAGTCATGATGTCTTCACCCAACTGACATAATTCACAATGTATGTTGACATCAGGATACACTTTGCCTCCTGCATGGATGTCCTACCATGACCTCAATCAAGAACTTAGAATTAATTAGCAATCTTTTTCCTCATCGCTGTTCTCCAGGTTTTTACAAAGCCCCGAAGTGCCGCTCAATTGAACTAATATTTTACCATTACTGGTTTTTTGAGTGTTTTGGCACGTAAGGGCTAAACTTCAGAAAGAAACCCTGCTCGGTTGGAGAACATGAGGCGAGAGCAACGGACTCAAAATTATATCCCAATATCCAGCTAAACTGCATGGATCCACACTAGTCAAAACAAGCTATCAGTTTACACAGACTATTAGAAGACTAGCCACAGTTCAGATGGGGGTGGGTGGGAGGGATTGCAATGTTGTCATCTAAAGATATTTCAAAATTGTGCCTAGATGTTTCACTCTCTACTTAAGCCAGTCCCTCCAAATAAAATAAAATAAAAATTGAAATAAACACATAAAGACGTTGGCTGAGTTTTCTTCCTCCTTGCAAGAAGCAATGCATTCAAAGTAAGAAGCCAAGCACAACAGCGGCATCCAGATTTAAGGATACACTTGGAAGGGGAGATAATGATAAATTAAGGCTGGGCCAAGAATTGAAATTGCAGGTTGACATCATGTTCAACCAAGAAGCACGCTCCAGTACTCTGGAGGAGGAAACAAGACAGTGTTGCTTATACGGGTCAAACTCTGTTGTTGGCAGACGACTTCCATGTCTCCTGGGAATGTCTGTGGAGATTCTCAGTCATCCAGGTCATAGTTGTCTCAAAAGTGGGTTTTCAAAAGGCAACTGGAACTGTTTATTTTTTTCCCCCTTGAGGAAAAGTGCCAGAACTGATGAAGTTTCTTGGATGAGAAGCAAAAGGTCTTCTTCTTCTTCTTGCAACCGTTGGAAGTTGTAACTTCAACCTGAAGAACGGTTGCAGGAACTGGGCATGTCTAGTTGAATGAAAAGAAGGACTAAGGGAGGCAGTCTTCCAATATCTCAAGTGCTGCCCAAAAGAAGAAGGGACTCCAGCTATTCTCCAAAGCACCTGAAGGCAGGACAAGAAGCAATGGGTGGAAACTGATCAAGGAGAGAAGCAACCAGGAACTAAGGAGAAATTTCCTGACAGGGAGAACAATTAACCAGTGGAACTGCTTGCCACCAGAAGTTGTGAATGCTCCAACACGGGAAGATTTTAAGAAGAGATTGGATAAACATTTGTCTGAAGTGGTGTAGGGTTTCCTGCCTAAGCAGGGGGTTGGACTAGAAGACCTCCAAGGTCCCTTCCAACTCCGTTATTCTATTCTATTCTATTCTATTCTATTCTATTCTATTCTATTCTATTCTATTCTATTCTTTTCTTCAAGGGGGAAAAACAGTCCAGTTGGCCTTTTGAAAGACTACTTTTGAGTCTCCTGGAAAGTTTCCACATTAGATCATGAATCACACTGGAAGGTTCCAGATTAGAACCACCTCCTCCTCCTCCTCTTCCTCCTTGAGGCAGCATGCGTTTATTCCAGTCAACCTCCGTGGTCCCCAATGAAAGGACTTCAAGAAGCAATTGCTGGAAACAGTTCTTCCTGAGATCCTAAGAAAAGAAGAGGCATGCATACGGTTGCTAGGCTATCACTGCCAGCATCTTTCTCCAAGTCCAAGGAAAAGTGCCAAGGATGCTCTTTGGAGCCTCAGAGGAGGGACTTGAGCAGTTTCCATTCCTCTCAACGACCAGCAAAAACTTCTGCATTAATAAGAGCAGCCATTTGTGCGCACTTAAACGCGTGCTCTTTCCAAAATCACTGCCTTTCCAATGACTTCTCGGCCAAAATGAAAAAAAAAAAAGAGGAAGTTTTCAGTGGTCAAGCTACAAACTCCCACTCTTTCCTTTTTCATTTCTCCCCAAGAGAGAATCGAACATTGAGGGAATGTTTTTGCCAAGCGTATCATCCCAAATGTTTTTTTGGGTCAAAGAGAAAACAACAAGCACAGCTCGAAAAAAGTCTCATTGCAAAAGTAGAACAAAAAGTAATAATGAGAAATACAGCAGATTTTTCTTGCCTTTCTTTTCTTCCCTCCTGACATATATATAACCACATTGTTTATTTCCTTCCTTTCTTCCTTCCTTCCCTTCCCTTCCCTTCCCTTCCTCCTTCCTTCCTCCTCTTCCTCAGTTTTTCCACTCAAGGCTTATCTTCCTACTAAATAGCATCTTTAGTTAGTTGGAAACCTCAGAAAAACAGGAAGAAAAACTGTTTTAATTCTGAAGGTAATGTGGAGGATCAGCTGCATTTTAAAAAATGGACCTGGGTGAGTTTTAAAGCCATTTGTTTACATAAAACAACAAAATCTAATGAGCAGCGTTTCTTATGTGCCTGATTTATCATAGGCCCAGACAGTTCCCTGGTGGTCAATCTCCCTTCACCCCTTTCACTAAAACCCTTGACAAAGCAAGCCCCAAATGTTTTGTGCACAAGCTCAAGATGATACAAAATGGATAAGTTCCCACTATATTTGCAATCGGGATGGAAAAATAGGTAATACATATACATATATATATATATATATATATATATATATATATATATATATATATATATATATATATATATATATATATATATATATATATATATATATAACACACACACACACACACACACACACACACACACACACACACACACACACACATATATATATACACATATACATACACACGAAGCCTCTTCTGGCACTGACCCAAAGCCTTGATGCAAAGAACTTAGCACAGAAGAACACAAACAAGTTAGAACAGGAATAAAATGAATCCTTTAGGAACAGAATAACGACGACATGGCCCATTTCAGCAGAAATGACTGACCAAGTGGATAGGCGGAAAAGAGCACGGGGTTGAAACTGAAAGTGGCGTTAATTTGCACAGACTCAAAACAGTGCTCAGGTCCTTATTTTATAAACTAGTCAAATGTCCTTCCCTTCGCCTCCCCGGGCCACAAATGAAATTCACGGGGTGGTGGCGCTGTACTGTGGAGAAACCGGCATATTTGTGCATGAAAAAGGCTGAAGGTTTTATTACCAATGCATCAAAACTTCCATCACTGAACATACTTTCGTTGCACTCTGTTCCTTAAACCTGAGAGCGTGTCCATTTATCTAAGCCCCACCTTTATAATCTGGCATGAAATACATCCCCCCCCCAACCCAAATAATCCAGAGTGTATTTATAGTTACTGACACAGCTGCCTATTACTTCCACTCTTTCCAGCATGCGAAGTGGTAAAAGGACACACAGCTTAAGCGCTCGCTAAACCTACCCCTCAACGCAACTCTGTTGAAATGGAAACCTTCGGTCCCAATTTAATGTGTGCAACTGAGGCTCCAAAACCTTGGTTGCAGACCACCTACCATTTTGCAATTGGGGAATGGGGTGGGAAAATGATTAAATACACCACAGGGAGCTTCCCCGTTAAATTCCCAGTTCAATGGGAATTTAAACAAACCCAAAGGGTTATGATACGCTCTCGCCACTATATTTGGTGCAGGGCCAAAGGTGTTCTACGGCACGGAAAAATGTTGGCCTCCAGGATTGGAGCCTAAGATAGTATTAGTAATAAAATCTTCAGCCTTTTTCATGCACAAATTTGCTGGTTTCTCCAGAATACACACCCCACCCCACCCCCACCCTGCAAATTTCGTTTGTGGCCCGGGGAGGGGAAGGGAAGGACATTTTACTAGTTTAGAAAATAAGGAACTGAACGTTGTTTTGAGTCTGTGCAAATTAATCAACTCAACTTTCAGTTTGAGTTGAGGCTATGCAGCTGTGTGTGGACGCTATCCGGCAGAGTTGCTTTTTGGTTCGTGAGATGGACAGCACAAAGGTTTAATCAATAAATGAATTAATGAATGACCTGAAACCCAACGGCCATCATGTAAGGCTGCCCAGCATTTAAGAAAGGCACAGGGAAGTAGTAACCAAGGAGTTGCATGGGTACTCCTTGGCTTATGGCTACAACTAATCCAAAATTTCCACAACTAAGCAAGGCAGTTAAGTGGCTCCATCTTATGACCACGGTGGTTAAGCAAATGACTACAATTATTAAGTGGTTGCTACGCAAATCTGACTTCCCCCACTGGCCTTGCTTGTTGGAAGAAGCTCCCTAAGGAGGTTGCATACTAAGAGCCCGGAACGCTGCAACTGCTGTAAATATATGCTGATTGCAAAGCACTCAAAATTTGATCACGCAATTGTTGGGATGCTGCAACCATCATAAATGTGAGAACTGGTCATAGGTCACTTTTTTTCAGTGCCTTTAAATGAATGGGTCATGCGTCAAAAACTGCCTGAATGGTACTAAATTCCCCTTAAGAGGTCCAACGAGAAAAAAGTCGAAGGAGATGGCTTCCAAATTTGACATTCCTGTTTCGGGGCAAAGGGTTAGTAATAGCGGGAGTAGGCGTTCTTGCTCTTCAGGCATTTTGGTCCAATTTCCAGGGTAAATATTGTCTTTGGCGCAAGGACATGTCACGCCCTCTTAGCCTGGGTATCATCACAGCCATCTGTGAGAGACTGGCACATTTCTATGAGAACCAACTGACAAAGAGAGGAAAATGTGTTACAAGGTTAGCAGGAAGATACACAAGTGTGTGTGTGTGAGTGTGTGTGTGTGTGTGTGTGTGTGTGTGTTTGCCCAGTTAAGCATCATGCACAAACATTATATTTTCAACCAATGTACCCATTTCCATTCTCATGTAAGATAAGAACTGATCCTCTGAAGAAAAGAGAGAAGCAACTTAGAACTAAGGAGAAATTTCCTGACAGAACAATTAATCAGTGGAACAACTTGGCTCCAAAAGTTGTGAATTCTCCAATATTGGAAGTTTTTAAGAACAGATTGGGCAACCATTTGTCTGAAGTAGTGTAGGGTTTCCTGCCTAAGCAGGGGGTTGGACTAGAAGACCTCCAAGGTCCCTTCCAACTCCGTTATTCCATTCTTGTCTGTCTGACACATCCTTATTTTTCCTTTTAATTATGAAAAAAACTTAAGTGCTTCTATAGAAATAAATAAATGAAATACAGGCAGAGGTTTTATAGGAAAGCATCTCCGCCATAGTAACAGGAAGCCATTGAGGTTTTAAAGGGGAACCGTTGTACCTTAGAATAAAAGCTCAATGTTTTAAAAACATGCTTATTAAATTTATATCCCGCTTTTCCACTGAAGAACTCACAGTCGGAAAAGAACGGATAGTCCTCGACCAACAACAATTCCTTTAGTGACCATTTGATGCTGGGAAAAGTGACTTATGGCCGTTTTCACACCTACAACCATTGCAGCTTCCTGATAAAATTCAGATGCTTGGCAACTCGACTTTCAACAGACCATTTAGTGACCATTCAAAGTTATAACGGAACTGAAAAATGGGACTTACGACTGTTTTTTCACAATTACGACCTTTGCAGAATTCTCATGGTCATGTGATGAAAATCCAGACAATGGTCTCATTTAGCAACAGTAATCTTGGGCTCAATGGTGGCTGTAAATTGAGGACTACCTATAGCTGTGATGGTCCACAGGTGGCACGCAGAGCCATTTGTGTGGACACGTCAGCCCCAGCCAAACTTACCTGCACTGCGCATGCGTGAGCCTCCCAGCTGATTTTTGGCCCATTTGAGACCATTTTTGCCCTTCCAGAGGCTCGAGGGAAGCTTCTGCAGCCTCGGGAGGCCAAAAAACATTCCGGAAATACTGGTAGTGCCGAAACGGGCCTGTTTTCAGCCTCCCAAGGCTCCAAAAGCTTCCCTCGAGCCTCCAGGAGGGTGAAAACGGCCTCAAATGGGCCAAAAATCAGCTGGGAAGCGTGTGCATGCGCATTGCACGTAAGGGGGTGGGGCGGCGGTATTGTGCACACATGTGCTGGGGCAGGGGGTGGGACGCATTGCATTGTGGGTGCTGACACGCACACGCTTTCGGCACACCACAACAAAAAGGTTCGCCATCACTGACCTATAGGCAGATCTATGAGTAAAAGGAAAGGATCTATTAAGAAAAGAACAGAAATTAGAGATCCAATTCTCAAGGAGAAACACACACACACACACACAAACACACCCTGCAGCAAAATACTCAGCTTGAAAACTTCACCCAAAGAACTTTCAAATACATTTTCAAGCATATTAAAAATCAAGTGAAGAAATCTGACCCCGTTTATTTCAGGAGATGAATTTTGTTTCTTCTGAGAAATGAGAAACCAGAATGAAAAAAGAAAAGTGTCAGTCAGATTGAATCGTGATACATGTTACATTTTTAATTAAATAGGCTGAATATCAGCAGCGGAAAAAAGTCCAAAGCCATAAGGTCTCTTAAAGTTGTATTTTAGCCACAGTGTTCGTTCCGGTTCTCTTCCCCAATTTCAGCCCCGCTCCCACAGTCTTCTTTCATTCTTACTGTTTTGAGTCAAAACTCTGAAACCCGACACCCACAATAACCTGTCTCTATTTTGTTTTGCTTTCTTAATGATGGCATCCTGCTCAAAATATTAGTAACCTTTGAGTGTGTGTGTGTGTGGGGGGGGGGTTTGCTGTGTGAATGTCTTCTTGCTTTTTTTTTTAATAGAAGTAATTTTTATGAAAGCTTTTCAACAGGAAGATAAAAGCTAAGACAAACTAATGTAATCGAAAAAGGCAGTCAAAGAAAAAGCAAAACGTGCAAAAAGAAAAAAGGTGTAAAAACAAGAATGAAATTTTTTAAAAAAGAGATAAAACCCTTTCTAATATTCTCCGCTACAGTTATGATAAATTTAGTTTAATCTCTCTCTCTCTCTCTCTCTCTCTCTCTCTCTCTCTCTCTCTCTCGTTACATCTGTATTGATGTTCTTTCTATGACCTCTCCTACAAATTTACGTTTTCCTTTTTATGGGGAAAAAAAATATGTGTCTTCCAGTCACCAATAAATATAGATCAGATCTTTTTTCTATAATCAAAGAAGTCAATTTATCCCTTTCAGCAAAATCTGTCAACTTCATCAACCATTCCTCTTTAGATCTTTCCATCTGCGTACAAATAACAATCTTGCTGTAATAAACCTATACTGAAATAACCTTCTGTCTTCTAAGCGTTGTGTGTCTTTCTGCAACCAACATTTTTCTCCCTCCAGTGCCCCCTCAACCCCCATTCCCCCAAAGTCTCCAAGACAACAAACCTGGTTTGACTTTCCTCCTTACACTTAGCTTTCCAATATTCTCTCGCCTCACAGTCAGTTCGATCCTAGGTATAGAGGCAGATATTTCTTTACATGGGCACACTGAAAATGTATCTGCTGAACAAAACTCTCCACTGGCAACAGGAAAGTCATCCGGCCATTAAAACACTCTGCTAGCTCCATTCAGTTGCCCAGACTCCACCCCCGCAAAGGGATTATGGGGTCGTTAAAAGGAGATAGTACTAAGCTTTCCCATATTGGCCATAGTGCCCTCACCAGCACAAAAGGAGGATGCGCCTTCCTTGTACAGTTTTGGTGTGTCCTGATGTTGCTGTTTTAAAAATGTATTCGAAAAACAAAATGATTGTTTTACAACCTTGATTTAGAACCATTTTGTTTAGTGACCAAAGTTACAAAGGCACACAAAGAAAAGGTGATTTGTGACCTGTTCTTATTCTTATGACGGTTGTAGCATCCTCATGGTCACATGATCAAATTTGGGTGCTTGGCAATCAGCATCTTGACTATCATTAAGTGTTGTACATTATGATTCTTGATTCTTAACAAATGTATCTTTTCTTTATGTATACTGAGAGTATTTACACCAAGACAAATTCCTTGTGTGTCCAATCACACTTGGACAATAAAGTATTCTATTCTATTCTATTCTATTCTATTCTATTCTATTCTATTCTATTCTATTCTATTCTATTCTATTCTATTTCTATTTCTATTTCTATTTCTATTTCTATTCCATTCCATTCCATTCCATTCCATTCCATTCTTTCCTATTCTATCCTTTCCTTTCCTTTCCTTTCCTTTCCTTTCCTTTCCTTTCCTTTCCTACTCTACTCTACTCTACTCTACTCTACTCTACTCCACTCCACTCCACTCTCCACTCCATTCTTTCCTTTCCTTTCCTTTCCTTTCCTTTCCTTTCCTTTCCTTTCCTTTCCTTTCCTTTCCTTTCCTTTCCTTTCCTACTCTACTCTACTCTACTCTACTCTACTCTACTCTACTCTACTCTATTCTATTCTATTCTATTCTATTCTATTCTATTCTAATCTTTATGACCCTTGTAGCATCCTGGGGTCATGTGATCACTAGTTACCGGTTTCTGACCAGCAAAGGCAACAGGGGAGGACAGACTCAACTAATGTCCATGTGATTCACTTTAACATCAGCAGTGATTCCTTTAAGAAGTGTTGCAAAAAAAAAAAAGGTTGTAAAATCAAACTCAACTCACTGAATAGCCTGCCTGGCTTAGAGTAACAGAAATTTTGATCCCTATAATGACCTGGGGCATGGCACAAAAGCAGGAAAAGTCCCTTTAATTCCTCCAATTTGGCCCCCAATGTCCAGTTATCATCGTCTGGAGGAAAAGCTCTCCCAGGAACAGTTTTTAAAGGGAAGAAATTCAGTCCGAACCCAAAGTACGTATAGATTATAAATAAAAACCAACCCAAACCACGCGGCAGCAACGAGACAGGTCAGTATAAGGAATTGCAGACTTCCAAAAGATAATGAAACACACACAGTTGGGAGGATGCCAGAAACCAGATAAGACTTGACAAACACAGATAATTCACGCTTTGCTTAAATCCTTAAATCCACGCCATTTTTAAATCCTGTTTTCCCAGCTGCAGCTAATGAAGGGAATCAGGGCCCTTTTCTCCCTTGTAACCCATGTTGCTCCCTTCTCCATTCCTCCCTGCATGCCCTAGGATGAAGAAGGGGTGGCCCTGGGTTTTCCTCTGAATGCCCAGCTGGATTGTGTCCTTCCCGTTTCTTTCACAGCCACTGGAGCCACACTCCCACTCCCTGTCAGCTGCTCGACCTCCCCCTTGGAATCAGATTCCAACAGGGGCATGACAATCCCAAAACTGTAAGGTGAGGATTACCTCTAATTTCGCAAAATGCTGAAACAAGGGGTTGAACTAGAAAACCTCTAAGGTCTCTCCCGGGTCTGTTATTCCGTTAAATCACTTGGAGCTTTTCAGGTTGGAGTCTCAACACAAATAAGAGGTCAAATAGCAAGTGAAGCAGGCCCAGGACCCATTTTAGCCATCAGTGACTGAGTCACACCAAGCCACAAATCGAGTTCTACAACCAACCACGGCTGGCTTTGCATAATGCACGATTGAGTGACATGAACGAATTCAACTGGCCTCCTAACCCACCAATGTAGGGTGGCAAGCAAAGCAGAACCCACGGTGACAACTTCCCACTGTCCACACAACTTCACAGCCTTTTAAATCCCTTCCGGAGGGAACACAGGTGTGATGAACAACTCCATGTCACAGCTGCGAAAAAGGAACTTGCTTTCTTACGAAGCAAACGGGGGATTGCCACATTTCTGTCGAACAATGCCAGCAAGCCTGCGCGAGTTTTCTCAAGCTTCACAACCCCTCCCCACAAACGTCTTTTCCTGGTCTTGCTGAAGACTTAAGTTGTTTCAACACTTGGCAAGAGTTTGTGTTTCAGTCTCAAGTCATCAAGGTTGCTCGATGAAAACAAAAATAAAAGATGGCGGGGGAGAAGAACCTTAAAATCAGGGTTCGGCTGCTGGGGGTTTGCAGGGGTTCAGAAGAACCTCTAGCTAAGATTCGGTTCAGTTTGGAGAAACCCTAAATCCCACTCTTGGGTGGCCCCAAACACCCCTCCCCTCCCCGGAGTCCCCACGAGGTCTGTTTTGGATGCAGGTAAGTGCAGGGCGCACGTGGAGGCTTGGGGAGGGTGAAAAATGGGCCTCCCAGAAGTTCAGGAATGCCAGAAACGGGCCAGTTTCTGGCTTCCTGAGAGCCTCCGGAGCCCAGGGGAGGCAGTTTTTGCCCTCCCGGAGGCTCGCAGAAAGCCTTCGGAGTCCGTGGAGAGCAAAAACTCCCACCCCACCCCGCCATAGTGCAGGAAGCCAACTAGGCCACACCCACCATGGCCACGTCCACCCAGCAACCGGGCAGAAAACTCGTCGCTAACATTTTTGAAGCCCACCCCTGCCTGAAATCCTCTCCTGCCTTACCCACCTTCTCCTCTCCCTGCCCCCTTCTAGAGAGTTCCATGTGAAGCGGACATTTTCCTTCCCCTGAAAGGCAACCATTTTGGAAAAGGAGGAAGTGGTTGAAACGGCTTTTTTGGGGGAACCGGCGATCTTCCTGTTTCGTACAACTGCTGAGAAAACAGGCAGGAAGTTGCCCAGAAGGTCTCACCATCCACGTTCCACAGGAGGACATTGGCTGACGGAGAGGACACCACACCGCAGGATCCCTTCAATTTAAATTTTTAAATTTCCTCCGAAAAAAGGCTGGGTCTGTGCTTGAAACAAGTGACCGAAGAAAGGGGACCGAAGAAAGGGGAAGACAGGTAGTTCTTGACTTACAACAGTTCATTTGGGGACCGTTAGAAGTCGGAACGGCACTGAAAAAAGTGAAAAATAGTAATACGTTATATTTTTTCAGTCCCTTCGTAACGTTGAACAGTCACTAAAAACTGTTGCAAGTCGAGGACTGCCTGTAGCTACAGATAGTTCTCAACTTGTGATCCCAATTGGGGCTGAAACTTCTGTTGCTAAGCGAGATGGTTGTTAAATGAGTCGCGCCCCAAAGTACAACACCCTGAAAGAAGTAAATTTTCCAGACCCTTTATCACACTTAAAACCGTTGCAGCTGCCCCCACAGTCACATGGTCAGAATTCGGATGTTTGGCAACTGGCTCATATTTATGACGGTTGCAGTATCCCCAAGTCATGGGATCTGCTTTTGCGACCTTCTGACAAGCAAAGTCAAGGGACCAGCCAGATTCACCGAACCACTACATTTAACAACGGCGGTGATCCACTTAACAACTGTGGCAAGAGAGGTCGTAAAATGGGGCAAAGGTCATTTAACCAATGTCTCACTTAGCAGCATTAATTCTGGGCTCAATTGTGGTCGTAGTCCAAGCCTGCAGTCAGACAAACCACAGCTTAATTTTGCAGAAGCCGTGAGATCAGAAGGGACCCTCCCAAATTTCTGGAAAGGTGTTACCAGATCAGCAGGGGGATCCTACATGTTCCACCACCGGTTGGGTGATAATGCATGCACACACACGCACCTAACACGTGCACACAACTTTCCCCACACCCGCTGAGGCCTGCCGTGCCGATCAGCTGAGAGGATCAAGAAGAGAAAAAGCATAGGGGGTGGGTGGTTGGGAAGGCTGATCCTGCGCTTTTCTCTTCTTTCTCCTACCAGCTGATCCTTGGAGGCTATTTTTTTTTACTACAGGTTCAGTTGAACTGGTCTGAATCAGTAGCATACCACCCCTTTGACAGGTGATGTGTGAATTATGGCTCCACACCTAACGGACACTTTTACCCTAGACGGTGACCCACATGGGAAACTATCTGGGTCAGGCTGAAGAGCCCTCTCTTCTAAAACAAAGATGGTGTCTTCAAAAGATTGTGGCTGTCTCTTATCTAGGTTACTTGCCCTTCCACCAGAGATTTGGTCTTGTGGTTAAGCACGTCATCCTCCGATGCATACACAGGACAGGAATGTGCAAGCATTACAGATAGGTGCCTGCTGGTGCCTGCACACCCTTCTAGTGTTTAATCTTCACAAGCAGGTCTGTGAATCATAGATCTTCATCACTCACTTCTCAGCTAGGAGGCTTTAAACAGCAGTTGCGACCCGACTCTTGGCTTGACACTCACAGCTCAAAGTGATTAAATAGGGGGTTGTTGTTGGGTTTTTTTCCTGCTACATTCACAGACTCTGTGCCAGGAGGGAGGTATGGGGGGTGGGGGGGTGGGACAGAAAAACATTTTTTTTTCCAGGATCTCTTGAAGGAAACCAACTTGCTGCTGAATTATTGCTAAAGGTTGGGGCCGTAAATAGCTTGTGAATCATAACTCAATTATTAGCACATCTTCTGAAGAAAATCTCGGAGGAAACAATACAGCACAGAGGTAAAAACCTACTATCGCATTTCAGCAACTTAACGGCAGCGTTTCACCTTTTAAATTTTGAATGCCAAAAATAAATAAATAAATAAATTAGAGCAAGTTAAGACAGAAAAATCGGAACGTTGAGTCATCCTGCATTTGATGGGCCGTCCGTGAAATAAAATCTGCGCTGCGGTTAGCTTTAAGCAGGGTCCATCCCGTCTTTTACTCGCTCTTTACAGCTGCGGGGTGCATTTTAAGCTGCAAAATGGCGTGAAAATGATTGCCAAATAAAATACCACTGCTCAGTGTAATCATCTGACTGGATAAATTGAGCCGCTTACATTTGCATAACTAAAATAGCTGGGGGGAAATTGGGAGGGCAGGAAGATCGAGGGAAAAGGGACGCAGGCTGTTCCCTTTCCCAGTGTTTTGTTGTCAAATAAATTCAAGGAAGGAGAAGCCACCATATATATCCCTGGCGTGATCTTCTTCAACCTCCAGCCCTCCAAATGCATCCAGAGACTACATATCCCAACACTCTGTGCTGGCGGGGACTTCAGAAAGTTGCAGTCCTCGAATGTCTGGGGGACGGGCCTTAACCGCTTTCTCTCAAGACTCCCACTTCTGCAAACACCGTCAGGCTAAAGTCTCATTTGTCTGAAGTGGTGTAGGGTCTCCTGCCTAAGCAGGGGGCTGGACTAGAAGACCTCCAAGGTCCCTCCCAACTCTGTAATTCTATTCTATTCTAAGTGAATTTACTCAAGGAAAAAATAGATCTGACCCAGCACAACAATCAATGGGTTTTGAAGCCACCCGCCGGGGCTGAAAAATTATCTTATCAATTATCTGCACCTCGTGTAGCCGCTGCCAAGACCTTTTGTTTAAATGGGGCAGGTTCTCCTTCCCTCAGTGTGACTGAGGTGCCCCTTGTCAGACCCTGGTTCACATACAGGTAGTCCTTCGACATA
The DNA here is from genome assembly GCF_049901715.1 of Pseudonaja textilis. Taxonomy (NCBI): domain Eukaryota; kingdom Metazoa; phylum Chordata; class Lepidosauria; order Squamata; family Elapidae; genus Pseudonaja; species Pseudonaja textilis. The sequence goes on from NC_142000.1 coordinate 6,961,146, forward strand.
CAACAGTTCGACAACAAATGGCCTAGGTACAGTAGTATTTATGTTTATTTTATTTATCCAATTTATTGGCTGCCCCTCTTGCCACACGGTAACTCTGGGCATTGCTATATAGAACGTTTATTCTATTCTTATGAATCGACGTATTTGAAAATGTAACCTACAACTTATAAACAATTCCTTTAGAATATTCTTTCTTTATTGGCCAAGGGTGATTGGACACACGAGGAATTTGTCTCTGGTGCATAAGCTCTCCGTGTACATACAAGCAACAAAGTGATAAATCATAAGATACATTCCAGCAAAGGACAGACATAAGATACAGTACCACTAGGAGTAGGTAATAGGAAAGATGAGAAGGATAATAGCAACAGAGTTCCAGTACGGGGTTAGATATCCTTAGGCATAAGACAATGCTATGGGAATTATGTGTTTAGCAGAGTGATGGCATATGGGAAAACTGTCTTTGTGTTTAGGCCAGTGGTGAAATGCTGCTGGTTCGGACCGGTTCAACCAAACTGGTAGCTCGGCCTAACAGGTAGTAAAAAAAAGCTCCTACAATCAGCTGAGAGGAGAAAGAAAAGCGCAAGATCTGCCCTCCCATCTGCCTCTGCACTTTTCTGCTCTTTATCCTCTTAGCTGATTGGTGCGGTGTTTGGAAAGCCGCGCACACGTGTGTTAGGTGCACACGCGCGTGAAGTGCGTGATCACTGAACCGGTAGAGAAACTGGTAGAATCCCACCAACGGTTTAGGCTCTATAGCAGCATCCTGAGGGGAGAAATTGAAACAGTTTATTGTTTTGCATTTAATTCCAGGAAATAAGGAGCTTAGTTTTTTGAACTCCTCAAATCTTACAAAAGTGACTATGTATTTCCATCACACGTATGCCGTAGTATTGAGTGCTCCTTGTATATCGTTTTATTACTGTTATCCATGGTGCTTTATGGCCCGTGCTAAATAAATACTCAAATCCTGTTGACGAGCCAGCTGGCAGATTCAACCATTTCAAGACAGGTCATCCTTTTTAGGCCATCCGAAGGTTCACAAAAGATTTGCAAAGCTTTTTGTAGCCATCATTTGACCCAAGAAAAGAACTGCCTCTATGAATTTACGGGGTGGGGAGATGGGAAGATGTCCAACTCAGGAAAACTTGAGTAGCATTTCCAACAAAGAAAGTCAGATCCACTTCCAGTTTTATTTACAATATTACGATCAAAACAGCTCAGATCTATTTCTTTCGGGATGAGCTAGATCCATTTCCAGGAGCAAAAGGATTTTTTTTTTTTCCTGTAGAATGGGCAAAATCAGCAAGAGATAAAAGAATTTGGACAATTACAACATAATTCCATAGTATATATTTAAGTAGGGAACGTACTGTGTCACCTCACAATCCCTTAGTTCCTACAAGGACTGTTTACAGTTTTGTGTGAGATTAGTTTTTTAGATTTTCCAAAGCCTACTTCCCAGAGAAATAGTCGAATGGGATGTTCCTTCTTTCAATGTAGGCTTTGTTTTGCATTCCTGTAGTACACACCAGCTTGGGTAACCACACAGAAAACGTTCACACTGTTTTCAGGGCAGAGGATACTTGCATCTGAACCAGAAAAGCAAACAATCCAGAATCGGCTGTACAATCCAAACAAATGAAACAGAGAAAAGGTTAGGATTTCAGCCACACAGATTTTACCAAAACAAAAGCAGGAAGGAAAAACAACAACAAAACCCGACCCTCACTTCCATTTGCTTGCTGGGCAGGCAAACGGAGACGGAGACGCACCATTCTTGCAACACAAAAACAGGACTTGGGCGGCTGATTTAAAAACGAAAAAAAGAAAAAGGATTCTGAGTAGCATTAAGTGGCAAGCACCAGATGTGAAACCTTTCCTGCTGTCCTTCAGCCTTAATCCAGATTAAGGCACTGAATAATTGTGCCTATTTCTACTGTTTTGATCTCCGGCCTAGTGCCATATAATAAAGCCATGTAGAATTTTGGATGAGATTCCGAAAACAATGCTTCAAAACATATATGGGGCATAAAGAGAGCCCTAGTCAGTAACTCTTTAAAACAGCTGTGTCTTTATCTCCAATAGCAACAGTATTTTGGCTTATATACTGCCCCATATGTCTTTACAGTACTTTCTGGGTGGCTTACTATGTCAGCGTATTGCCTCCAACAATCTAGCTCCCCATTTTACCGACCTCAGAAGGATAGAAGGCTGAGTCAACCTTGAACCCTGTCAGGATCGAACTCTAGGCTGTAAGCAGAGTTTGCTTGTAATACTACATTCTAACCACTGCGTCAACAGGGTAATCACAATTCCTTGCCCTTTACAGCTAGTATACAACCCCAAGAAAAGACACGGCTGCTTTAAAGAGCTATGCAAAGTTTGGTTTTCGGCAGAGTGCCTACCACGATTTTATAACTCAGTCCAAAGCACTGAGCAAGCTTAACACACCAGGGTGCAGCCACACATACTTAAAAAAACGTGGTTTCCCCTGCTTTCACATCTACTGTAAATTCATCCCAGGGATACCGTGTTCCCCCCAAAATAAGACCCTGTTTTATATATATATTTTCGGGGGATGTCATCCATTTGCTAACCTCACTTGCACGCATCGCCCAAGGCATCCTTTTCGCTGTCAAGAGGCCTTCAGGAACTTCTTCTTCTGAAGGCTTCTGCAGCCGATAATGGAGCTCTGGATCGATCCAGAGCTTTGCTTTCAGCTCCAGAGGCCTTTGGGAAAGCCTTGCCAGCCTTGCTGGCTGCAGAAGAAATGGACCAGCAAGGCGGGTGTCGAGGTGTGCAAGGCCTGGCTAACAACTGTCCAAAGGTAAGTCGTAGGGCAGCTCAACACACACCCCCATCCTCAACCTAGCTTAACTTTTACCCATGCATTCTGGAGTGGGCGGGATCTTAATTAGGGCTTATTTTGGGAGTAGGGCTTGTATTGGGTGTATGTGTAAAAATCAAGCTAGATTTACTTTTGGGGTAGGTCATATTTTCGGAGAAACGGGGTATAACAGCAACTCAAAACGTTGGGACGCTGCCTCAAGCGGAGTCTCATTTTCAGGAAACAATTCCTGGCTTGCTGAGACATGCAAAGAGTTTCTCTTTCACAGCTGAGTATTTCAGCCAGCCAAAGTGACCGAGTGCCCAGCTGTTCCTGCCTCGCTCTTAAAAAGATTCATGAACATGAGCCTGGCACAGAAATCATGAGAAGCGGCTTTTAATTCAGTGATGCAGGGAAAATCCTTTGGCTTCCCTTCCCTCCCCCTCCCCAGCCCTCTTCCAATGTTTTGTCCAGCTGGAAAGAGAACTCCGATGAAGTTTAGCGTCAGAACAACGCCAGGCTTCGAGTTTTCGAGTCATTTAAAATCACACCCACTTCAATTCTACCCTCAGAATTCCACATTTCCATCCACTGCTTAACAGAAAGTCAGTACAGGGTAGTTCTCGACTTACAACAGCTCAAAGTTATGACGACACTGAAAAGAAACTGGAGCTTATGACCTTTTTCACATTCACGACCACTGCAGTATCCCCATGGTCACCTGATCAAGATTCAGATGCCTGGCAAGTGGTTCCTATTTATGACGGTTTCAGAGTCCCGGGATTCTCTTCGGTGAACTTCTGACAAGCGAAGTCGATGGGGAATCCAGATTCACTTAAGAACCGTGTTACTGACTTTTAACCAATGTAAGGAAACTTAGCAACTCGGGCAAGGAAAGTTGTAAAATGGAGCAACCTCGCTTAACAAACATTTCACTTAGCAACAGAAATTTTTAGCTCAATTGGGATCGTATCTTGAGGACCACTTGTATGTCTCAAACTATACTGGTAAAGAGGAAAAATTGTTTCCACTCCTTCCCTCAGAATGACGCTATAGGGCCCTGCATACCAGAACAATTAGACGCAAGGACAGCTTTTTCCTGAATGCGATCACTAACTCCCACAACATTGTCAAATTACTTACTAAGACTGTATTACTATTATATTATTCTTCTCATCCTTCCTGTTACTATCTCTTTCCACTTATGACTATAACCGTGTTGCTTGTATCTTTACAGTTTATATTGTTTTATTTGTTTTCCTAGTATGTTTTGATTGCATATTAGTAACCTATATATGATTTGATTGTTTATAGTAACCTATGACTATCGCTAAGTATTGTATCTTATGATTCCTGATGAATGTATTTTATTTTTTCTTTATGTACACTGAGAGCTTATGCACCAAAGACAAATTCCTTGTGTGTCCAATCATACTTGGCCAATAAAGAATTCTATTCTATTCTATTCTATTCTATTCTATTCTATTCTATTCTATTCTATTCTATTCTATTCCTATTCCTATTCTATATTCTCCTCTGTGTAATGTTCTGTTCTATTCTATTCCTATTTCTATTCTATATTCTCCTCTACATTCTCTTCTCTTCTCTTCTCTTCTCTTCTCTTCTCTTCTCTTCTCTTCTCTTCTCTTCTCTTCTCTTCTCTTCTCCTCTCTTCTCCTCTCCTCTCCTCTCCTCTCCTCTCCTAAAATGGACCACCAAAATAATCAGAGGGCTCAAACTCCTTCCTTACAAGACAAGGCTATAATCTTATTATCCAGTTTAGCTCAAACATAAAAACAAAGGGAATGGATAATTTTATGGGGTACAATTCTAATGAAGGATAATTAATCCTAAAAACCCAAGATGACCTCCAGAGTTGGACCAGTATGCTTTCAGATATCTTTGCTGATGGAAGAAGAAGGACATGTCACCACCTGTTACTGGCGAGCATCCCAAAGGCAACTAGTTGGCCATTGTGGTAAACACAACGTTGACATGGGCCTTAGTTTGATCCAACAGGAGGTTCTTTACGTTGAGAATCGTAGACCACAAATAACCAGCATGTGTTTACATTGGAGCTTGCAGACATTACAAACAGGGGTGTATCTAGGGTGGAGCTCCCTCCTGGGTGGCAGGCATCAAGGAAGTGCATTGTCTGATAATCTGGAGACAACAAGCAGGCTTTTGGGAAGACCGATATAGAATCGAGCCAGCTGCTTGGCAGGAGCAACGGAAGAATGGGGTATTTAAAAATGATCCCTCCAGAAGTGATATGAATTAATTGCACCACACGACCTTTTGTGTATACAGGTGATCCTCGACTTACAACAGCTCATTTCTCTAAGAAGTTTTACAGAGTCAGCCTCTTGCCCCAAGAATCTGAGCCCTCATTTTACCCCCCTTGGAAGGATGGAAGGCTGAGTCAACCTTGAGCTGATCAGGATTGAAGTGTTGGCAGTGGGCAGAATCAGCCTGAAATACCGGATGGATGGATGGATGGATGGATGGAAGGAAGGAAGGAAGGAAGGAAGGAAGGAAGGAAGGAAGGAAGGAAGGAAGGGCAATAGCACTTTCAACTTATATCCTGCTTCACAGTGCTTTATAGCCCTCTTTGAGCGCTTTACAGAGTCAGCCTCTTGCCCCAACAATCTGGGTCTTCATTTTACCGACCTCGGAAAGATGGAAGGCAGAGTCAACCTTGAGCTTGGTGAGATTCGAAGATATTTCACAGGCTGCACCAAAATCTGGACTGGCAATTTGATTCATTTCCACCCATTGCTTCTTGTCAAACAACTGAAAAGCATCCAGATAGGAAGAAACTACTGCTCAGCAAAGTGTTCCACCATTAATCAACCCTTTGATCAGCTGAAGACTGAATCATAACCACCCTTCAATATCTTAAACTGCCCTGGGCTTTAAAGCTGGATCTCGTTCTAACCACCCCATCACATGATCACCCAGAAAAATCTTATCAACAAAACAATCCTTTTTTTTTTCCATCAGTATCGAATCTTTCCTTCCTCTTTTCTAATCAGGAACACACAAAAAAAGTAAATGTAATGTCAAGCCGAGCTGTTTGTTTTTAACTTCCCCAGAGTTATGCCTCAACTGGCTTGGTGGTCTTGTTAAACACTATACTTGGAACTTGTTTTGTGAAACTTTTTTTTAAAAAACCCCTGCAAAAGGGTTACTTTTAAGGCTCTGAGGTTGGATTTTTTTGTGTGTTTTCTACCTTTTATTCGTTAGGGTAAACTATAATTAGGCCCCAGGCAAAAGACTAATGATGAATTTTGAAAACCCCAACCTTAGAACCTCTTTAATCAAGGCAAGCTAACTGGAATCTTGGAAGACAGTTTTAAGAAATCAAACTCTATCTGTTACCCTGCTGTCCTGCCTCCCAGCAGCTGAAGTCAGCTCATATGGAAAGCTCCCCTTATTTTATTTAATCCCTAGACAGCAACCCTGTGAGGTGGGTAGGTAGATGGGTGTGTACAACCCGAAAACCAGTGTTGCAAACACAAACCACAATTTGTAGAAAATGAGCTTCATTATTTGCTCCGGTTTTATTTTTTACGTTTTTTTCCCCAAGGGATTTATTGTAAGCCTTTAGATTGATTTGGGAGGAGAAAAGGAACAGGGTAGCCTAAATATACAGAACATTGGTATTCTTTTAGCTTCTAAGGAAGGGACCCCAGAGGCCTGCTTTTAAAGTTTGGAATTATTTATCTTCTCCAGTCCGACAGTAAAGCCAGATTTATAGGTGTTCTATCTTGTTTTGGGAAATCATCTTGATCTCTTTGGCACCCCATGTTCTAACAATAAAAGCTGGACGTAAAAAAACACACACGCACACACACCAAAAGCTCAAGACTCCCTTTCTGTTATAATTAAAAAAAAAAAAAAACATCTCCCAGCTTTGTCTTCCCAGCTGCAAAAGAGAAACTAAGAAATGATGAAATCGTGTTCCTTTTTAACTTCCTTGGGGGAGGTTAATAGATAACTTGGGGATTGTACTATTTTGTCCTGTCCTGCAATCATTACGCAGGCAGGGTCAACTTCGTCCTCAGTTTTATTCTGCAAAAGACAGTATATGTAGGCTATAGAGAATAGCAGACTTTCCAAATTGGGATCGGTTTATTCCCCCCCAGGGAATGTCACAGCAAGGGGCTGATTTTGGACCTAATTAGCAATAACAATAGTAATAGCACTTAGACTTATATACCGCTTCACTGTGCTTTACAGCCCTCTCTAAGCAGTTTACAGAGTCATCATTTTGCCCCCAACAATCTGGGGTCCTCATTTTACCGTCCTTGGAAGAATGGAAGGCTGAATCAACCTTAAGCCAGTGAGAATCGAACTCCTGGCAGTGGGCAGAGTTAGCCTGCAATACTGCATTCTAACCACTGCACATCATGGATGAATGGTTGGATGGAGAGATGGATGATCAATAGAAGGAAGAGCAACAGCAATAGCACTTAGATCTATATACTGCTTCACAGTGCTTTACAGCCTTCTCTAAGCAGTTTACAGTGTCAGCCTATCGCCCTCAACAATCTGGACCCTCATTTTACCGACTTTGAAAGGAGGCTGAGTCAACCTTAAGCCGGTGAGATTCGAACTGCTGGCAGTGGACAGAATTAACCTTTTATTCTGCTAGCTAGACACAAGAAGGAAGTTAGGCATACAACGTCTGAGGAAGTGAATGTGAAATACTTATGATATATAGCAAAAGTGATAAGACTTAGATATCTCTTCACAGAGCTTTACAGACCTAAGTGGTTTGTAACAATCTGGATCCTCATTTTACTGACTTCGAAAGGATGGAAGGCTGAGTCAACCTTGAGCCTGGTGAGAATTAGCCTGCAATACTGAATTCTCACCACTGCCCCACCCTGGCTCTTAATAATTACTTGAATGGGGCACCAACAGGAAATCCCAAAGCTCTATGAAAAAGTCAGAAAACATCCTGGGAGATGGCCATTCACACTGCATTCCTTTCCCACCACAACTGAGCTCTTCACCAAGGTAAATCGCAGTAGGTGTGTCTACCTCTATGAGGTCACTGGGCACAGAGATCAGCTTACATTTACTGGGAGGGAAGTCGTATAGAACCTCATGCGTGTTGTCTTGAGCTGCATCATGCAAAAGAGGCAACAAGGGAAGTTGTTGACTGGGCTTTTAAATCAGCCAATAAAGAAGAACTCATCATTTTATGAACAGAAAGGAGAGGAGGAGAGGGAAGGGAAGAAGAAAGAAACAGTACAAAATTCAATACATGAGCTATCACGCATCATTTCTTATTGCTATGATAATCAAACATGTTTAATAAGTGTTTTGCAATGGTTTTTTATATGATAAACCAATATAAAAACAGGACGATGCCTTCAGAATTCCAGAAAAAGGGTCACCAGTGACATGTACCCAACAAAATGCTATTATCTGAAATTTCCAAACAGCTTCTTGAATGATGCAGTGAGAAAACAATATATGGGAACAATTTTCCATCCTATTATCACATTAACGGTTAAGGTTGGTCTTCTCAACTAATGATGTGACAGCTGGCCGTAAAACATGTTATATGTAGCTGTGCTCAAACCTGTACAATGTTTACATCAGGGATTTCATGGGCCAAAGAGAAGGGGGGGATGGGGTGTTTGAGAAGCATAACACAAACACCCCCCCACCCCCGTTTGATTTTGATTTGAGGGGGGAAAAATTCTCAAATTTCCCAAGGTCAAAAATCTTGGTTTTGTTTTTCACTTCAAGAATGGATGGCGCAAGAGTTAAGTTTTTGCTGGATCAGAAAAAGTCTGTTTCATGTTTTTCCCCCCTCCTTCCATTAGCAGCAAGGGTGCTTATTAATAAAGCAAGAATATTATTTTAAAAAAGAAAGATCTGAAGATCAAAATCAAGCAACAAATAGATGTATCAGCGATGATATTATCATGTTACTGTGTTACAGGAACTGAAGCCGACTTCTTTTTTTATAAAACACTGTCACTCATTTACAGTAATTACTATTCCTTTCTGATTATATTAGCCCTGTTATATTTGTGGTTGTACTTCATCGTATCTTCTGGTTGTTATAATTCATTTAAATGCCAACAAGAGAATGTAACGTGAATTCCTAACCACAAACCACAGTTCCAGCTAAATATAAAGCATGGAGAAAAACGAAAAGAAAAGAAAAGAAAAGATCAGCATACGCATCAAATGTTTCGGTTAAAGTTTGTCTCATTTCAGTTTTGTATTTATTTATCAGGACATGTCTATCCAGTGAATGAGCTAGAAAAGGAGGACAGAATTTCTTTGCAAATTTCTCTACAAACAAAAACAAAAGTCCTTTGCATTGAAAGGAGGACCTTCTAAAGTCTGACTTGGCTTTTTATCAAATTAGAAGCACAAGCGCAAACTTCTAGGTTCTTTATCTCCACAATAAAGAAAGCTAGAAAATTGTCCCATTTGTTGCTACTTTAAATCAAAGACATTTTTTAATAAAAAATAAATATCTTAAATACAGGAGGGAAAATAATCTCTCTCCCAAGCTAAATTATTCACAACTGGTCTTGCAGAAATTCACCGTCGTGAAAAGATCGAAGAGCAATATAACAGCAACAAACCTAAAAGGATGTTATTTAATACAGGCAGAGTTTAGTTTTTATTAGACTGGCATGTTCAGGTGTTCTCGCGCAAACAAAATTTAGACTCCTTTGGCATTTGTTTTATAAAACTACCAAGCCCAGGAGGCAAAATAGATTATGTCCCTGAGCAAGCACTTATCTGATGAAAGTTTGTAAATATTAAAATTGTTCTTTGGGGAAATTGAGCGGTAAAACCCATATGCATTCAGCCTCGGGGATCAAGATGAGGATAGTCTTTAAGTATGAAACCCTGCACAATGGAAAACTACATGCATGCTGCAAAAATGCATCTGATTTAAAGGACAATGAGGGGGAAAAACTAGCAGGACAACTGAGCTGATTTGACAAAAATACGTTACGAAATGTGCTAGCTAATAACTGCATATATCGTAACATACTGTATTTGTTGGAATTCTCAACCGATTAAAATCTGTAGTGGAATCAACTTGGATTTTAACCAAAATTACGGTAGTTGCACCAAATAAACAAATGTCTATATCTGATATTTATCTTTCTTTTCTTTTCTTTTTCTTTTTGTTAAGGTATAATGTGATCTGCTTGGCTTTGGATTAAGGGTGCTGTGGGAATTCAGCCCTTCTGTTCAGTAATCCCTGTTTTTCAACTTCGTGCTATGTGTAACTAGTAGCTTATTCATGAATCTTGGCTTCATGTGATGGGCGAATCCAGGCACATTTCTTTGAGACCCCTGCCAAAATGTCACCTTTCTTTTGCTGAGTTTATTTTTAATTGGAAATTTTTAATTGGAAAAAAAAGTGTTTGAAAAAATAAACAGTCCAATAGATAACTGAAACAGACATTTAGGCAATGGGTAGTAGATAAGGGCGAGTTTCAGTGTTTCTCGACCATGGAATCTTTCAGGTGAATGGATTTTAACTCCCAGCCATCTAGCACAACTGAGTTCATACAATGATGGTCATGGGATTTTACTGTTCCAATATCTGGGAAGTAGGTCCCGAGTCGTCCTTCTAAGCCAGAAGTAGATTGTGTCCCTGTGATTCCTACAATGTAGGATTTCTCAGCCTTGGTGAGTTGACAATAGTCATAGTGATGAGGCCCCCTAGATTTGTCCATAAGTCAGGTGCAAAGGACCAGGTCCATATGTGAAGGTCCAATTAAATTGATTTTATAGAGAAAAAGAGCGAGAGCAGGAGAGAGAGAGAGAGAGAGAGAGAGAGAAACAAACAAACAAACAAACAAAAAGAGAAAGAGAGAGAAGGAAAGAGAGAGAGAAGAAGGAAGGAAGGAAGAAAGGAAGGAAGGAAGGAAGGAGGGCAAAGACAGACAGAAAGAGAAAGACAGAGAAGTAAAGAGAGGAAGGAAGGAAGGAAGGAAGGAAGGAAGGAAGGAAGGAAGGAAGGAAGGAAGGAAGGAAGAAAGAAAGAAAGAAAGAAAGAAAGAAAGGGAAAGAGAGAGAGATTTGTGGACTTTTAACTCCCAGAATTCTTTATCCAGCACAGCTTTGGGATTCTGGGAGTGGAAGTCCATACCTCAGGTTTAAAACCGGTTTAAAAGATTAACAGAGTTGGAAGGGACCTTGTAGGTCATCTAGTCCAACCCCTGTCCAAGCAGTAGTCAAGGTTGAGGGACACTTATCTAAAAGTTGCTTCCTGGACCTCTCACGGGGGCAACTGTTGAAGAACCAGAATTATCAGTCCTCTAGCTGGGTCTTAAAAGTGGAAAAGAAAAACTCTCATGAAACTCCTTTCTAAAAGAAGAAAATACAGCCAAAGACTTTTACATGTATACATATAAAACAGAGAACAAAGGCCATCTGGCCTTTGATGTATCAAGAATAAACACAACTGATACACTTTCACTTCAGTTCAGTTCAGCGGTCACCAATCGCTGGACTGCAGCCCACTGGTGGGCCGTGAGAAAATTTTGGTGGGCCGCAGAGAAATCTCACCCCCAGAGCACCCCCCCAAAACAATTAATCCAGTCTGCACAGAAACACGAGGCTGCGCCGCCCACATGGCCCACGGGAACCCTCCCCGCCCACTCACTCCTTACCCGGCAAACTTGTCTGCTAAATTGCTATTTTTCCTTTTTCCAACCATCATCTAGATGTTCTGCTGTGCCAGGAGGTTTAGATTAGCTAGGAAGCAGGAAATGGTTAGATTTCTTGCTTTCTAGCTAAGCACAGCCAAACCTCCCTTAAGACTGAAGGTTTGCTTGCAAGCAAATTCAGTGCAGACTCACGGCAAGCAAATTTGAGAGACCGAGCTAGCCGATGGCAGATAGATAGATCACTCAATGATTCTGTGAGCAACTCAATCTGCCTGCCCGCTTTGCCTGATTTTGGATAAAAGTTACTTTTTTTAATAAAAAATTCAATATTTACATACATGGTGTGTTGTGAGTTAATTTTGTGAGTTTGATTGCAAGCAAATTTTATGTGACAGATTGAGCTAGCCAATGGCAGATAGATTTCTGAATGAATCTGTGATTCTGTGAGCAACTCAATCTGCCTGCCTGCTTTGCCTGATTTTGGGTAAAAGTTGCTCTTTTTTTATAAAGAATTCAATATTTATATAAATATTTATAACATTTACATACAAGCCAATGCCCAGCCAGTCACATGACCACCAAGCCACACCCACAAATTAGGCCATGCCCACAGAACCAGTTAGTGATCCCTGGGATCTAAAATTATGAGTTTGGTGGCCCCTGTTCCAGTTGATCTTCTACTTTCATTTCTAAAATATCTCTTCTGGATAGCAGGAGGAAAAAAAACCCTACTTTTTTTGCCAAGCACTCCCTCAAAGAGAGACAATGAAAAAAAAAATAGCTCAGGAATTCTGGGAGTTTAGGTCCACAGGTCTTAAAGTTGCCAAGGTCGGACACCCTGCTTTAGACAGAAAATGGGGGTACATAATTGTTTTGGAGCTATTTTAAAATCCAAACCAGAAAAGGATACTCCTGAATATGTGAACATTTTACTTGCTGATGAAAATCCTAAAATCAGGCAGTAGCCAGATTTTTTTTAATCTATGGCTATAAAAACAAGGATTGTCATAAACAAATAAATGATTTAATATCAAGCAGAAAGAACCAGAACCATGCATTAATTTCCAGTCAAAATGATTTATTGCTCGTGCTTATACACAAGAATACTAGTCAACTAAATTGGTGCTAGATAAGGGTCAACAGAATTCTAGTTGGACTTAAGACTCTTCATGGGAACGTAACAATTCTAGGCTGATTCCTCTCTTGACTCCTCCTCCAGGCTCCGCCTGCTCTGCTTCTACAGTTAAGGATTTCAAGTCTATTATTATGTCATATTTATTAAATATGTTACTGGTTAAACTGTTTTATCCAATGCCAGCATTAGACTATGTTTTTAACTTGCTTTTTGGCTGTGAACTGACTTGGTTTTGCGCTGAAGAAAGGCTGAAGGTTTCACACTGGGGGCAGAAGTTAAGGCTTTCTTTGCACCTGCCAACAGCTGCACTGTAAAGGGGACAATGGCAATGTAGATGGTCATAACTTCTCTAAAAATTTAACTGGGATCTTTCCCAACTATTGGATCTCATTCCCAAAATCATAAGCCTCTGTGATAGATATCTCCACAGTATTTGTTGCTCAAAAAAAAAAAAAAATCACCTAGAGGTTTAAACACAATGTCTCTAAACAATTGTTGTCCAGTTAGCTTATAATAAGTCTGTTTCCTCATTTCTACCAATCTACTTTAAAAAGTCCAGTTCATCACTCATCAGTTCTGCCAACTTCTAGTCCTCAAGAAACTTCAGAACTTCTTGAAAACGCTTCTATCTCACTGTCTTCTTCTAAGCGATAGCACTTTTATTCATATGTTTATATTATTTTATTAGCTTGTTTGTAAACCATCCAGGGTCCCTTAACAATAGCACTTAAGACTTATATACCGCTTCATAGTACTTTATAGCCCTCTGTGAGCAATACACAGTGTCAGCATATTTTTATAAGTAACAATGGATATCTCCAGAGCTGTATCAGTCACGGTGGCGCAGTGGTTAGAACGCAGTACTGCAGGCTACTTCTGCTGCCTGCAATTTGCAGTTCAAATCTCACCAAACTCAAGGTTGACTCAGCCTTCCATCCTTCCGAGGTGGGTAAAATGAGAGTCAGCAAGAGGCTGACTCTGCAAACCACTTAGATAGGGCTGTAAAGCACTGTGAAGCAATATATAAGTCTAAGTGCTATTGCTATTTACAAATGTTTTTCAAAGTTATGACATCTGTCACATAATTGCATTTTTGGCAACCAGGCCATTTGCAACATCCTGCAATCACTTGAGCTGTTTCCCAATGTTTACTTCCAGTTTCCAGAAAAAATACACAGATTCGCCTAACATCTGGTAGGTTCTCTTAATGTCCACGGTGTCTGCTTGATCACAGCAAAAAAGGTGATACCATCACGGGGTGTCCTCTTAAACAACAGCCACGAGCCACGACTGCAATTCGGGGCTCGACTGACGGTCTTAAGTCAAGGACTACACCTTGACTTGAGGAAAAAAGAAGTAGACAGATCCTCAGCAGAGGAGAAGAGATGGAATAACGATGAACCAGGAAATGACCGGCCCTTTGGATTAATGCTGTGCAGAAAAGGAACCCGGTACAACCCTGCTACTCCAATTCCATAAGGAATTTGCTTGGGATCATCTTTCAAAGAGAAAAGGATTACTGAAAAATTCCCAGGGGTGGAGTGGAGTGGTGTTTCATTTTGGGAGGAGGGTAGAGGGCGAGACCTCAGGTGTCAAGTGAAGATCTGGTATTTCAGCATACAAGCCTCTGGCTCAGGATTCTGCCCCTTACCTGATTTCTATTAAATCTCCAGGGAACCAAAGGGCAGGAGAAAGAGGTGGGCATCTGGAAGACGGAGTAGGGCAGGAAGGGAGAGTGAAAGGGGGCAGAAAGCTCACAAAGAAATATAGAAGGCATTTCGGCCACTGAAAAGTAGACTAAAAATACAAATACTGGGGGGGGTTGGAGGGGGGGACTTTTAGCAAGTAATACAATGAGATTAACGGCTGTTCTCATGGCTGGCTTTTCTCTCCTTCCCTTTGGATCAACAGGTTCAATAGCTGGGTCACAGATTACACTTAACGCGTGATTCACCTGGGTTTGCAACGTAAGATGAACCCATCTTTCCATGGGCTTAAATAATCACACCGGGGTTAGAACAAATGCCCTGGGACACAATGCATTCCAAGCCCAACCTAGGCGACTTCATTGTTCTTTTCTTTCACAGGGCTTTTAAAAGAAAAACCATGGCAGAAATAACTGTGCTTTTTTATTATCCCCAATCAAATCACAGCTATAAAACTTCACTGAGGAATCAAACTCAGTATTTCGGTTTTAATTCACAATAGATTTATGGCTAAGTTAATGTATCATGGTGCCCTACAACTATTAAATAAGGATGATCAACTAAAGCACTGGAAAGAATGTTCCTTGGTGATCTTTGAACTTGGTCGTTTCCTTGCGGACATTTCATTACCAAACTAGGTTACATTATCAGTGCGAGTAGGGAGTGGGGTTCTGTAATGGAGGAGGAGAGCTAGGACTGGTCTTTGTTCTCTGAGCTTGGTTTCCTTGAAGACACTTCATTACCAAACTAGATAACACTGTTAGTGCCGGTAGGGAGTTGAATTCGCTCTCGATTTATATTCTAATGGCTTGGTCTGTTTACCACTGGAAAATAGTTTTGGGTTTCATAACCCTGATTTTAAAAATGCAAGGTAGGGTTTGTACAGCATGCCAGACCAAAGTCGGATGAGAACCTGGTAAATGCACTCCTTTAAAAAAAATATTATAATGCTCTGCCCAGAAATATTTTCATTTGGCTGTTCTGACTTGGCTTGCTTTGAAAACCCAAAGAATTAGGAAATCCTTTCCCCTCTCAATCATGTGAACAAGATGCAGGCTTGTCACTGAAACCAATCACAGACAAAAGCCACACTCTGTCAACGAACAGGAAAAGAGAACAGAAAGGGAGATGGAGATAAATAAAGAGAGAGAAAAACAACGAAAGCTGCAATCCATATACCCTTACTTAGCAATAAACCCAGGGATGCTGGTAAATACGAGAGACCTGCATAAACTTTGCTCTCACTCCAGCCACAAAACGAAGAGCCAGGGGCTGAGTTGACAGACCACAAGAAGTCTTAAAGATGTGGCTTTCTGAACTATCTGCCACAGGTTAAGAGGAAAGAGCATAGTCCTTGCACTATTTATATGACGCTGGTGAGTCATGCAGGATCTAAAAAGCAACACCTCCATCAAAAGGCCCAAAGTCCAGAACAGTAATTAATTCTAAAAAAAAACCACAGCTAACTACGGCTAACGTCTACCTGTGGTTGCCAAGGATCAACTTCAGATAGCCAACTGGAAAAATGGCTGCTTCGGAAGACACAACCGGTAGGATTGTACAACCACAACAAAGCTGCAAGGAAGCATGAACCATTAACTCTTCTGCTAGCCTTATACACTCTTGAGCCTGGTGCTCTCTGGCAGCCTAACCTTGCAGGGTTATGGTGAGCTGTAAAAGATGCTTGGCTCGCCGACACCTTTGCAAGAAGGCCAAAATTCATTCCATGCACAAGAAGAAGTAAACACCCACGTTTCTTGAGCCGAGATGAAATTTAGTCTCAGAAAGCAGGGGTCTCTAACCTTGGCAACTTTAAGACATGTGGACTTCAATTTCCAGAATTCTGGGAGCTGAAGTCCACAGATCTTAAAGCTGCCAAGGTTGGAGATGCCTGTCATAAAGAACACTTACAGTATCACTGTACTAGCCTAAATTCCATCAATAGATGTTATCTAAGATGGGAGAGAGCGCAAATGCATCTGCCATTTTCTGCAATCTAGAACAGGGAAAAGGACGTTGCAGGAGATTTAATACAATCATTTCAAATCCCAAGGAGGAGGAGGAAGGGGAGGAGCTTCTTCCAGCCTTCTGCTTTTTAGACTGGGTGGACTACCCTCCCCATAATCCTTAGCTTGCTCACCCCTCACTTCAAAAGAGCAAGGGGAACAAAGGTCAACCCCGGCTCTGGTCTTCAAGAAAGCAAAATTCATAAAAGGGTGTATCTTTCAGAATCCAACTGCAAACAAAAAAAATGCATGCTGTTTCTTGAACCATTCAACACACTCCACGCGTACAAAGCCTGTTTGGTTTCCGTCCCAGGTTTGATTTGCTCTTCTTTCTCCCTTTAATTATAAGTCAGCATTTTAAGAGCCAGCCAACCTGATTAAAAAAAAACAAAGAAACCTCAATCTCCAAAGAAGGAAATGATTAAAATCCAAGTTCAGGCAACTGAATGTTGAAGAAAGAGGAAGCGAAGTCTTCCATCATGAGGTGTCATGATGAATAATTCAATTACAATCGCCCTCTAAATAATGGGGGGAAAGGCAAGCCCTTAGCAAACAGGGTTTTTTTAATTACTAAAAAATATTTTTTTTGCTAACCTTCTCCTTTCAACTTCAGAGATTCCAAACTGCCGAAGGACAAGAAGATGACAATCAGATTAAAGAATAATTTTGTTTTTAAAGCAACCTAAAGTCGAAACGTTGCTTCTGTGGGAGGCTTTGTTCTAATCTAAAGTACCTATTTTGACCTCAAAGACCACCCTTCATGCATGCCAGGTTTTGCAAAAATTTATTATTAATTTCCGCAGGGTGGGGGGGAGGTTTTCCAACTCCCCACCATCCAAGGGTTGGACCACAACTCTCCCCGAACCCCCACCAAGCAGAGACAAGGTGCAGGGTAGCCTGCTCAAAACTTGGGGGGGGGGGACCTCCTCCCTGCCCAGAACAAGCAAGCAAAGTCTACCTTGAGCAGGTTGTGGGGTAGCTTCCACCCCCACCCCCAAGCCACAGATTGGCACGACGGCCCACACCAAGGTGGGTTCAAACCCCACCGAGCCAGGTCCTTGGGGGCAAAACCAGCCGGAGGGGGGTACCTGCTTTTGGCTCTGACACCCCAAGACCTGGCTTGATTGGGGGGGGGGGGGTGTCCAAACAGCCCGACGTACAAACCCAGGTAAAGGAGAGGTAGGTAGGTAGGTAAGCCCCCCTCCCAATTCAGCCCAAGGTTTGGGGGGGGGGTTTGTTGTTGTTGTTGGGTTTTTTTGCTCCTGGCTGGAGCAGCCACTTACCGTCGCGGAGGCCAGGCTGTGGTCGGTGAGGGCCAGGTGATGCGGCTCCCACCGACGCAGGAATTTGGAGGTGAGGATCTTGCTCAGGAAAGTCCGCGGGTGCCGCACGACGCACACCTGAATGTCCCCTTCCTGGAGCAGCTTGTACCTCATGCCGCTGCAGTGGACGCCTCGCCGGCACGGGGCGGCCCCGCTCTTGGTCCCTTCGGGCGCTTCGCCCAGCAGCGGCTTGCTCTCCTCCAGCGGACGGGGGTCGCCGCCGCCGCCGCCGCCGCCCCCGCAGCCCCCGCTCGTGCAATCCATGGCGACCCCCTCCCGGCGGAGCGAGCGAGGGGCGGGGGGGCGAGAGAGAAAGAGGGAGGGAGGGGCGGGGAGCCGACGGAGCAGGGAGAGGGTGGGGGGAGAAGGAGAGAGAAGACGGGGTGGGGGAGTCTCAGCCCCGGCGGCCGCCCCCGAGCCTGTGGGCGGAGGAGCGCGGAGCCCCCATGCAGCCCAGACCCCGCCAAAAGAGAGAGAGAGACAAAAGGCGCTGCTGCTCCGGAGGGACGGCACGGCGGGGGCTCCGCTTGGCGGGCGTAGGCGAAGGGAGACCGAGGAAGGCGGCTCTTCCAACCGGGCCGGCCGACGGACGGGGAGGCTCTGCCCGGCGGGTCCTCCCTCTTGGGCACGTCGGGATGCGGGCGGAACGCGTGTCCCGGAGCCAGGAGCGGCGGCGTCAAACCCTCCGCAGGAGCCGCCGCCGCTGCCGCCGGAGGAGGAGGAGGAGGCGGAGGAGGAGGAGGCGAGCCGGGGCTGGGAGCGCCTGGCAGGAGCCGCTCCGGAGCGCCTCTGATTGGCTTCCCCGATCATGTGCGGCCGCCGCTCTGACGTCAATGCCCAGCCGGCCAGCTGCTGCTGCTGCCGCTGCCGCTGCCGCTGCTCCTGCTCGGGCTGGCTCCGCTCGCCTGGCCCGCCGTTCGGCCCGGGAGCGCGCCGCGTCCGCACGGGCCCGGGATGGAGCTGGAGCGGCTGGATGGGGAAGGCGGGGGGAGGAGAATGGAGAGGGGAGGAGTTTTAGGAGGGAGGGCGGTCTTTGGAGCCGGAGGACTACATAGTCCATGCCACCCATCCTCGCCGTCCTTCCGGAGGGCACCAGATTGCAGCACAGGGCTTTCTTTCTTTCTTTTTCGTTCTTTCTTTCTCTCCTTCCTTCCGTTCTTCTCAATCCCATCTCTTACCTTCGTTCTCGTTCCCCATCTCCTTCCTTCTTCTTTTTCTTTCCTTCCTTCCTTCCATTCTTCTCAATCCCATCTCTTACCTTCGTTCTTGTTCCTATCTCCTTCCTTCCTTTCTTTTCTTTCTTTCCTTCCTTCCATTCTTCTCAATCCCATCTCTTATTTTCGTTCTCATTCCCTCCCTTCCTTTCTCCCTTTTTCTTTCTTCTCAATTCCATCTTTTACCTTCGTTCTTGTTCCTATCTCCTTCCTTCCTTCCTTTTTCTTTCTTTTTTTTCTTTCCTTCCTTCCATTCTTCTCAATCCCATCTCTTACCTTCATTCTCATCCTTTCCTTTCTTCCTTATTTTTCTTTCTTCTCAATCCAATTTTCTATTTTCGTTCTTATTTCCATCTCCTTCCTTCCTTCCTTCCTTCCTTCCCCACTCCCTTTCTCCCACACCACCAATCCTCTTTTCACCAGCCAGCACAGAACATGGGACTGGAAGGGACTTTTGAGGTCTTCTAGTCCAACCCGCCTTGCTCAAGGCAAAAGACCTTATACTATCCCAGTCAATCAAATGGTTGCCCAATAAGATTTGTAGTTGGGCATTGGCTTTTGATTTTTGATAAGCCAGTACATTTTTTTTTAATCTTTAACTGATGGTCCTTGATTGCCAGAGCATGTGAACTAGACTGAGCTAAAATGGGATTTTCTCAATTCCTCCATTTTTTGATGGACACTACCTGCTGAGCCATGAACAACGAAAGAAGTGGCCCAATGGGATTCCAGTAACACCCCTGATAAGATTATTTGTATTTTAGCTTGTTTTTCAAACCTGCCCTACAATTGCCTAGATGTGATTTATCCTGATGAATCTGCTCGCAGCAGCTTTTTATCAAAAACACACACAGCTTGTGTGAGGTGTGATGGATAGACAGAATGTCATGCCAAAAATAAAGATGATTTACTGTATATTCCATTTTGAACCAGCGTGCTTTGTGATACTGAGAATTTATAGCTTAAACTTTGCAAAACAAAACAAACAAAAATGGAGTATCAGTTAAATGTGAAGTAATCTTCCAATTAAAGAGATAGCAGCTGTTTATGTAAAACAGTGGTGTTTTAATTGAATTTGAGTTTAAATTCAATGGATTGAAAAGTAAAACCTTGAAATAACTCTCACGTGACATTAAATGTAATAATGAATAATGGAGATCACATGACATTAAAAAGCTTATTTACTAGTAACAATGTTACACTTCAATGCTTTATAAAGTAGCATACTCTTAGAAAGATCAATACAATACAAAAAAGTATCATATTGGACTGAAGTCTTGTAACAACAGTGGAAGCAACAATAAAAACAAATTGAATACTCATATTTACAGAGAAAACAATACTCTTTTCAAAGACCCATAACTAGAATGTAATATCTCGAACTGTATTGTTTTTGGAAAAATTTTTGTCACGCTCCAAATACTAAAAGTGCACTAGGAATTCTTTTTAAGTTGCTTTCATTTTTATTACTGTTATGCAAGCTGCAAGTATTTAATCATTCAGATTGAATCACAATCAGTATGGGCTTGCTTTGGATAAGTAAAATATTTTTAACAAAAAATCTGCGTATGGAAATGACAGAAGAAGGCCTGAAAAAGTAAAAGGCCTGATGTGAGGATTGAAGAATGAGGAGTAGAAGAGTAGAAAAATTTTATTTTTTTTAAAAAAAATAATGATCGAATTCAAAACTAATATAAAACTAATATTGTCTGCTAAAATGCATATACAGATAGTCCCTGACTTATTAAGCCTATAAATCAATACAAGTACCAAAAAAAAGTATACGGGCCAACACAATTGTGTAATTCCTATGGACACAGGAAATATACTGATGATTTATTTTTATGATTAATATAGCAATCTTGATGTGATTAGATAGAAATAAGTAAACAAGAAAAAAAGAAGATCTATTCTGCTATGCTCTGAAGGATTTATTTCTCATTTGGCATGTAGAGGAATGCACACAGCAGGCTATTTCTAGACATACCTGCTTAGGAATAAAGTTCAGGAAATTTAATGGGGTATAAGAACATAGAAAGATTTATTTCGACTTAACACTGAACCATTCAAAGCTTGCAAGATACTGTAGGGATCTGCAAAAAGACCAAAGACTTTTAGGCACAAGTTTGTAGATATCCAACCGAAAAGCCCTGGAGAAGCCAGTAATAAAATGAGTGTGGTTATCCAAATGAAGTAATTATATCATGTTTTGTTTTGCTACTTCTTTCCTATAATTGACTGGAGTAGTCTTAATTCCTGGAAGGCTAGCAAAGCTTCAGCAATTCTTAGACTTAAATTAGCACAGCCTTACATTCTTGTAGTATTTTATAAATGTTAGTATTGCTTACAACTTTTTATAACGACCTGTCTTCGTTTATATAGCATTGGGTATTTGATGTAAAATGTAAAGGTAATTTTGTAGGATTCTGTTGCATTTGAATACTCTGAAATTATACTTTAATTATTTTATCTTTATTTTATTCTAACGGTTTAACTTTTTTTTAACTTTCAGTTCTAATCTTAATGTAATTGTGATGTTACTGTATGCTGGGCCATGACCAAAGAGTAAAATTGATAAAGTGGATGGACTGGTTATCTCGTAATGCAAGTATCTAATGGCATCATTTGCATAAATCCTGGGATACATTCTGGACAGGGGTGGTATTCAGCAGGTTCTAACCAGTTCTGGAGAACCGGTAGCGGAAATTTGGAGTAGTTCAGAGAACCGGCAAATACTGTCTCTGACCCCATCTATTCTCTGCCTCCTGAGTCCCAGCTGATCGACTGGGTCTTCTTTGGTTGCCCTGCACAGGAGAATGGAGCTGGAAAGCAGGTTAGTGGGGTGAGGAGGGAAGGGGGATTTTGCAGTATCCTTCCCCTGCCATGCCCACCAAGCCACAAACGCCCACCAAGCCATGCCCACAGAACCGGTAGTAAAAAAATTTTTTAATCCCACCACTGATTTTGGACATCATTGGGGATGGCTGCAGACATCTCTGCCTGCAAGATCCTCACACAGGGACGCTCAACAATCTGGAACAGAATCTGAGCAGATGGAAAGACAGTGTCACTCAAGCAGAGAACATTATTTAATCCTCCTAACCAAATGCAACAGTTTCTCTGGCATTCAAACAACCCCGTATGCAATAGTCAAAGAACATCAAAAGTCTTACTGCTCTACAAAAGTATTTCCATTAAATGAGAGACAATTATCAATCCTTCCTAACAAAATGCAAAGTTTCTTGGCATCAAACATTTTATACTTGTAGTCCCACCTATAGTGTGGTGCAGCACAACTATCCATCAGATGTTCCTCAGAAATATGGAATGGGAGCAACATTTTATAGTTGTAGTCCCACCTCCATGCTTTAGGGAATGGGTGTCCAATCTTTTGGCTTGCCTGGGCCAAATTAACAGGAATTGTCTTGGGCCTCCTATAAAATATATAATATGGGTATTGTATGTCAAGGGAGATTCTCGATCATCCATATCATGGTTTTCCAAAGGTGTTTTTTCTTTCTCCAAAAGGCAACTGGGCTTTCTTGGTGTTTACTTTGAGAACATTTCACTTCTCATCCAAGAAGCTTCTTCAGTTCAGTTCTTCAGTTATTATATTCAAATCACATAATAATGTTAAAGTTTACAATCTTGGGCAGCTACATTGCTAGCTGTCCAGAGCTGCATGCAGCCTATGGAATGAACATGCCTGCTTTAATAGCAATAGCACTTAGACTTGTATACCACTTAATAACCCTTTCTAAGCATTTTACAAAGTCAGCATATTATCCCCAACAATCTGGGTCATTATGTTACCAATCTCGGAAGGATGGAAAGGCTGAGTCAACCTTGAGCTGGTGAGAATTGAACTGCCAGCAGCCGGCAGAATTAGCCTGCAGTGCTGCATTCTAACCACTGCGCCACCATCGGCTCTGTATGGAGGTGCAGAGAACAGGTGCTACATCCACACGAGTATATAATTTAGCTAAGTCTATAGGAAAAGGCCATTAAGAAACTTTGCAGTGACTGGGATCACAGTTCAGTTGCTTTATTTAACCATGATGATGAAGGGTAACAGTTGAGTTGACCCTAGTGTGCCCCCAACCTTAAAAGGTAAAGGTTCCCCTTGCACATACATGCTAGTTGTTTCTGGCTCTGGGGGCGGTGCTCATCTCCGTTACAAACCCGAAGAGCCAGTGCTGTCCGAAGACGCCTCCATGGTCATGTGGCCAGCAGGACTAAATGCTGAAGGCGCACGGAATGCTGTTACCTTCCCACCAAAGGGGTCCCTATTTTTCTACTTGCACTTTTACATCCTTTCGAACTGCTAGGTTGGCAGAAACTGGGACAAGGAACAGGAGCTCACTCCATTACACAGCGCTAGGGATTCGAACCGCCGAACTGTCAACCTTTCTGATCGACAAGCTCAGCGTTCTTAGCCATTGAGCCACCGAGTCCAACCTTAGCAAGTTCTAAAAGCGTGGATTTCAGCTTCCTGAATTCTTAGGCAGACAACATTTGGTGGGAACCACCCAACAATGATTTCTTCCTTTTGAAGTCTTCTTTCTGTCTCTCAAAGACTTCCAAAACAACACACAGTCTAAAGTCTTATTTTCTCTTGGTTGAGCGGAGTTTAACCAAGTGAAACCAAAACAGTTTAAACATCTACCGCAGGCATGTCCCCATGTTCTCATCCCTCGGGTTGAAAGAAGAACCGTTTCAGTCAGAGGGGGAAAAAGAGATCTGGTTCTATGAGATGACACGCAAGGATAGCAAGGGGAAATATATCTATCTGTCTGTCTGTCTGTCTGTCTCTCTCTCTCTCTCTGTCTCTCTTTCTCTCTCTCTCATCTATCTATCCTCTATCTATTTATCTTATCTATTTATCCTCTATATATCCTCTATCTATAATCTATCTATCTATCCATCCATCCATCCATCATCGATCTATCTGTCATCTATATCTATCCTCTATCATCTATCTATCTATCTATCTATCTATCTATCTATCTATCTATCTATTTGTGTGTCATGCTGATTTTCTTAGCTTTTGTATCTAGCTGTGGGTATGTGTCACAGTCATGGTGAAAGAGTATAACAGGAAGCTATTTACCAGCTGCCGGTATCTATGCTGAGCCATTCTTCTCCTGGAAGGACAACTCACTTAAATGCTGGAAATGAGCACAGGTAGCCTTCAATGTACATTTCTTTTAGTGACTATCCAAAGTTACAACAACACTGAAAAGAGTGACTTATGACCATTTTTCACCCTTGTGACCATTGCACCATCCCCAAATTCTGATCAGAATTTGGACACTTGGCAACGGACTTGTATTTATGACGGTCGCGGTGTCCCTGGGTTATGGGATCACTTTTTTGCTGACCTTCTGACCAGCAAAAATCAATGGGGAAGCCAGATTCACTTTACAACCAGGGTCCTAACTTAACTGTGGCAGCGCTTCACGTAACAACGGTGGCAAGAAAAGTCGGTAAAATGGGGGCAAAATTCACTTAACAACTGTCTCACTTAGCAAAAGAAATTTAGAGCTCAATTGTGGTTGTAAGTCAGGGACTATCTATAGCAGGGATGGCGAACCTTTTTGTTGTGGTGTGCCGAAAGCGCATGCGTGTGCTGGCACCCACAATGCAGTGCATCCTCCCCCCCGTGCATGCGTGTGCAACACCCCTGCCCCCTTACCTGCACTGTGCATGCGTGCGCCTCCCACCTGATTTTTGGCCCGTTTTCAGGCCGTTTTCGCCCTCCCAGAGGCTCGAAGGAAGCCTCTGCAGCCTCATTAGGCTGAAAACGGGCCCATTTCGGCACTTCCGGTATTTCCAGAAGGCCCGTTTTTCAGCCTTCCGAGGCTGCAGAGGCTTCCCTTGAGCTTCTGGGAGGCCTCAAACAGGCCCCAAATTAGCTGGGAGGCACATGCATGTGTGGTGCAGGTAAGCTTGACTGGGGCTTGTGTGCCTGCCCAAATGGCTCTGCGCGTTCCCTGTGGCACACGTGCCCTAGGTTCGCCATCACAGATCTATAGACCTTTTTCAGCAAAGGGCAAGAGCTTCCTTTTTTGATGTTAGATATGGAATTTCAATGTGTGGGGCCAGAACATTTGGAGAAACGCTGGTATGAATAGTGAGGTGAAATCTGCAAAACTGAAGTTTGTTGCTGAGGTTTAGTGAACAGGAAGAGGAAATAAAGTAATATGTGAACAATGTTGTGCAATGAGGTCAGGACAGACGTGGAACTAAAACTGAGCCATCTGAATATCTCATGCCGTACAGACAGCACATATTGGGAGATAAACTTGCTATTCATTTTCTGTTCTATGAAATAGGACCTGCATTGTTTTCAAAGTTTAAGCAAAGTAATAATCCAGAAGATCCTAACAGTTCTTGCAGCAAGAAAATGACATGTGTAGCTCAAACAATCTGCTAACCCACCGTTAAGCTCTTATTGTTGTTCTGACTGGGGAAAAGAAAAACCACTAACCTGGTTAAGGATTCTCACTTTGGTATATAAAAGTCCCCGTCCATTTCCTTTAAACCTGTCTGATATCCCATAAGCTGTGATGCAAGGAACATGGATTGAGAGGTTTCCCTACTTGAATGGTTGACTAGGAGATTCGGAGAGTTAAAGTTCATGCATATGAAAGTAGCTGAGACTGAGAGCCACTGGTTTAAACAGGGAGCAATGGATATCATTTGATTGCTGAAGCCATGAATACTTTGGCTCTTAGTTTTTCAGTTGAAAGTCTGACCCGTTCGTCTCCTGTCCTTGGAAAACTTCCTAGGGAGTTCAGGTCTTCGGATCCAGAAGGAGTTAGTTCTAGACTCACCCAACATACCCTTATTGTGGGAAGAAGGTTGGGCTACTGGCTTCAGGATGTGGAACCCTGATTTAGGTATTTCAGCTCCTCCTCCTTGAGTTAGCTGGGATTCAGCTCAAATCCCTGGACCTAGAACATCTAAAGAGACAATTAGATGGTTGGGATGCAGAGATCAGAATCAAATGAATAAAGGAAACGCTACAAGAGATGTCAATTTCAACTCTGTCCCCTTCTCTAATCCAGCATCACTATTCTACAGCCTAATAATTTTCCCCGGATATTGACATCATCATCAACTCAACCAGTGCTGTCATCTCTTAGCAAGGCCTCCCTGCAGTCCATGGTAGAGAAGAAAGAGGAGGGGAGCAGAAAGAAGGAGAAGGAATCCATTACCTTTGGAGGTAGATTTGTGTAGGGAGATACCAAAACTCAAGAGGTTTTCATAGAAAGCTGAGTGTTGTGTATTGTTTGTCTTTTCATAAAAGGCAGGATGATGTGGAAGTTTCAGGAAACAGGTGTTTTCCTGGGCATTGTAGAATGTTTTGTAACTTCTTTTGAAAAACTGGACCATGTTTGCTATTCCTCCGATTCTGACAGCTTTGGGGGATAGCATTTATTAGAAACCCAAGAGTTTTGCTTGGAGGAAGAGGAGGAGGAGGAGGAGAAGGAGGAGAAGAGGAGATTGGTGCAGTGGTTAAAAGTGCTGGGTTTAGAAGCAGGAGACCATAAGTCCTAGTGCTGGGTCAGGAATGAAAACCAGCTGGATGATTTGGGTCAATCATTCTGCCCCAAATCTAAGAAACTAGATTTCTAGGTACATGCAAGTCACGTCCATAAGTTATGTTACCAACGGACTTGTTTTGGTGGTCATCTAGAATCGGGGTTGACTTAACAAACCATGACAGCAAGATGGGAAAGAAACTATGATGGTGGTGTTACCCTTTGCCCTAAGCCAATGTTTCTCAATATCGGCAACTTATTAAGAAGTCTGGCCTTCAGCTCACAGAACTCCCCACCCAGCAGAGAGAATGACTGGTTGGGGTGTTGAAATCCACACATCGTAAAGCTGTCAAGTTTGAGAATCTTGATCAACTCTATCTGAACTTGGAAGCCAAGCAAAATTGAGTGTCGTTAGCATATGGATGGAAGACCAGGAACTGCAGGCTAGAATGAGAAGATTAAAAAAACAAAAACAAAGCGAAACTTAGAAGTAGGAAGTTGCCAACAAGCACAGCATGGATGTGTTATTAAGTCAACAGCAGCACAGCGTGATTCAAAGACGACTTTGCTTTTCCTTAATTGAATAAACCTCATTTGGCTGAACCTGTATAAGAAGCTAAGCCATAAATCATCACTTCCAAACCACAGTGGCTAAGCCCATGTGTGTTCAGCCAAACTTGAAGAATGACATGATGGTGGCTTAGTGAGACCGCTGAAGCAGGGCTGAGATCTGGAGCCACAACGGCTCATCTGGGATCCCCAGTGATCGGTCTGGATGGCAGAATTGGCTCAGGGAGGAAGGGAGCATCATTTAAAGACCGAACATCAGTATCTTCTCTTACATGGATGAACCCTGGTTCCCACAGTGGGCTATTCTTCTAATTTCTAAAACTTTTTGCAGCCAGAAAGTTGTTGGCTCTCTAAAGACATTCTTACAAATATGGAGTTATTTTTCATTGAAAAAATGTATTAAGGGTATTGTGTAACAAAAGAATGTTTCAGTAAAAGAATATTTATAGCTCAGGGTTAAAATGAAGGGTCCTTGGTGCTCTCTGAGCTTGGTTAATTTCTTGCAGGTGTTTCGTTACCTGATTAGGTAACATTATTAATGCTAACCCCACCTCTTTTCTAGTATTGATAATATTACCTAGTAACGAAACATGTACAAGAAAATAACCAAGCTCAAGAGCACAAGGACACCTGAAAACAGACTCTCTTCCAACAAAAGCATGGCTTGGCAGAGGAAATCCTCTTAAAAGTATTTAACCCAGAATCTTTAATTATTTAACTATACCACTGTTGGGGACCCAAGTCTCTTGGGCTCCTATTTCTCTCAATAATTTCATCATCATAAGATGCATAGGTGTATTTGAGTCAAGCTTCCTGTGACATAACTATGTGCATTTATTGACTTTTGAAGTGGTTTGCTATTCCTTCCCTGTTTTGAACTTCCCCATCTTGTTACAGATCTAGAATTCCCAGGTGCCTCCCTCTATACACACATCGAAGTAGTAACCAGGCCTGACCCAGCTTAGCTTCTTAGATCAGCCATGGTTGACCAGATGCTATATTCTATGTGAACTGTCAGCTTACTTTATGGAGGCCCAGACTGGATTCAGACAGCAAGTCAAGATAAAGTGGACTTAAGAGTTTAGCTGTATTAATCAAATTGTTGTCATTCGTACATCGGAGTTTAGAGCTTAGAATGACCTACATATTCCTCTAATTACTATTTAGTCAACAGATTCCACATAACAAAATGGTTGAACCAGTCATTGTGATTTATGAGAGTGTATGGCAATATATGAACCCAACATTTGTGTTTATATGTACAGAATGCTTTTATTTAGTATGGAAAATCCCAATTTTTTTAAAAAAATATTTTCCTTGGCCGAGTTGAAGTTTATATCCTTTGCATTTTGGAGATATCATGCCAACATGTTATTCAGTCCTGTTGCTAATATTCTGTGCTCCATCACTGGAGAGTTTTAAGAAGAGACTGGACGACCAGGAATAGTCTGGAATAGTATAGGGTCTCCCTGCTAATGCAGGGGATTGAGCTAGAAAATTCCAAGGTGCCTTCCAATGCCATTATTCTGTTATTCCGTAGCTGCAGGTGTACATTCTTTCCCACAACTCGTGAGGGTCATGAAGCCCACCAGTCTTCAAAGTTGCCGGGGTTTGAGAAAGACTAGTCTAGGAGATGAAGGATAATGAGCTGAAATCAAAATAAGAAACACTAAATGCAAAAGTGTCGGGGAGGATTTCACTGCTTAATCAAATTTTACTCAACTTTGTTTACCCGTGAAAACATTCCCTTCTGCGGAAACTACAATATCTGGAATTATTTCAAGTTCAGGCTGACCTGCCAGGGGAGGGAACCTGGAAAAACCCCAAGCTGAACAAGGGAAAGAATTCCCAAATGGAGAAGGCCAATCTTATATGCTATAGCCAAATTAGCTTCTCTGTTTTATGACCACTTGGCGCATTCTTGGCTCATCCGACCTTTAGAGCCAATTAAATCTAAGGGGTTAGAGGAAGATGTCAGAGCATCTTGTATGATACATTTACCCCTGGTTAGCCAGAGTTACTCAATTATTCCAATGTTCTGGCCTTTGTGGAAAAATAAAGTAAGCCATTCCAACTGAATTGTCCCCAAACGCAACCATTTTGATTGGGCAGCTTCAACATTCAACCTGTTACTCGAACACAGCCCATCCAAAAGATCCTGGTTCGTTTGTTTTTTTCTTTTAGAGGAAAGCACTTCATCTGGTTTCTGCCCTTCCCAATCGCAATAAAGACATGTTACGTCTTCAAATGCAGCAATAAAATGCACAAGAACAGCCATAAAACCTATTTCTAGATCAAAATATGCCCCGAGATGTTCTCTAAGCATTTCATGAGATTGCTACAAGGTGAAAGAATGAAGTATAAGGTTCACCGGCCTCATATAAATGTCCTTCACCAAAGGAAGGTTCTTCATGGAAACTTCTAGGGCCGAGGTCCTTCCCTCAGTGAGTTCCTGAAGTCCTCCTCCTTACTGGGATGAAGAGAAAGGCCAGGTCATTCAGGTGTGTCCAAAAGGTGAGGTAAAACCTGTCAAGATGGGGGCAGAGATGGTGATCAAAGTCCCACCTGTTTTGTTATGTGCGTCACGCACACGCCGTGCACATTTAAACGAGGTGGAGCTTGAGTCAGACCATTGCAGTCATGACCTTGATTTCATGGACTCCACTCTGAGAAAACCCTTGTGAGAAAGGCCATTTTGGACCAACACTGCCCAAAAAGAACATTTCCACGTGTTTGGCTACAGCTCCCATTTCTTAACACAAGGGCAATTATACAATAAGTATTGTTTGGTTTTCTTGCCTCAGCTTTCATTAATTGATACAATCTGACCTTTATGTTTCTTCACCAAAAAAAGAGGAGTACACTTTTGTTTGATAATGTTTCTTTGCAGCCTTTGCTGCCTCTTTCTCTGGCTTTCGTGAGATGTACAAAGTCAGAATATATAGAAGAAAAACACAAAAGCGGAAAATTACATCAAGATTCATTGTATGGTTTCTAAAGGAGAGGGCTTGAGACTTTCCCACTCAATGTGGACAAATAACTGGGAGTTAGGAAGAAGAGTGGGGGGGAAAGATGTTTTTTTATAATTTGTCTTTTTTAAAAAAAAATGGAGTATGGTTCTTTAAGCACTGGACAGCTTTCATAATCAGCTAGGTCAGCCCAACTATTACTAATTTCCACAGAAAGTGATTCATGAGCCAGTCAGTCACATTAATACCAAACATCTTGTAAATTTACTGCAAAGATACTGGGGTGGATACATTTCTTTACCCTGGTATGATAACAAAAATTTGGAACTTGGAAATGAGATGCTAAAGAAGGACCGTTTCCTTGCCTCTTGTTGCAAGAAACGAGGCAAAAGATTGGCTAAGACTGGGATCTGCCAATATCTCATTGCAAAATCCTGCTTCAGACACATTCTGTAGCTTCAGATAAAAACCACCTGCTATAGAATAGTATAGAATAGAATAAGAATAGAATAAGGATAAGGATAAGGATAAGGATAAGGATAAGGATAGGATAGGATAGGATAGGCTCTTTATTGGCCAAATGTGACTGGACACACAAGGAATTTGTCTCTGGTGTATAAGCTCTCAGTATACATGCAAACAACAAAGTAAAATAATCATAAGATACCCATAAGTGAAAGTAGTAGAAAAGATGAGAAGGATAATAGTGCTATAGCCCTACTACATGAGTAAAATATCCTTATAGACATAAGACATTGCTGGAGGAATTCACTGTTCAGGGAAAAAACTGTGTCTAGTTGTTTGGCATGCAATGCCCTGCAGCAGCATCCTGAGGGGTGGAGTTGAAATGGATTATGTCCAGGATGTGAGGGGTCTGTAGATATTTTCTCAGCTCTGTTTCTGACCCGTGCAGTATACGGGTCCTCAATGGAAGGCAGGCCAGTTGCAATTGTGTTTTCTGCAGTCCTAACTATCCGTTGAAGTCTGTATCTGTCCTGATTGGTTGCTGTGCCAAACCAGGCAGTTATTGAGGTACAAATGACAGGGTCAACAGTCCCTCCGTAGAACTGTTAGGGTTCTGGAAATGTTAAGGTAATAACTCTGGCTCACCTCACAAAATTAGGGAAAGATTAGGAATGTGTATAAAATGAAATGGGTAAAGATTCAATAGGGCTTGAAAGTTATCTGATGCCGAGCGAATATTGTTTTCTCCTGGTTTTCATTCAATTTGATGAAAAGGCATCTGTTTAGAGATTATTTCAAAGAGATGGGAATGTCAGTGAAATGCTCAGGGGTGGTATGTAGTGTGATTTATTTATTAACGCTCCCAAGACTCCGCAAATGCTCGTGTATTTATTGATCTGGTAGATTTTGAATCTGAGTGTCTCCTTGGAGCACAAGTCAACACACAAAATATTCCTACCTCCATTTCCCCAGTGTATGGTGAAATATTTGGGGTCGAAAGCTAGAAAGCGGCTCAAGACAACTAAGTGAGCTTCTGTGGCAGAGGCAAGATTTAAATCTTAGTTTCTTAATTCCTAAACCAACATCTGAAACTTGTATCGGGGTTGTAAGAGTCTATCCCTTGGTTTTACAATCTCTTGCCCCATCGTAAGTCTTTCCAACTCCCACTAAATCCCAAGGAAAGACTTCATGAAAGAACTCAAATGTTTTATTGCTCCCCCACCCCCACCCAACAGATTTTAGATGTTAGATTTCAAGTCTGGGTGTCTTCCCGGAGCTTAAGGCCACAAACAAAATCAGGAATGGGCTTCAAAAATTTTAGCAAAGGGTTCTCTGCCATGGTGGGTGTGGGCATAGTTGTCCTCCTGCACCATGGTGGGGGGAGTGCGTTTTTGCCCTCCCCGGGCTCCGGAGGGTTTCCTTGCGCCTCTGGGAGGGTAAAAATGGCCTCTCCGGGCTCCGGAGGCTCTCTGGAAGCTGGAAACAGGCCCATTTCCAGCCTTCCTGAACTTCCAGGAGGCCCGTTTTTCACCCTCCCTGAGTCTCTATGCATGCCCTGCACTTACCTGCATCCAAAATGGGCCACGGGGGGACCTCTGGGAGGGGTGGGGAGGGATGGGCAGGGCCCGCCAGGAGTGGGATTTGGGGGTTCTCTGAACTGCACTTAGGGGCTCTCCTGAACCTCTGTGAACCCCCAGCAGCCACCCCTGTACAAAATATTCCTATCTCCCTCCGACTTTCCCCCAAATGTATAGTGAAATGTGTTGGGTTGAAGGCTAGAAAGTTGGCTCAAGACAACAAAGTGAGTTTCTGTGGCTTATCCCAATCAAGAGGGGTTGTCTGGTCCTTCCGAACAACAACAAAAAAACCACCAGCAGCCTTTCTGAGGCTGAAGGCAGCCGTTCCATCTCCTGCCATGTCCTGCCTTTGAGAGAAGTCAAGAAGTAACATGAATGAACTCAAGGCGTGGGAAGAAACGAGGCCGGCAGCTTTTGATGTGAATGAGAGAGAGAGAGAGAGAGAGATGTGCCGAAGTTATCTGAGGACAGACAGGAGGGGAGCTGAGCCTTCTTCAGCCACGTGAAAGGAAGGCATCATCTCTCGCATACAGAGCGCATTCAGCTCCAGGGCTGCACTCTCAGCGACCTCAATCCTCTCCCCTGAACACGGGATTTAGCATTTTAAAGGAGCCACCCTTGGCATTTGCAGCCCCTGCCCTGGGGCTTAAAAATAGCTTTGGCTGTCATTTATAGAAGCTTCGGAGAAAGCAGCGTGGCTCTGTCCTCTGGGAAAGGATGCTAAGGGGAAAGATCACCTTTGGGGCTTCATTGTCCGTCCCCCCGCCCTCCTCCAGATTCTGGGAATCAGCCGGCCGTGCATGAGACAAAAGGAAACGTTCCAGAGAGTTCACTCGATCTGAAATTCCTTGGTGACTGGAGGCGAAGAGACACAGGCTCCTAAATTATCAAACGGGAGACCGTCTTTGGTGATGCACCTCCTTCCTCTAAACCTCTCGCACACAGTGGCCTGTCTTTCTTTGTTTAAGCTGAAGCCCGGCCTCTCGCATCCCTCCTTCAGGTCCTTTAACCTTAACTTTAAACTTTAACCTTAGACTGTCTATTATTGACCTCACCCCTTCCCTAAGAGGGGTGTAGGGGGTGTGCATAAGCGCACCAACCTGCCTACGGTCCCTGTCCTATTGTTTCTTTTATTTTTTCTTACATGTACCCATTTCATGTATTCATAACTATGTATATACTTATACCTATTATTTTGTAAGCGATTGACAAATCAAATAAATAAATAAAAATAAATAAATAAATAAAATAAATTTGGCCATTCCTTTGTTGCTAATTTGACTTCAGCTGCTAAGACGCTGAGCTTGTCCATCAGAAAGATCGGCAGGTCAGCGGTTCGAATCCCAAGCGCTGCATCGTGGAGGGAGCTCCCGATGTTTGTCTCTCAGGGCGCAAAGAGAAAAGATCTGCTGCGAACCCCATGTAGGCATCAGGAAGGGCATCTGGCCAGTAAATGCTCAGCTCCATTCAGTCACCCTGATTCTTCCCCAAAATTCAAGGATTTACAAGGTTGTAAAAGGGCCCTTTTTAAAATTATAGTTAAATGCTTGGTAATAAAGCAAGTGGTAAATAAGGTAATAAAGGGACACGGTGGCTCAGTGGCTAAGACGCTGAGCTTGTCGATCAGGAAAGATTGGCAGTTCGGTGGTTCAAATCCCTAGCGCTGCATAACGGAGTGAGTTCCTGTTACTTGTCCCAGCTTCTGCCAACCTAGCAGATCGAAAGCATGGAAAAAATGCAAGTAGAAAAATAGGGAGCCCTTTGGTGGGAACAGAGTTCCGTGCACTTTCGGTGTTTAGTCGTGCTGGCCACATGACCACAGAGACGTCTTCGGACAGCGCTGGCTCTTCGGCTTTGTGATGGAGATGAGCAGCGCCCCCTAGAGCCGGAAACAACAAGCACATATGTGCGAGAGGAACCTTTATTTTTACAACTTCTCCTTGGGATCCAAGCGTGCAAAGAACAGGTGTAGGATGATAAGTAGATCCTGTTTCCTCCACAAGTATCAGCTTCCATTCCTGAGTTGACGTGACCACAGAAATGTTCGTGTGGCCATGGAACTCTGGAAATAGTACCTTTGGAGGGGGGGGCTGTCTACCCTAACTTTAAACATCCCAAAGGTGCTCTTCCAATAGGCAACTGGATTTTCTTGAATTTTTTTTCTTTGAAAATGTTTTGTTTCTCATCCAAGAAGCTTCTTCAGTTCTAACTTCAGTTAAGTGAATCTGGCTTCCCATAGTTATTGATTGTCAGGTCACATAAATCACATGACCCCTGCAACCATCCTATGAGTCAGCTGACAAGTGTCTAGATTTTGATCACATGACCATGGGGATGCTGCAATGGTTGTTAAGTGTGAAAAACGGTCGAAGTCATTTTTTTCAGGGCTCTTGTAATATCAAACTGGCTCTCAATAATAATGTAATTTTTATTTACAAGTGAAAGACCCAAATAAAGCTGGCTCTCAATTGGTCATGGGAGAACTTGTTTTGATCTTCACAGCTTCTGAGAAACATTTTAACACTTGTCTGAGTTCCGTAGTTTTTTTAAGGTTGGTGTTTTCCCTGTTCTTTATTTTGTGATGGGTGAGCTATTCTAGGCCCAAAGAAAACACAGACATAAAAGGGATAACATTGAGCTTAAGGCTATCAATGTTCCTCCTCAACTCATTGTGCTGTTTCAAAAAGCACCTGGAACAATACACAGATATGATTAACACAAAAATTATAGAATGTTCTGAGAAACAGTTTATCAAGTTTTGTCCCAGAATTCCAGGGTGGGGGAATCATTGAGGGGAAGAGGTTTCTGCAAAATAGAGCTTTGAATGTGGGTCATAGTTTGGGAGAGTTCAATTCTGTGGAAGCTAAGGATTATTAATTCGTGGGAGTATGTGAACTTGCAGTAGGGGAAGAGTAGGCAGAGTTAAGCGGGTCATCAGCCTAGAGCCATGATGGCGAAACTATGGCACACGTGCCACAAGTGGAATGCAAAGCCATTTGTGCGGGCACATGAGCCGCAGGCAAACTTACCTCATGGAGCATGCGCGCCTCACAGCTGATTTTTCCGGTTGGTTTGAGGCCTTTTTCGGCCTTCCCGAGTCTTGGAAAAAGCCTCTGCAATGCTTTTTGGGCCGAATTATAGGCCCATTTTGTCACTTCCTGTAATACCGGAAGTGACGAAACGGGCCTATAATTTGGCCTGAAAAGCCTTGAAGAGGCTTTCTCCAAGCCCCTGAGAGGCTGAAAAAGATTCAATCCAGCCGAAAAATCAGCTGAGAGGTCCAGTGCTGGTAAGGGGGGCGGAATTGCACGTGCATGCGCAGGGGGCGTAGGAAGATGGGGCGCATTGCACATTGAGTGTGTGCACATTGGCACATGCACAATTTTTAACACACGAGCCCAAAAAGATTAGCCACCACAGGCCTAGAGTAATTACATTGTCACAAAGGTCGAAGTCCAACCCCTCCTGAATTCTGTTGACTCTTAGCTGGCGCCAATTTAGCATTGAATTTTAGCTGACTAGATTCTTGTCTATAGGCTTGAGCAATAAAAAAATATATGCTTTTTTTATCTTGGTTAATTTTGGATTAAAGAATACAATGGTAGTAAGACTGCCTTGGGCTTTACGGTTTTCACTACCAAGAAAATATATCTAGATTAGTTCTGAATGTTCATTAAAAATCAGTGGCTGAAAAGTTCTATATCAGGAGTGTCCAATCTTGGAAACTTTAAGACTTACGGACTTCAACTGCATTCTGGCTGGGGAATTCTGGGAGCTGAAGTCCACAAGTCTTAAAGTTGCCAAGGCTCTAAATCATGGAGCGAAGAACCTTAGGAAAGCTAAACTCATCCTTTCAAAATTCCTTCTGGCTCCCAATACATACAAACTATTCTTAGCTCAGAGGTCTCCAAACTTGGCCGCTTTTAAGACTTGCGGATTTCAACTCCCAGAATTAAAGTGGCCAAGTTTGAGGACCCCTGTATTAAATGGTTGCAAACGGTTAACGTGCGTGTTTAAGAGAGAGAGAAAAACAGGAAAAACTCCCTAACTAAAGATTTTGTTCTGGTAAAATCTGCCCTTCTGGACTAGAGTGAGGAAGTTGCAATAGTAAGGATTTCAGATTTGGGTAAAAGCTAGTTCCTAGTCGTCTCTCCCAACGGTCAGGGCCAGAGTCTGACCCTTTTCCGAAAAGTGTATTCACAATTCAGTCATTTCTTCTGATAATGTGTACCTGAGCGGATAAAAATAAAACTTGTCCTTACCTTCCAATAAACCCTTTTGTAGATGCAGAAGGTTTTTTTCCTGTCTCCTCCGCTCGTGAAAAAGCTTGTGTTAAGATTTTGAATTAGAGCTGTCAACCGATTGCAGTTTTTTTTTTTAAAGATACAATTAATGTGTGGGTAAGTCCTGGACTTAAGACCACAACTGAGTCCAAAACTTCTTGGTTGTAAAACAAGACAGCCGTACAGCGGTGTTTTGCCCCATTTTACAATTTTCTTGCCAGAGTTAACGTGAATTGCTGCAGTTATTAAATTAGTAACATGGTTCTTAAGTGAATCTGGCCTCCTTATCGACTTTGCTTGTCAGATCACAAAAAGATGATCACATGACCTTCAGGACACTGCAACCGTCATAAATGCATGCCAGTTGCCCAAGTGTCCAAATTCCAATCATGTGATCACAGGAACGCTGCAACGGTTATAAGAGTGGAAACAGTCGTATAAGCAGAGATGGCATTCAGCAGGTTCTGATCAGTTCTGGAGAACCGGAAGCGGAAATTTTGAGTAGTTTGGAGAACCGGTGATAACCTTCCCCCAGGAGGGGGAGGGAATGGAAATTTTGTAGTATCCTTCCCCTGCCACACCCACCAAGCCACGCCCACAGAACTGGTAGTAACAAAAATCTGAATCCCACCACTGGTTGTAAGTCATTTTTTTCAGGGCTGTTGTAACTTCCAAAGTTACAAAAAACGACTTACGACTTTAGTTTTCACTAAATGAATGATTCCAAGTCAAGGACTACCTGTATAGGGGGTTGAGTATTATATATCATAGCCAGGCCTGGCTGCCTTTGCTCCCTGAAAGTTTCATTCAAGTAGTACCAATCTGGATTGGTTTGCATATTTTGTTGAATAGTGGCATACGAAACCACGGTTGCATAGCTATGGTGACTTGAGTTCAACCAAGAGAGTTAACTCAGAAGCAAATAAATGTTAAGAGTTTAAGGCACAGCAACTGAGGGGTCCTTGTTGCTGTCGGAGCTTGGTTGGTTTCTTTGTAGATGTTTCACTACTCAAACTAGGTAACATCATCAGTGGTAGAAGGCAGTGGAGGACAGTGAGTCCTTGCTGCTGTCGGAGCTTGGCTGTTTTCTTGCAGACGTCTCATTGCCCAAACTAAGTAACATCATCAGGGCTAGTGGATGTTTCACTGGGTGGATGAAACGTCTGCAAGAAAACAACCATTTCAACCCTGAGCCATATGTACATTCTCCTCTGTTGGCACAGCAAGTGGTAACAACCAGGGCCCAGTTGATTTAGGAGACTGAGAAACAGGTTACTTTCTGAGCTCTAAACTACCACTTGGAGAATACTGGACTGACCTTTAACAACAGAGATGGTGATTATCTCTACACTCAATTACTCCTGTTGCTTGTAGTCACAATCGGGCAGGCTGTTGTAAACATCCCATTTATCTCCACTCCCTATTTAGTTTCCATGCCACCCTTTTATTAGCAAATAAATATAAGAAAAGCGTCCATGCCAGAGACAGCATATGTATGCAACCATAAAGTGTTTATTTGGTTAGTTCATTAACCATCTGTAAGACAGTTCAGGTTTGGTCTGCATCCTTCTATAAAAGAGTTCAAGTTTTCAAGAAACCTCCAATTACATACAGCAAAGTAAAACGACAGCACACATTTCAGACCAAAATACAAGACTTTTTCTTACATTTTATAAAACCCGGTCAATTCAAACTACATTAAAAAAAAAAAAAAAGGCAACAGACTTTCAGTTATCCTTAGTACAGTATTTTGCCAGCGTTTGCACTGTGGCCACGAAGTCCGTAGAACACAATGCATGTGCTTTAAATTAAAACAAACACAAACACCCTTTTATGTACCCAACATCATATTGAACATGTAAACAAAGTACCACTAAAATCCAAGAACCATTTTTGTACTCCGTTTTGTAACATGTAAACTTCAAAAGGACACCCATGAGAGAAAGAAAGAGGAGTTCTTAAACTGCCCGTACACAACGTTTTCCACGAAAAGGGCAGGCTTAAGGCATGTGAAATCATCCTAAAGCATCCTAAAGTGGTCTGACAGTTGAATGCTCCAATTTGGACACGTGAGTTCTATGCTCTTCTGCAAGTGAAGAGAGACTCAAATCTTTGGAGTGTGGATACATTAAAGAAGGTATGAAGAGCAGAGATGCCAGTGGAAGGTATCTAGAACCCAAACTTCTTCTCTTTGGCAATTCTCACAATGGGGAGATTTCAATGTGATTTAAAGTATGGAATTTCTCACTCCCACTCCAAATTCTTGGACCAATTTGCTTATCCGTTTGTTTTTTCAGCTTCGTTTTTTTCTTTTAAAGTGAGAGGAAAGAAAGCACATTATGTGGCTGAAGAGAATCTATCTTTACTCTGCGAAGTGAAAAGATGGTATCAGGCCATTTCCTCTGTGCTGTCAATCATGCAATTGACAGCCCTTAAGATTTATTACCTTCTCTAATGTCCATAGACCATTGCTTGACCAATTAATAAATAAAAATTCAATGTGATTTCTCAGAGTTTGCCCCCTTTTTAAATTAACAACCACTATTAAACACTTGGAAAAGAAATACAAAGAGCACTGAGAACACAAGTTAATACATATTAATAACAATTGTTTTATTGCAAAGCCCAGTTTTCACTCATCCATCACAAAGTGCTACTCAAATTGCACTTTTTTTTTCTTCAAATACAACCACAGAAGTTAGCATGCAGGGCAATCAAACAAGCTTTTTAACTGTTCCTAAAATCAAAATCTATGCCAAACTAGGAAGAGATCTGGGATCCCTTAATGCTAAAACACAGATAAACAAGTATACTGCACATCAAGTATTAAATTTGTTCAGATGCCATAAATGGGAGTCAAAGAGACCTCTGTTTCTGTAACACAAAATTTGCAAAAAAAACAACAACACATGGAGGATTAGTGAGTGGAGAGTAATACTCTAGGAATGGAGAAGGGGGAAAAACAAATATACAACAGCACGGATTGACACTTAAAGTGCAAAGGATAAACAATAAATAGAAAAAGGAAACAACATTGCAGCTTTCTACCAACAGGTTTGATGAAATGTTTTTTTTCACATGGTTCTATTTTGTGTACAGATGTTCCCCAAGTCCAACACTAGATATAGTCTTGGGTACCTTAAATTTAAAAATGAAAGACTGGAAAAATTGAGGGAGGGAAGCTTCAATCTCAATCTTAGGAAAGCGCAGATAATCAAAATAGACAAGATTATACCTTCCACCTCAGGATTTGCTTCGAGTAACACAATTTCCCGCCAACATGGTTAGGCGTTAGCTTGGATTGACGTTTGGGCAACATCTGCTTGATGTTATAAATGAGCTTAAAGGGATGGAGATGGGTTGGCTTATTTCATTTATTTGAATTTGGAGGCTGCCTGATTCCAACCGACTCAGGCTTTACCTCACCATGTAAAACGAGTCGATAAAAATTAATCCCACCACCTCAATGACAAAACAGTACATGCTGAACTCTCTTTAAGGTAAAATATGACATCTGAACAAATCCGGTTGACCAAGTTTATAATGCAAAAGCGATTTTGGAGGTCTAGTTAGTAAACTCAGCATGTCCCATGTGTTTTACAGAAGACTGTGAATACAAGGGTATTTTATTATTGGCAATCTTGCAGGTCTTAATATCGTGAACTCTCTCATGGCACTGAGTAAGTAATCTCAGGTAAATTTGCACAATGTGTTTTAAAATCACGTTTCAGTCGGATTCCTATGTTAATCTGATTATCTGGCTTCCAATTTCAGCAACCTAGTGGAATTCACAAGCCCACTTAAACTGTGCACAAATTAAGAGACGATATGTACAGTGTACGTGGTATTTTTTTTTCTTTAACACTTTGTGTACCAGTTCTGATTCTGTTTCTGATTCCCGTGTCAATAATGACTCGGGATATTTCATGTTAACAGTTAACAATTAGAACAACATCTACTGCTACACAAATAAGAGAAATAAAATCTTCTGAAATTCAGCAGTTCAACTGTAAAACTTCCAATGGGTGGAAAGTGTCTTTTCCCATGAAGATGAGTCAGAGATAGAACGGTTAACAGTTGCTTTCTTTTGTAGATGGCTAGGCTATGAATCTCTCTTTCCCAATGGGAAAAATATCTCACACAGAAGTCTGATGCTATTAACTCTCCAGAACGGATGAGTAAAAGGCTCGACCACAACAGGCAACAATCCAGGCAAAGCTTGTAGCGTTGGAAAATAGTTGTGTTTTCCTTTTTTTTTTTTTTTTGCCCATTATACCTGCATGGGTCTTGCCAAAAAGCACTATTGTTTTTTGAAAAACACATATAAACGCCGGAGTACAAAACCCTCTGCGATTACACTGTTTACACCAAGCTAATCGATATTCTGTGCTTTCTCTAAGAAAGGCCCCTTGGAGAAAGTATAAAAATTGTATGTTTCCTTAAATAAACATGTGATTCTATTAATAAAACACTGTGGCTATGTTGGAAGTATGAGAAACGTTGTTGATACACTGCTTAAAAATCTAGCCCTGAATTCATTTCGCGTTTAATTTCAAAACAAAACAAAACAAAACAAAACAGTTTATCTTGAGCCTTCCTAAAGGTGGCTGTGAATGCAATTCAGATCAGATGCATTTGAGCCCCATTAAAAGCAGTATCTCCACAACCCAGTTAAAAGCAGCACCTTCCCATTTATTTGGACAAATCACAGATGCGCACACATTACTCCAGGTGCAGTTTTTAATTTAAGAAAGAATTAAATGCATTTCACCATCGCTGTGTGGAAAAATCGATGAACGTGACCAACAGCATGGGAGACTGACCCAAAAGTTATGGTGCAAGCAAGCTCACCAGAACCTTTTACACACAGAAAAAGTAGCTAGTCTGCCTCTTTTTTCCCCCCCTAGCTTTAAACCTTTTAAAGTCATAATAGCCTAAGTCAGGGCTCTTCAAACTTGGCAACGTTTAAAATTTGTAAAACAGCTCTCAGAATTCATGGCTGACTGAAGAATTCTGGGAATTGAAACCCACAAAACTTAAAAGTTGCCACGTCTGGAGACCTCTGGCCTAAATAAATAAAAATTAACCCTCTTTGAAGAGTGGGTTTTTTTGATCAGATGCTGGAGTTTGACAATAGGCAGCAAGAAATAAACGGAACGATGCAAGCACCACTGACTGCTTTCGTATATGCATAGAGAGTTGGTCAATTAGCGCAAGGAGTCAAGAGACGGTCCAGGAATTCTGGCCTCTCTCCTATGTAGACCTTTCCCAAACAGCACCCTGTCTGTCCATGGTTGCATAGTTGTGGAGGCAAACACAAGTCTGCCAAAGAAGCTGCAGAAAGGCATCAATCATTGACTCACTTCTTCGTTGCAGAATACATATTCTTGCAATCGCTTTGCCTGTAGCGGGTTCTGATAAAAACGGGGGAGGCATATTGAGTTGAATTTGACATAAAATCTACTCCTGGGGTAGAAATCAGAATGGAGCAATTAGGAACCTGAAAAACGTGCTGAGGTTCTGATGGAAAGGAAGGCCAAGAGGGAGGAAAGGAGGCGGTTGCCCAACGAACAAAAAGGCCACCGCTTCTGATGGCCTTCCTGACAGCGGGCCAACTGGGAGCCCAAATCTAAGGGATAAACCACGGGCAGTTCTCAGCTTAATGACTATTCATTTAATGTCCGTTTAAAGTTAGGATGGTGCTGGAAAGAGTGACTTACGGCTGGCCTTCTCTGTCACGTGAGCAAAATTTGGGGCGCTTGGCAACTAGCATGCATCAGTGTCCAGGTGTGTGTGTGTGTCCCATGACTTCTGTTTTACGCCCTTTCCAGGGGGGCTTCCAACAAGCAAAGTCTGGGGTGGGGTGGGGGGGGAAGCCAGATTTGCTTTAACGACATGAAGCATTTAATGACCATGATGATTAAGGGCTCCCAGTGTCAAGCAGAACAAAACACGAAATAACGACACTAAACACAACAAGCAAAGTTTAGCTTTGCAGTTGTGCTGATGATTCTTCTTTTCCTGAAAAGCAAACGGATGGAAATTTCCTTTTTAATCTACATGCTTTTGGAGGTGTGTGTGTGTGTGTGTGTGTGTGTGTGTGTGTGTCTTTTTTTCCCATAGTTAACTTTAAATTCAAGGGGAAAAAAAACCTCACAGTCCATTGATATTGTTATAGCTGAGACCGAACACTCTGGGTCAGAGGTTTGGCGTGTTTTTCTGTTCGCTAATTAGTTACTTTTGTGACTAATTAGGTCCTTCTGACTTGGTGGAATATTTAAATCCCAAAGAGAATTGGTTTTGTCAAGATGTCGTTCTTTACAACATGGTTTTCAATCTATGTCCTCAGGCTTACAGCACAGTTACAACAACATTAGTAATATTAAAAGTGGTAGACCGATACCTATTGTAACTTATAGCTTGTACATACTTAAAAGCAAAATATTTTCTTAAGAGGGAGCTGTGAACCTTTAGCGAGAACATAAAAATAGAAGCTATGTTTTACATTTATACTCAATCAGTTTTCAAATCAACTGATTGTGTAATGTGTAATTTTCTTTCTCTAAAAGGGTTATATGCTAAAGACTGCACGACGGAATTAGCATCCAGATGACCAGGGACAAATTAAAATAATAGTCAATCGTCAAATTTCTTGTTTTCCTACTTTTTTTACAAACTGTTTTTTTTTTACTGTATTTCATTAGTTGGTAGACAATTCTCTCTGATCCAAGATGGCAATAATAAATATGGACTTTTAAGGATTAAAACTAATTTCTAATACATTGAATTAATCCAATTATATTCCAGTTCAAT
This sequence comes from Pseudonaja textilis, assembly GCF_049901715.1. Lineage (NCBI taxonomy): Eukaryota > Metazoa > Chordata > Lepidosauria > Squamata > Elapidae > Pseudonaja > Pseudonaja textilis. The sequence goes on from NC_142000.1 coordinate 7,004,252, forward strand.
GAAGACATTTTTATCTCCACTGACTTGGGGAACCCCCTACTATTCATTAGGCACTTCGGTGGTTTAATTAATTCTAACAGGTTCAATACTTATTTTCTTTATCATATAGTAAGTGACTAGACTTCAAACAAAAAAAAAACCTGACCTCAAAGAAACTTCAAACTTATTCTACAGTAGCAGAATTTGGTAGCTCATAAACTTGTTTCAAAGAGCTGAAATTAGGAAGAACCCAAGTCTTAAGTGCTGAATTGGGAATAAACAGTAATGGAGAGCTACTAGAACCATTCAGGAAAAACAAAGAGAAAGGCAGTAACGTTAGATTGGTTTTGCCAGTTTCACATTCAGAATACAGTACATATGTTTCTGACCTTAAATGAGAACAGAATTTGATACATTCAGATTTTAAACCAGAAGGATGAAACATCCCAAGGGAAATCTCAGGGCTGGCTCAACAGATGTGCCTTTAAAGCTATCCTTCCACAGGTAAGGAGGTGGATATTGTTGCAAGTCTATACAGAAGTACTGCGGAAACATTGGAAAAAATGCCGTTTTAGCCGTAAAGCTTTGAAAGTGGGGTGAAAATGGAGAAAGGGAAGCTAATAAAAGATACACACGGGTTATAACATACCAACTGCATCTTATCTCCAATTCTGGTGTCCTTAGGGACACTCAGGCGTAAAGAGTTTCTCAGCCTGAGATTGAACCATCTGTTAATCGAATAAAAACGATTAATACAGCAAGCAATATATGTACTGACAGTTGGGTCATTCTGGGCTGCTGTTCTCTGCCACCATTTGTAACGGGAACTGTGACACAGTTCCTAAGAACCAAGCCAGCCAATTACTAATTGCATGAATGGTTGTCCTTCCTAAGCAGAGGCAATTCTAAGAGCGTGGACGCAATCTTTCCTAAGCCTTATGCCGTTTGACCTGCCCTAAGAGCCTGTTGAAATAAGAAAGGGACAGTTTAAACTCCTTATTCATTTCCAAGGATGGCCCTGTTATAGCAAAGGAACAGGGCTGCCCAGGCTGTGTTGTCGTCCGCGGCGATTTTAGACTCAGAATTAAGACAAACGAGAAGAGTGTACACTGCTGTCATTTAAACAGTTTTACAGTAGACCTCAATATTGTACTATCCCCTGCCCTTTGATGAGTTTAGCAGCACCTGCGCTGAAAAAGAACAAAAGAAAAAAAAAGGTTGGCACTCACTGCAAGTTTTTGTTATTGCAAAGTGCCTTATGCATGACAAACACCAGCTCTGTGATTTTTGAAAACTATTGAGGTAACTATGGAAGAGAGAAGATACGTTACAGAAACAAATCTGTGCGTTTGCACCTAGCGATGCTGTTTTAATCATTCAGAGCTAAAACACAACCAGAATAAGGGAGGTGTTTCTCGCCACCATTAATGCTTGTTTTTTTAAAAACAAAATTAATGTTTGACTACCGTAAACCAGACATTGAGAGCCGGTTTCAAAAGGCCTCGTTAATCTTTCCAAACTCTAAAAAGCAGTTTGCCAAAGGTGGACAAACAGTGGCAAGTTGTGTTGTCAAATATGTGAATTGCAATACACCCTGAAATAAAATATGAACAGCTGCTCTCCATGTTACTCGCGGTAGCTTAGGCATATGATTACAGTACTTTACAGGTGTGGGAATATTATTCTGGGCTATACACAATGGACTATTTTTTTTTTTTAAAAAAGAACAACAACAACAAAATAATAATAAACAGGACTTTCAGAGAGTTAAAACTAAACTCTCAAAGCAAACATTTATAAAGTAGTATTGAGGAGAAAACTTTCCTTTCTAATTTTCTTCTTCTAATTTTCTAATTTTCTTTCCTTTCTAATTTTCTTTACTTCTCCCCGGCAGAAACACAGATACAGAATTGATTTTGGGAGAAGGAGGGGAATCTCTTCCTTTTAAATCATCCTGGAAACGCTGCTGTATAAAGGTGAGGCAGCAGCAAAGTGATTTTGAGACGCAGATTGACTGGTATCTAATTTGGCCCCAAGACCACAAGTCAGGAAAGTAATCTTACAGACTGATGGGAGTCACACTGAATCATGACATAACCTTTCTCTATGAATGGCAATGTTAGCCAAGGCCAGCAAATGAATCAGATTAACTGAATATATTTGTCCGAAAGAATGTTTTCTATGAAAAGACGTTTAGCTCCTAGAAAGGATCCAATTTAATTCATTTTGGGATGCCCTTTATTTACTCTTGTAAGCAACTATCAGTCGTATTTCAACTTCTTCCCAACCAGCCCTCTGTACTCCTTAGTGCGGTGCTATTATTAAGTTATTTTACTGCAGCTTAAGCATTGTAAATTACCTCTCCTGCAAAAACTCAAAAGCTGGCTTCTAAGAGAAAAAGAAAAAGGAAAACACCCTGCAATTGCACATCTCCTTACTATGCTTGTTTGGTTAGCGAGGAACTTGCATTTAATATTTTGAAATGAAATCCAAGCTCTTTGAATTCTCAGGGAAACCAAGAAAGTAAGGAGTCTGACTTCTGAAGACAGTGGTCTGGTCTGGCATTTTATAGGTACACCTGAGCAACAATCGCTTGCAAGAATTAGGACAGAGCTTGTATGGGGAAAAGAGACGAGAGCTTTGAATTAAAGGAATAATAATAAAAAACTAACTTATCGGTGTGCTCTTAAGGAGGACTTCCAATGGAGGGGAGACTATAAAAATAAATTTTAAAATTGTGGACTTGAAAGCACACATTTCCCATCCAAAAAGAGAAACTGCCAATAAAAGAAGAAGAAGAAACAGAACACCATGTCGATGAGTGCCAACACTTAGCTAATTTCTGCAAACTTATCAGGTGACAAATGCTTCTCCTTTTCTTTTTCTCATTTATGCTTTCCAATCCACTGTTCTTATTTTGCTCCCATCAGAATGGAATCAGTCTGGTGGGAATCCCACGGAAAGACAATTAAGGAAGATCCAACTGGATGGTTCTCTAGGTTTGGGATATTAGAAGATCAAGAGATAAAAGGGGATATTTGTAACTCAGGGTTGAAAGGAGAGGTCCTTGGTGCTCTCTGAGCTTGGCTGTTTCCTCGCAGACGTTTCATGACCCAACTAAGCAACATCATCAGTGCTAGTAGGGAGTAGTGGTCCCTCTCAAGTTATATTCTGGTGGCTTTCCCTGTCAAGTGTGGGTGAGGCTGATCTCAGAGGTTCTTTGGTCGGGCTGTTTACTGTTCTTTTATTTGGCAGTTCCTTGATTGGGGTATTGTTTACTTCAACTGTTTAGGTCAAGAGAGCCAGAAGCAACTCAATGGAAGCCTTGAAGAGTGCCCTTTGCATTAAATCGCCAGGTAAAGTGGGTGGAGATTGTTAAGGAAAGGAAATAGCTGACTAGGGAAAAAAAGGACCCCTATTCCACTAAGACAGAGAGATCCATTAGAAAACTTGAGCACAGGGGAATCCAACCTTGGCAACTTTTAAGACTCGTGGATTAGAAACAACTCCCAGAATTCCCAGCACGAACCTTAAAGTTACCAAGGTTGGACTCACCTGCTGTAGGACGAGGAGGAGAGCTCCAAGGAGCAGCTTCTCAAACCTTCCAAAATACTTCTGACGTCGAAAAAAAGCAAAACTTGGAACAATATTTGCAGCCACTGTGACCTAAGTACGCATCTTTAATCTAAATGTTTGCATGAGTTGACTTTTTAAAGGAGGAGGAAGATCCTGCGAACACACGGAGAACATGTTAAGCATGTGCTTCTGATGTGAAAACAAGCCCTCAACAATTGGATTGTTGTAGATCTGTGAGTAGACCTACGAAGGAATGCATAGCAGATCTTTTCTCGCAACAAAAACAAAACTTTAAAATGTGTTTTAGGATGTGATCCTTTTGACCCCAGGTGTTATAGTCTCACTGTTGTGTACCGATGACAGCCTTCCTGTCAAAATATGGACTTTCTAAGATCAGGTGGGGAAAAGCCCACAAACCTGGAGGTCTACATTCCTTCTCCAGAATGTAGAGGAATGGGGATCTGCACATTCTGGAACCACAAGTGCCGAAGCCTCGAGCTTCTGTCAGGAAGGATGATGGGAAGCTGTATTTCAGGAACATCTGGCAGCCCTGAGATGTGCTCTAAAACATCCACAGAAATTCCACTGGATTACTGTAAACACCTGGCCCAACAATATGCATTATGGAGCACACACGTACAATGGGAAAACAATCCCATTGTCGTAACGACGCCTTTTCAGAATCTACAGCACAAGAACGTGGAATATTTCAACGGTCTGGATCCCCCCGCCTTTTTTTTTTTTTTTGCTTTTCATTTATAGAGCTTCATTAACAAGGTAACAAAATAACGCTGAAGTAGAAAGGTAAACAGTATTGTGGCTAGCAAATCATCTGTAGTCTAATTAAATAATATGTATGATCAAAAATAAACTTATAAAATGGAAAATAAAAATAAAACCTTCACTGTAACAATATTCAGCGCAATTTTCTTAGAAAGAGGTATTTTTTACACCAATGTTGGACCCCTATATAATTCTCCAGACAGTGTCTGAAATGTATTAATAATTTCACTGCTCCCTCTCCCACTTTAAAAGAAGATTTTTTAAAAAATGCGCCTTTAGTCCATAATATAACTGTTTAGGAATATTTTTTTTTTTTAACTCTTTGCAGCATCTTTTTATTCCTAACGTTTGGAAATATTCTAAATCCTAACCCGAACCCAAATATGCACTCTCTGCCCCATTCCTAATAATGTATGGCACTTCTGAAATTCACCACCACCCATCTCATTAACTGAGATCCGCTCCTTGAAGTCCACAACAGTGCAAGAGTGAACCACAAATAATAAAAAAGATTATATATATATATCTAGTTCCCCCCTTTTTTTAACGGCACAACACTGAGCTTGGTTTGAGAGTTTAGTCCATTTTGTTTTAAAAAAAAAATTCCTAGGAATAAAAAAAGTGTGAACGATGGCTTTATATGTCAGTCTGTCTTTTCGGGCAGAGGCCTCCAAATTGCAAAGAAAGCTGTGAAAATTAATAGTTGACGTGCCCGTTTTCTCCTCCTCCCAGTGGATCTTTTAAAGTCTCTTTTGGCATCACAGAGAGAGAGAGAGAGAGATAAATATTTTCATTCAGTATATTGTGTGCCAGCCAGGCTTCCCTATTCACAACCATTCCCCCTTGGTGAAAACACATCCTGCAGATGCTGCCCCATCATCCGCAAGTTTTCTTTTTACACTATTGTTCTTCGCTGGACGCCCAGGGAAAGCCCAGCCACAGGGCTTAACATGGGTAAGTAACAGGCCTTCTCGTTGCCTCTCATTTTCCTACCGTGAGCCCCTCCAGAGACAAGCCGAGGCCGAAGCGTTTGAGCAATGAAAGAAAAAGTTAGAACGGTTATCATACCAAAGCCGAGTATATGGTTTAAAATGTCTGCTTGCAGGATGTCGGGCTTCTCCATTTATAGAAAGTGGTTATCCGTACACAATGGGCTTTCCTCGGACGCTCTTCGTCCAGGCTGCTGCGTGAAGGGACGGTCAAGGAGAAGGGACGCGGGCGCGGAGGGAGAGGAGCAGCCCCTGCTGGAGTTGGAGGCGGAAGAGTTTGCAGTTGGCGATGCGCAAAGCGGCACATCCGGTGTGGCGGAGGTAGGACGGGAAGAGGGGTTTCGTTGGGTGCCACGTCCCGGTGCTTCTTCGGAATTCCCGAACGTAATCGTAACTGGTACCTAATCGAACGGCAAGGTTAGTTTGGGAAGTCGGAGAAGCCACTTTGAAAACGAAAAAGCCAAGCCAAATTCAAAAGCAAGGCATGTAGCAAAGGAAGCATTTGACATCTTTTAGAAAAGGAAGCCATCGATGGAATTAATGAGTCACATTGCTGAACACCTAATTCCCACAGCGCTGTCTATTTACACATGTGTGTAGGCTGTATTGCTATTATCCTGCTCATCTTCTCATTTTTCTCATCTTTCCTAAAACCTTCTCCTATGGGTATTGATTTGTCACTGCTTGTTGTATCTTATCAGTAATGATTGTAAGTAGGATTTATGACCTATCACTTTGTTGATTGTATGTACACTGAGAGCTTATGCATCAGAGACAAATTTTTTGTGTGTGTCCCAATCGCGCTTGGCCAATAAAGAATGCTATTCTATTCATTTGTAAAATAACTTGGCTTTTTTTTTTTAAAAAAAAAATATTTTATTTGTCATAACACTTATGCACCAGAAGGAAGTAATCGTTAAGAGGTAATGACATTTGAAAAAGGGGAGCAGTTTATAACCAAATGGACTGTGAGACACCGGCAAGAATCTTATGTGCACAAAGATGGAAAAACACACTAAAATCTCACAATGGAAGAGTGGATGGGGGTTAGTGGAGATGGCAGAACGGTTTCAATTAAAGACAATTTATCGAGTTTTGTTTTTTGCTTGGAAGCCACTTCTGGACTTTTTGTTCGAAGTGGGGGGAAAAAAAAAATGAAACTTTGATTTTAGGTTTTGCTGATTAGAATGATTTTGTTTTTGTAGAAATGGCTTGAAATGTTGTCAAAGCAAAAGGTGGAGGTTGTATTTGTGTGTGTGTGTGTGTACTTTACTGTACTGAAAAACATCACAAGTCGGTATTTGTCTTCCTTTGCACTTCTCTCAGTTCTCTTGTTTCTTTTCTGTATTTTTGTTTTGTAATGACGCCTGAATAAAAGTAAATGCAAGTCAAAAAAAACTCCTACCAAGTGAAGTATTCATAAGCGTACGGGGTCTCCTGCTTGAGCAGAGGGCTGGACTAGAAGACCTCCAAGGTCCCTTCCAACTCTTGTTACTCTGGTAATTATGTTATTAGCTTTTAAACTGTTTAAAAGTTTAGAGAATAATTAAGGAACAGGATGTGAAATGCTTGGTCTCTTGTGAAATGACTGGTGTTGAAGCATCTGAAGCATCAGTTTTTGGGGAAGATGCCAAATTGCATGGTTAGTAATGGAAGACTAGGAGGCGCTGTTTGATGACATCATTCCTAACGAGCCTGTTTATGAAGATAAAGAGAAACACGCACTGCATGATTCAGTAAAGGCAGCATGGACTCCGGGAAAGGTTTTTAAGAGTCTGTTAGCAATCTGGGCCAAGAGCCAGAAGAAGAATGCCAGAAACCCATCATCCATTGGCAGAAATACCTGCTCTGAGAATGCAAATCGATATGGACCAACAAGGATAATGAACATAAAAAAAGTATGCCAGTCCAATGGCAGGTCCAGCTTCTATAATTGATACAAATGAGATTATCAGGGTAAGAGCTTTCGTTTAGTTGTCTCCTTCCAGAATGAAGCTCAAGTAAAGACTTTGCTTGGTTTCCAAGAACTGTCATGGCTTCCTCCTCCACAAAGAACTCCTTTAGCGGTTTGGTTTAGCTTTTTGATAACCCAAATCATATTGCTTTCAACCGGATTGAGCAGTTTTGGTGCATTACCAGAAAGGCCACAACAGGATGAAACATTAGGATAGAAATATTTTAAACATTTCTTCATTCGCTTCCTTGCTTTAACTTTACCAAAAGGTAAATTTACACACAATGTGCGCTCTTTCTCTCTCTCTGTGTTGTGTGTGTGTGTGTGTGTTTTATAGAAGATAGGGATGGCTGAATGAACCATAGTGGCTTCACTATCATATCATATAAACCATAATGGGTATGCTAAGCCCAGAACAGGTGAATGAGATTGTGGCTTACTGTAATGTCTCCAACGAAAATATACCAACTTGGTTGTAAAGGGGGAATATTTAACATATTAAAGACAGCACCCATAGATCAGTGTAGCTTTCCAAAGGATGCTTAAACAGAGTAGTCGGGGTAGTAACAACCTTCTTGTGACCCAGGATATATTTGCAGCTTGATTGCAGAAGAGAAACTCACATTTTTAAACAAGAAAATATTTGTTTTTCACATATCCAGCAGTGTTACTAAACTCAAGCACCCCCCACGCTTTTTAATTCTGAATTTTAAACATTTTATATTTGTATTAAATCTGCCTTGTGTTATAATATTTATACTGTTTTTATGTCTTATTTGAACACCACCCAGAGTTACTCTATGAGGAAGACGGGCAGTTTCTAAACTTGATAAATAAATAAACAAACAAGATGAGAAGTTTGACAAGCCTATCTTGTAGCAATGCGATGTTTCATTAGAAAAACAACAATCATGTGGTTTATAGCCACTAACCTGTATCCAGATCGCCAATCACATATATGCTGGCACCAATGGGCACAGCTCCGTACACAAATGAGGAACTGGCTGGGATGCATAAATTCTGATCGCTCAGATAGATCCATCTGCATAGAAAGGCAACATTTTAGGGGGTGAAAATTTGTTCATTAATCAGTAGTCTTTAAAGAAAGATCTAGAAAGAAAGCATGTATTTGCAAATGGCTTTTCCGCAGTGCACTAAAATCCTCTGAAGGATTTTAAAACTGATGCCATACTTCCCTCCGAGGTGACCTATCCCGTCCTCAGATATTCTCAATATTCTCGAAATGCCATGCTCTGTGTTGCAGGAAAAGTCATTTCACGCTGCAGAAGCAGGTGGGCGTGGCTTTTATAGAATTTGTAGCCGAAAGCACCGGAAATAGATGACAGGCTTCCTGTTTTGGTCAATGCTGCGCTTGACTTTTTATTTAATAGCTGCCGACATTCATATGCTGGGTGAATCAGTGACAGAATACAAGTTCTGTACACAGAGGGTTTGGCGTTCAACTTGGCATCTAAGTATTCCAGGAAGCATCTCCGGGAAATACTTCTAGTTTGAATCTCAAAGAATCCCCGTCAGGTACAATAAACAGGGCTAGACCAAGCTTGGCAGTAGCAGCACGAAGGCAGTTTAATACAAGAATGGTGTGTTATTTGTTTTCCTTACTTTTTCATTCGCTGTTGTTATTTTCTTACCACAATTACGGGTAGATCTCGGCTTACGATCACATTGGAGTCCCAACTTAACCTCGCTAAGCAAGGCAGTTGAGTTTTGCCCCCACTTTATGACATTTTGGGCACAGCTGTTAAGTGAATCGTGCCGTTATTATTCACTAAGTGTTGTGATTAACTGAGAATACATCACTAAGCGTTGTATTCTTATGATTCTTGATGAGTGTATTCGTTGCAAATGGTGATCATTATGACCCCAGGACAAGGCAACCGTCGATAAATACATGTTGGCTGCCAAGCGTCCAAATTTTGATCTTCCAAATTTTAACTTTGAGTGGTTGCTAAACATATGGCTGTAATTAGAGAACTAGCTGTATCTACAGAGCCTGAATACGATTCTTTTGAAGAACAGAATATTCATCCAAAGGCCAGACCAATCATGAGCTAGGGTGGGCCTTACCACCCCAGGCCGAGAATTTGGATCGGTATCAGATGACTGCAAATTGTTATTTGTTGCTGCTATATATTTTATGGGAAGCAGTTCTTGTTGGCACCGTCTGTCGCCTCTGTTGGTCTGGACCTGAATATTTCAAGCCTTGAACTAAAAGGGTGGGAACTGCGAGGGGTTCGATTCTCTGCTCCCCCAATTTCAGGCAGCAAAGATCAATTCTTCAATATTTCAATTTGGGACCCTGCGCTGTGAAGGAAGAAAATGTATGGTCCTGGTGCAGAGTTTAAGGAGTTTTACACACACAAGGACACACACACACAAAAGTGTGGAATTCAACGACTGTACTGTGAAGCACAAGAGTCACAACACAAAAAGTCGACTGAACAATCCACGGCAACCAACAGGAATAGATCCCTTCTAATAAGCTTAGAAGCCATTTCCTGAAACCCTTCACAGCCTTTTTTATACTCCAACAGCACCCTCTTCTGGTAAACAGCAGCATAAGACATATTGCACTGCAGATAACAGGTAGCGCTTGAGTTGCAACCACAACCGAGCCCAAAATTTCTGTTGTTAGTTGAGGCATTTATGAAGTGAGTTTTGCCCTGTTTTGCTAGCTTTCCTGCCAGGGTTCTTAAGTGAATCATTGCTAAGTTAGTAACACGGTTGTTAAGTGACTGGTTTCTCCGTTGACTTTGCCTGTCAGAAGGTCACAAAAGGTGACCCTGGGACAATGCAATTGTCATAAATGTGAGTCAATTGCTCATCTGACCATGGAGTTGCTGCAACGGTTGTTAAGTGGGGGAAAGGGTCGTAAGTCTCTTTTTCAAGCGTCATTGCTAACTTCAAATGGTCTCTGAACGAACTGTTGTAAGTCAAGCACTACCTGAATGATCACAAACATACACAAAGCAGAAAAAAGCTACAGTTACATGCTTATAGTGCCACTACTCCCATATTCAATATTTATCATGTCAGGGGTTGTGCCTACTAGGGGTTGCGCAAAGAACTCAGAAGAGCTCTTTGCACAAGGCATTAGAGCAAGTGATATGCATTCCTCTAGAAGCATAGAAAGCAGCAGAGACCTGGCTGCTTTGAAGACTGTCTCTGGCTGTCTTCAGGGGTGTGTTGATGCGCACCTTCATTTCTCGTGACATGTTCAAGGGTGTAAAAGAATTTAGACCTGACCACAGGGTCTCAAACAGAAGGCAATAGGGAGGTTGCAGTGTTCCAAAGTAAAAGGGGAGATGAGGAAGCATTCAAAATAAACTGTGCATTGATGTTATTCAGTATAAGGTGGGGCATAAAGAAACATGGATGGGCTACGATTCTGCTATTACACCTCACCACATGGCTGGGGAATTCTGGGAGTTGAAATCCACAAAGTAGCCAAGTTGAAGAACACTGTTCTTACAATAATGTGGTGGCATTCCAGGGATCCCTGTGGGGTTTGCTTCTTAACCTGGCTGATGCAGAAGAAGGCTTGTCCTTGCATCCTCAGAAAATTAGGGATACCTTTCAAAGTGGCGATGAGCCCTCCAAAGGTTGCAGCAGCTTCCATGCTTCATGCTCTGTCTACAGTTATGTATTCCTCAACATTCTGCCCTTTATGCTGTAGGATTAACTTCAATCCTTCTTAGTTTAGAATCAATCTATCTATCTACCTATCTATCTACCTACCTACCTACCTACCTACCTATCTATCGACCGATCTATCTATCTATCTATCTATCTATCTATCTATCTATCTATCTATCTATCTATCTATCTATCTATCTATCTATCTATCTATCTATCTATCTATCTATCTATCTATCTATCTATCTATCCTTAGTTTAGAATATCCATCCACCCACCCACCCATTCATCTCTCTGTTTATCTGCACATTTCTTTTACATTTCATTTTAATTAACTCTGATTTCTGTATTCTACATGCTGGTCTACAACCGAATAAAGATTTGATTGATTGCTGTTCTGGGAAGCTACTGAATAATATTTTGCACAACCCTATAGAAGTAAGCATTGGAAACCGTGCGATGTATAAATCATTGTAGATTCAGGCCAAAAATTGAGCCGGTTGGTCTATATTGACACTCCTGCCCACTTTCTATCTACAAGGGCAGGCTGCACTCAAATGTACTCACGAATGCCGCAAGATGCATTTCCTTTGAAGGGAAAGAGCTTTAGCAATGATTTGCCCACCCCCTCCCCCCAAGATCCAGGTTTCAAGCCAACCGAAGATACCAAGTGACAAGACTGAGAAGGATTATCTGCAGAGATAATCAATCAAAGTCGACTTTATTGGCTAGAGGGAGAGCAGTTGAGAATTCCCCAGGTGCAGCTCTTATAAATGCTCTTCAGTGAAGTTGCCAAGGGTCACACAAGGCAACAGCCAACTGATTGTAGAGTTGATGAGGCTCCGTTAGAGAGCAAAGATTTACCTTTTAAATTCATCGTGGTAGAATTCCGATTTGCACGTCACCATCTCACTGGTTTGATTGTCATCACGGCTTCTCACTCCACCAAAGACATAGAGCTCTGAAGCCACGCCACACGCCACAGCCCCAAACCTGAAAAATAGTGGAAGATGAGACATGTAAGCATGTACATTAACTCAGCATACATGTTACTAACCCCTTCCCATGTTGTCTTAGCCTAGGTAGGTATGTTTCTTGGGAGTAAGCTACTGCCTTAGTATTCCTGCCTCTTATTCCCCTGCACAGCTCAAGTGAAGTCTCAAAGGATAAGAATCCTTTGCTTATTGGGGATGCTAGCTCATCATTGTCTTTCTTTCTTTGCTAAATTATTATGGCTGACCATCTCACAAACAAAGGACTTTAAGGAATCTCACTAAACAGGCTATCCATTCTTCTTTATGTCCGTTAAGAAGGTTTCTGGCCATGGATTAATTTATACACTTTCACAATGGCATGGAAGTCAATTTCCATTAGAGGCCGAACACTTTAATTCTACTCATTGGCAGCCTTTAAAAACAGTAGAAGAGGCTTTCCCATCCTACTTCCCACAAAACAGGGACCCATTTACATTTGAGTGCATGTAAATTGCTAACGGATTCATTGTTCTCTAAAACAACATCATTATGTACAATTACTTAGAGCAGGTAAAGAAAACAATTCAGTAATTAGAGTGAATGGAAACCTTTACTTTTTTAAAAAACGTGGAAACGTGGCTTTTAAAAAGGAAAAGAACAAAAATAAATCCTAGCCAAAGAGCCTAGATACCACTCATTCCCTCTCCATAGTCTGAAAAGAAATGCAGGCGGCTAGTCTATTGCCTGGCCAGAGGTGAAAATACCTTTTGCTAAGGTCACCTGCAACAGACTTCTTTCTCACCTGAACAAAAATTTCAGCACCTATGACGGCCAGGTTAATGCTTAAATCTAAGATTGATAAAGAAGATTCCAGGTTTAGTCCGTGAAACATTGAACAGCTTGTGAGAGTAGGGAAATGGTGGATGGATCTAGTCATCTGGCAGTAAATCTTAATAGCAATACACTTATATACCACTTCACATTGCTTTTACAGCCCTCACTAAACAGTTTACAGAGTCAGCATATTGTCCTCATTTACCGACCTCGGAAGGAAGGAAGGCTGAGCCTGGTGAGATTTGAACTGCCAAATTGCAGGCAGCCGGCAGTCAGCAGAGGTAGCCTGCAGTACTGCATTCTAACCACTGCGCCACCCAATAAATCTTAGTATCTCACTCACCTCCTCTCTTTCAGTGGGCAGATGGCTGTCCACTGCTGAGTCCTCGGGTCGTAACATTCCACAGACTCAAAGAGCTTTCCATAGGAACCCCCGCCCATCGCATAGATCTTCTTCTTCATAGCTGCATAGCAACCAATCTTAAAAGTGAAAATGCACAACATCTGTTACACAGAGCAAGGCGTGAGTCGATCCACCACAATGTCCCGACGAAAGGCAGCGACACAACAGTAACACAAATGATGAACTCTTAAAAGGGGAAGTCCCCTCGTGCATTAATCGACCAATGGTTAAAAGAAGATCCCATGCCTGATACAATTCAAAATAAAAACAAGAGTCCAGAAGACGGAGTGCTTTAAAATTTGGATCCCTATTTGGAACGTAGGAAGGCAATTCCAACAGGATGGCTCTAATGAGATTCAACTTTTCTCTACACGAGTTTAAGGATTGTTTCTCTTCTTAATCAGTTCTAATGGCAACTTGTACCTTAACGCTTGCATCTTGTATTATGCTAGATTCACAAAAGATTTTACCTTCCCATACCATGAAAAGAGGAAGGTGGAGGAGGAAGAGGAGGAGGGGGAAGAAGAGAGCGGGAAGAGGAACAGGAAGGAGAAGTGGAAAGGGAAGAGAACTGCAGAAAAAATTATCTTGTGATCAACATAAAAGAACGTAACCATGCTAAATTATGACCAGAATTTTATTCCTTGTAATGAAAATCTTTTAATGTTTTGAACAGTCTTGATCTTTGGATTGATTGTATCTGACTCTGAGGCCTCCTTGAAGCCAAGTTGGCAGAAATCAGACAAAAAGGTGCCATAAACCAATTGTCAAACCTGCAAGGGAGGTAGAAGTAGTATTTCTGCTTTAAATACATGAAAGCAACAGGCAGGTGTTGCTTGGATAAAAGAAACAAGCGGGTGTTTCCTCCTAAAGAATTAGAATTCCCTAAACCGTTCAAACAGTATATCTTGAGACAACCAACCAATTAAAAAAGGGCCTTTCTATTACTTCTTTTTTTTCCTCCCACATTATTTTATTAAGAGTGATACAAGATGATAGAGACCAAGATTGCATATTTGAAGAGATGGTAACAATCTGTGGAGCCCATCAAAGTCAGCAAGACTTGGTCCGGCTCAGCATTAAAAGTTATTTAATTACCCCTTCATCACGCTCCACTCAAGCTTTCCAGAACAATTCAACTTCCTGCTTTTGACTGTTAAAGACATTTTATATTCAAAGGGAACAACCAAAGTTCCTTGAATTGAGAGACCTCAAGTGCTGCCTCAAAAGGTCTTCAGAATGGGTTGCCAAGATAAAGCTTTAAAGTTTTGCAGGACAAGGCTAGTAAAGGCTTGAGACAGGAATCATTAACAGGGACACTGTTTAATTTAAAATATCAATGAAATCAAGTGGATTTCTTGGCCTGACTACCTTTTGGGAGACAGCCCTTGCATACAGTTTTTTCCCCCAATTTTTAAAGTTTTGGGTTTTTTTTATATGAGACTGCTGGGTACTCGTGCTTCGCCATGAAACTATGTGGTCGGGGTTAGTTTTGGGGGAGGAAAATGGAGGGGGGGGATTTCTGGCTCTGCCTACCAGCATCCATCGGTAGTCATCTGGCTAGCGTCAGTGTCAGTGTATGAGAGAGTTGAGGGCTGTTTGGAAACTGATGCAGTATTTGCTGTGTGAGCAAGGAGGAGACAGCAAGGATACTGGGCATGGCTTAACTCAACTGTTCTGCACTAAAGCTGCTTGGTGCTGTGAAACTGAAATTGAAACTCCTCTCCTCTGTTTGTGTTTTGCATTTGGGACAGATTTCTTTTCAGGTGGGGAGGGGGAGTAGAACTCCTTAGCATCAGAGCGTGTTAATAATAATATAGGAAATACTAATGCTCCAATGGTCATTTCCAAAAATCCTTTCTTAGTGAGCACATAGAAACCAAGAGGAGCATACGTGCCAAATTTCAAGTCTGTAGGCTTTACGGTTCTGGAGATTTTGTGATGACGCATGAGAGTGTCTGTCTGTCTGTTGAGAGAACATGACAGGGTGGTCAGTGAGGAAGCTTACTCTCTGGGAATCCATCTTAGTATCAATGTGTAAGGATTCTTCTATAACCACCAAAGGAGCTTTTGAGATGACCTTTTTGTTGCAATTGCAATGGGGCCATTTCTTAAGAGCCTGAATGCTTCTTTGGTGTCACTGCCCTTTTCGCGGCTTTTTAAAAGTAGTTCAGAAGTTGAGTCTTGGCAACTGGATTTTTTTTCCCCCCAATTTTGGCTTGAAACCTTCTGCTGCTTATGCAAGTAGCTTCTTTAGTTCACTCTTGACTGAAGAAGCGACTCAGATAAGCAGTGAAACATTTCAAACCAAAAGGGAGAGGGGTCCAGCTGCCACGCCTCAACTTCCAGCTATGTTTACTTGGAAGACTGAGAATCTTCACTGACTTTTTAAAAGCACTTCTGAGAAGCACATAGATCTGGTTTTGAGGTTGAGGAACAGGGAAGAACAACATGAAGTGAACAAAATATATTTTTTTTATTTTTTTCTAACTGGCTGTGGATGTGATCTTCCATATGAAGCTTTTCAAAAGATGTTATAAAACCTCACATGGCTGTTTAGATCAGGGGTTCCCAAACTTGGCAACTCTAAGACTTGTGGACCAGAATTCTCCAGCCAGCTATGTCCATAAGTCTTAAAATTGTCAAGTTTGGGGACCTTTGATTTATACTGAAATATTGAATACTGAAATTATTTCTCCTGTTGGGCTTTGGATAACCATCTCGATATAAGCGACGGCATAAATTGCTTAGAAAGTCCATCTTCTGAAGCAGGAACTACCTAGAAGTTATCTGAAGATCTGGCCCCACTGTTTTCAGCACCACGACCAACAACCGAAACATCCTTTTACAATATTAATACGTGGTGTAAATCCTATTGGCAGCTGCAGCAACTACATCAACAAATCACTTCTGCAACCTTGCCAAGAAAACTGCAGGAACCAGTCCAGGAGTCAACACTGACTTGATTCTCACAGACAAGCCATCAGCTAGCTAGCTCAAAGGGTTGCTAAGAAAAAAATACTAGTTATTCTGAGTCCATCACATGATGCCAATATGCACAGTTTTACAGTGTAAAGTCAGGGAAAGTTCTGGGGTTTCTGAGACAAGTGAATGAGAATTGTCCTGTCAGGAATTGAGAATCTGCAGACCTTTGAAAACACAACTAGAGAACTATTCTCATCACAGTAATAGGATTTAGACTTATATACCACTTCACAGTGCTTTTACAGCCCTCTGTAAACAACTTGCAGAGTCAGCCTATTGCCCCCAACAATCTGGGTCCTCATTTTTACTGACCTTGGAAGGTTGAGTCAACTTTCATCTTTGAATATTAGTGGTTATGGGTGAGATGTATTGAAATCCAATAACATCTAGATGGCCATAGGTTGCTCTATTCGAGGAGCCTGATTGAGACCAAACCCCAATTGGTATTGCTAGCCGCTGAACTAAAGTTGTAGCAAGACAACTTTAAGGATTTGTGTATTTCTGGGGACAGCCAACTCACAACAACTCTGGGAAACTTTATGACTGACTTATAAATTCCTAAATCAGTGCTTAATTTTCCTTTATTTCTTCCTCACTTACCTTCTCTTGTCCCTTGTTTATTAGATACTGTAATTCCTGCAGAAGCAATTTCTTCATTCGGTTTTCAATCTGTGTAATGGCAACGAGTACCTTGTGGTCTCTTTTAAGAGAAATTTGGCACTAAGCCCCAAAGAAATTTAAAACCTCTTAATTCAAGTGCATCTTTTTTTTTTTCTTGAGGATTGGGGAACGGCACAGAAAGGGAAACTGAGGAAAACAGAGCTTATTGTTTCACACTTACAATTGGTAATATTCTTTTATTTAAAAAAACACATAGAAAAAAGGAGTGGGGGAAAAAAAAGAGAGATACAATACAGTAATTTCAGAAAGAAATACAACCAGCTTGCTTTTTCCTTTTTCCTGCCTCTTACCTTCCGAATCATTGTTAAGTCCGGTTGCTTTGTCCACGTCCTGTTGTAAATGTCGTAGGACTCCATGGAAGTGAGCACCTGTTCTCCATCCTCACCTCCCAAAACGTACAGCACCCCATCAATCTCGACCAGACCAAAATTGTGCCGGGCCTATTGGAAATACGAGGGGTAAGAACCAACTCTTAATCATACACTTCCGCAAATTTTGTTAGGCTCCAACACAAGCGACATGAGTGCCTAAGCAGCTACGGTACACCGTTCGTAGAAACTGCAAGCTACCTCGGTCATCGGTGGCAAGGGGCTCCACGTATTTGCATCTGGGTCGTACTTTTCGCCCGAATTCAGGGTAGTTTTGTTTTCATCCTGACCTCCCAGGACAAACAGGAACCCCTCTGAGAAACAAGCCATAAAGAGATATTTCAAAACACAGGTCAGAATGGTGGCACATCAAGCTATAACATGCATTTTATCAGAACGATCAACAACTGGGGAGAGAAAGAAGCGTTGGAATTAAATCACAGAAACTAATGAAAGGGCTACATCTTCAGGTTTTAATAACAGAACTGGAAGAAATACCTCCTCGTCCTACCCCCCTTGCTCAGCAGGAAACAAATGGCTGAGCAATCTCTTCTGAAAAACCACCAGTGATGAAGCACTTACAACCTCTTAGAGGTGAGTCATTCCACTAATTAATTGTTCTCACTGACAGAAAATTTCTCCTTAATTCTAAGTTGAATTTCTCTTGGTAAGATTCCACCCATTACTTCTTGTCCTATCTTCAGGTGCTCTTCTTCCTAGCTGGCAATAAGATTCCTGCCCAGCCAAACCACGATAGGTGTGAGAAGTGAGCCCGACTTTACAGCCTAACCAAGTTGCACCATTCCAGAACATTTCGGCCCAGATCTTCTCAGGAGCGTGAAAATTGGTATGCTGGACTACATCTGCAACTATTTCAATAGGCATGAGTGAATAATAACCCAGCAGGTGTAGTGGGCACCTGAATGAACATCAGACTAAACTATTTATTTATCTTCTTGAGTTTGGCTTAGTATGTTTTGTGAACACAGCCACTGTAGTTTGTTAAACGTAGTTAAGAAAACTATGGTTGGATATAATATATATATCTAATTACTGGCTCTAAGATGTTTAACAAGTTTCTGTTAAGCAGTAAAGAAAATGTACAAGGACAAAAGGATTACATCAAAAGAGTAAAAGAACCAGTTTAGTGTAGTAATGATGAGCTGGCCTAGTAAACTCAGTTCTAAGCCTCCCTTAGGCATGAATGCTGGCTGGGCGACTCCAGAGGAAAATAGGAGGAACAAGGAGTATTAGGGATATTGGCTGTCTTGAGTTACATATAAAAAAGGCAGGAAAGAAAGTGTGTGTTATTAAAAAGACATTTAGATTCTA
The DNA here is from genome assembly GCF_049901715.1 of Pseudonaja textilis. Lineage (NCBI taxonomy): Eukaryota > Metazoa > Chordata > Lepidosauria > Squamata > Elapidae > Pseudonaja > Pseudonaja textilis. The sequence goes on from NC_142000.1 coordinate 7,022,767, forward strand.
GAAAGAGTGCAGAGAAGAGCAACAAAGATGATTAGGGGACTGGAGGCTACAAAACATACGAAGAACAGTTGCAATAATTGGGTATGTCTAAGTCTAGTGAAAAAGACAATGACAAGATAGCAGTGTTGCAACTGAGGGGCTGCCGCAAAGAAGAGGGGGTTAACCTATTCTCCAAAGTACCTGAGAGTGGGATAAGAAGCAATGGATGGAAATTAATCAAGAAAAGATTCAACCTAGAATTAAGGAGAAATTTCTTGATAGTTACAATAATTAACCAGTGGAACAGTGGCCTTCAGAAATTGTGGGAGTTCCATCACTGGAGGCTTTTAAGAAGAGACTGGACAGTCATTTTTCTGAAATGGGTCTAGGGTCTCCTGCTTGAGCAGGGGGTTGGACTAGAAGACCTCCAAGGTCCCTTCCAACTCTTGTTATTCTGTATTCTGACTATATTCATAGTCAACGAAGAATTTAAAAAAATGGTAAAATATATACAATGTGACTGAGTTCCTCTAAGACCAGGATGTACATGTTTATAGCACTTCCTTGTATACAATGTCTGAGTGGGAAATGACAGCATCTCCAAAATGGCCAGACAGTCCACAATATTGCAATTCTAAGCCGCAACCTTTTTTATACTTGCACCTACATCATATGTGCATACAAAATGTCAGGAATCCAATTGTGATGCTGCGTCTACAATCTTGCCTGTTCTAACTTCCACAAGTATGCACCCTCTGGAGAGGCTGCTAGAGGAAATGGAAGCAAAAAAATGTATTTTGGTGAAAACCTATCATACCTGTTAGAATGCAATAGCAAAAGGATAGATAAACTTCAGAAAAGCTATAAATACATAACATTTTCCACTGATCTCTTTTGAACAGTGGCTTGTATTTCTTAGTCAAAAACTGGTCACCTCATCAAATATTTATTTGATATACCACATGTGTCTGGCAAAACTAACATTTCCTCCTCCCTCCCTCCCTCCCTCTATGGTTTTTCCTCTAAACGAGAGATAAGTTAATTATTCACAGGTTAATACTTGCCCAGGATCTGATTGACAGTAGCTAAAAGATTATTTGACTCTGCAAATATTTAAAACTTTTGTACCCTTTTTCATTCAAGGGAAGGAGGGGACCATATTTCCTACCTGCAGAAAGTACACTGTGGTTTATCCTGGGTGTACTCATAGGAGCCAGCTCTATCCATAATTGTCTGTGACGGTCATACAAAGGGCACATGCATCGCACTGCAGCTGAAGGCTTCCTGGAGCTGAATAGAAAGAAAAAAGCAGAAATTAACTCATCTTTATTGGACAATTCATTGTTAAACAATTTTAAAAATGCTCTCTCTCTCTCTCTCTTAAATATTTCAGAAAGACTTGGCCTCCAATACGATTCACAAATTAATCAGTACTGGGAAAGACAGTAAGAAGCTGAGATAAACCACTCCCAAATAAAGCTTTATATATATATATTGGAGGGGGGGAAATTATAATTGATTCCTGGCTATAAAACAAATCTCAATCAGAACACAACACTTTTATTTTGGGATGGAGGGAATAGAGAAAGAAAATCCAGGAGAAGAACTCAGTTATTTTGATATGAAATTATTCCACCTTATCATTTTGGTTAGAAAATTAACCATTTTTGGGGGGGTGGGGGAGGATATGGTAGATTACAATTCACCTAATGCATCTTGATCATTAAATATAACCCAGCAAGGAACCAATTCAGGCTGCAACAAATGATCCTTTATAGTTTTCTACAAAGGTTTAGACCCAAAAGCTTTTCTGGAAGTAAAATATGGACACTTTGGCTACAACGTGGCATTTCACCATTTCTAAACATTATTTCAATATAAAAGGCGAGACGAGTCAGCTTGACCGGCAGCTGCCAAGACTTTCCCAGACTTTGGCTTGACGGTAGACATGGAGCTAACCCCGCGTTCAGTGATAAGTGTCTCAAAACAACCCATAATTCTCAAGCTCATTGGGTTCTTGCTCTTTTCCAGCCTTGCTTTTCTTCTTGCAGATGTTTGGTTACCAAGCCAGGTGAAACATCAGTAGTCTACCCGATGATGGACTTAGCTTGATAATGAAACATTTTTGCAGGAAAAGTAAGGTCAGCTCAGCGACAACCCAACCATGCAACCCTTAAGATCTGCTTATTCTCTGCTACATCGATGTCAAACCTTTCTTTGATGGAGTGTTTGACCTTTATGTCAAATTTATGTCTTCTTATGTCTTTCTGACTCCTTCCCTTGCCAATGAGACCCACAGCCGCTTCCCTGAATGACTTACACTCTTTCTTCGCCCCCGACAGTCACGATGCACTCCGAGTATCCTCGGGGTTTAAAAGAAGCCAGCATCGCCTCTTCTTGCTGGGGTGGGGTGAGTGGAATGTTGTTACATTCTTTGACAATCTCCCGAACCAATGGCTCATTCATCATTTGTTCACGCAAGTAAGTAGAGTCCAATCCAGTGACCCACACAGCCGACATAACATCCTTCATATGAACCTGGAGAGCCACAAAGATGACGGAAGTTCACAAAATGATCCCGAGCTTTAAAGTTTGCGCTTAAAATTTCCTGTTAATTAGACTTTCGCAGGAAGAGAGGCAACTTCGAGCTATCTCAAAATGGTAGGAAATTCTACACCAAGTTTTAGCAATTGTAGGCCAAAGCGGGGGCCTTGTCCAAAGTAGAGAACAAATGGTTCCAACTACTAACTCTTGTAATGAATGTGTTGTCGTTTGCCAGCAGCCTGTGCAGATGGCAGCGGAATCGGGCAACGGGGAAGAACAGGGAACAGTCCAGGAGTCTGGAGAGGACCTGCATCCAATGCAGAGATGGGGCCAGGACCATCTGGGAGTGGCGTGCTGACTCTGGAGCCTCCAGAGTCTGGCAGCAGCAAGGCAGAGGAACAAGGGGAGCCTGTTCCCAGTGTGTGTGTGCGCAGAGCTGCTAGAGGAGCAGCGGAGACAAAAGAGGCGACTCGGGAGTAAGGATTGGAGGTGATTGCCCCTCTCCTAAAGGAGTTAAAAGAGGTGCAAAGGTAGAGAAACCTTTGCAGGAAGCAAAGTCATTTGCTCTGTTCGGATTAAATCTGGAAGCTCTGTGTGGACTTTGAACTTCGGTTGTTTTTTTATAGTTAATTTGGCCCTTAGTTGTTGGCAACAATTCAAAGGAGAGAAAGGTGGGTGCTTATCTCGAGGGATTGTTTGGGACTCATTACTGGCTGGGAATGAACATAATTCCCAGTGTTGAAATAAAGCAAGAGTTGTTTGGACTAAGCGTGGGCTTAATTACAGTCTCGGGAAGCCTTGGTCAGAACAGAATGGAGACAACGGGGGCAGGGATGTGCCAAAAGAAAAAAAAAGAAAGAAGACAAGAAATAGTAGAGTCTATTTATGAGTTGAATGGTTGTAAAAATCTCAGATCCTGCTAATCTGGAGAATATGACTTTATGACAAAATTCAGCTTTCTTGTATTCCTAGTGTTCAGTCTTTAGATAAGAGTCTTGGTTTTGTAGCTAAGAAGATATATTGGACAGTGAGTGAATAAAGCCTGCTGACATCCTGGAGGTCAGGTAGTCCTCAACTTAAAAACAGTTCGTTTTAGTGACAGTTCAAAGATACAATGGCACTGAAAAAAGTGACTTACACCTGTTTTTCACACTTACAACCACTGCAGCTTCCCCATGGTCACATGATCAAAATTCAGACGCTTGGCAGCTGACTCATACTTATAACGGTTAAGAGTGTCCCAGGGTTATGTGATCACCTTTTTGCAATCTTCTGACAAGAAAAGTCAATGGAGACCTCAGATTTACTTAACCACTGTGCTGCTAACGTCACAACTGCAGTGATTCACTTAATGACTGTGGCAAGAAAGGTCGCAGAATGGGGCAAGCCTCACTTCACAAATGTCTCGCTTGGCAACAGAAATTTTGGGCTCAATTCTGTTCATAGGTCGACTACCTGTATAGGATGATGTATGAAGTACAGCAGGGGTCGCTAACCTTTTGGACCTCAGTGACCACCAAACTCATAATTTTAAATCTCCCGGACCAGAGACGCTGGGAAAATCCAAAAAAAACCTTCTGCAGGAAAATTCCCCACCCCATTTTCCTACCGATCAATCATTCTTTTATTCGGGATCACAGAATACCATCTCCAGCTCTGTTCTCAGGGGGAGAGAGAGAGAGAGACTTTTGGCTTCATGCAAGGAAAGCAGCAGAAGTCTTTCTTTCTTTCCCCCAAACTCTGCCAGAATGGCGCAGCCTCTTGGACCAGGATGCCTTGAAGGGTCCCAAAGACCTGGCGGAGTTTGGGGCAGAAAAAGAAAGACTTTTGCTGCTTTCCTTGCGTGCAGCCAAAAGCAGAAGAAGAAAGAAGCGGAAAGAAACAGCCTGGTGGCCAAACCAGGCACGTGGGGTGAGTGGGGCAAGTTCTCCCACTGAGGCCTTTCCCCCCTCCCCTCACTACTTCATGTGGTTCACAATGCAAGCGACGCATGCCTTGTGTTCCCATGGGCCATGTGGGCAGCGCAGCCTTGTGTCCCTGCTCAGCCTGGACTAATTGCTTTGGGGGTGACATTTCTCTGCGGACCACCAAAGTCTTCTCATGGACCACCAGTGGCCCCCGGCCTACCGGTTGGCGACCACGGAACTACAAGAGCAAGGAAACTCAAAGCCGAGCAAACATGACTTGACCATGTTCCAAAACAGGGAGCCAAACACCCCACATTAGAAGCATCCAAATAAACCAACAGGAGCAAATGTTGTATGTTTTATCCAAACCTCTTAAAGGTAACTTTTAAGAGCCCTGTACCTTTCTTAATTCAGGATCGTGGGAAATCCACCGAATGACTGCTTCAAAAATATGTTTTTCATCCCCAACGTTCAACTTCTCCAAAGACAGCACTTCTTTGAGTCTCTGAGGAGTGAGTTCTAGGAACTCTTCCGTGCTGCTGACGTCCCGGAAGTGTGTTTCAAGGTACTCCGAGGCCAGGTAGTGAACGTGGAGTAGGCAGTAGTGTAGCGCAAAGTCCCGAATGCCAATGCAGTTTTCCGCAGCAATGCAACCTTCCAGAAACTCACAACACAGCTTCTTTAGGTCGGTAAGCAGCAACAGGTCAGCAGCTTGTACCACATCCTGGATGGTGTCTTCGCTTAGCTTGATCTAGGGGTCAAGGCAGAAAAGTGCGGCCGGTTATGACGAAGGCTTGAGTCAAATGCCAGATAGCTTCCTACATAAGCACCTAACTCCGTGATGGCGAACCTATCACACGTGTGCCACAGGTGGCATGCAGAGCCATTTGTGTGAGCCCCAGCCAAACTTACCTGCACTGCGCATGTGCGCACCTCCCAGCTGATTTTTGGCCCATTTGAGGCTGTTTTCGCCCTATTGGAGGCTTGAGGGAAGCCTTTGGAGCCTTGGGAGGCTGAAAAATTGGCCTTCCAGAAATACCGGAAGTGCCAAAACGGGCCTGTTTTCAGCCTCCCAAGGCTCCAAAGGCTTCCCCTGAGTCTCCGATAGGGCAAAAACAGCCTCCCCTAGGTTCCAGAGGCTCTCTGGAGACTGAAAACGGGCAATTCCGGTATTTCTGGAAGCCTCATTTTTTGGCCTCCCGAGGCTGCCGAGGCTTCCCTTGAGCCTCTGGGAGGGCGAAAACGGACTCAAATGCGCCAAAAATCAACTGGGAGGCGCACGCATACACAATGCAGGTAAGGGGACAGGACAGGGGTGTTGCACACGTATGCGCGGAGCGCACTGCATTGAGGGTGCCGGCAGGAGTGTGCTTTCGGCACATCACAACAAAAAGGTTCGCTATCACTGACCTAGCTGATTTTTCCAGGTTTACTTTTAGATTAATAAACAGGTAAAAGTGGAGTGCTAGAAAAATACAAAAGGACATGTGAACCTGTTGTAGCAAGACCCATAGACTTTCTTCTTCTCCAGTAGACCCACATTTTTACTGGCTAGGTCATGAAATACAGGCGCAGAGAAGAGCAACGAAAATGATTAGGGGACTGGAGGCTAAAACATAGGAAGAACAGTTGCAGGAACTGGGTATGTCTAGTTTAATGAAGAGAATAATTAGGGGAGACATGATAGCAATGTTCCAATATCTCAGGGGCTGCCACAAAGAAGAGGGAATCAAGCTATTCTCCAAAGCACCTGAGGGCAGGACAAGAAGCAATGGGTGCAAACTAATCAAGGAGAGACGTAACTAAGACCTAAGGAGAAATTTCCTGACAGTTAGAACAATTAATTAGTGGAACAACTTGTCTCCAGAAGTTAGTTGTAAATGCTCCAACACTGGAAGTTTTAAAGAAGAGGTTGGATAAACACTTGTCTGAAGTGGTGTAGGGTTTCCTGCCTAAGCAGGGGGTTGGACTAGAAGACCTCCAAGGTCCCATCCAACTCTGTTATTCTATTTCTAAGTTGGCTTTCAGAGTCACAGAACACATAGCAGGTGTCCCATAGGGTTTGCAACTTTCGGCAAAGTGTTTGGTTGGCTGTTGTAGAAGTGAGATTCCCCACTTGGGCTTCCAATTTCCTCCAGCTGCATTTTCTTAACGGATGCTAGAGTATATGCAGAATTCAACAGATAAAAGCATGATCTCTTTGAACGATCATACTGATGCTTAAGAACGAAAGGAGTATTTATTTGACAAATTGGGGCCAAGTCTACTTTAGCTTCACAAAGTTTTCAGTGATCCACCAGGAGATCCATCAGAAACTGGCCAGGATTCATTGTGAAATATTTCTGCTTTATGAACATATTTCCTAAGAGATTTAACTTACTCAGCTGTAGACTAACTTTTGAGCAGACATGGACAGAATTGTGACCGGATACACATATGTGCATACACAATATTCCTGAAGATATATGGAGGAATAGTATTGGTAACACATACCTGGCCACTGAAGATGTAGTCCAGAATCTCTTTCATGGTATCCACAGATATCCCTTCAAGTTCAATTTTATACACAGATCCATCATCCTTGGGAGAGTTATAGTTCAGCTTTGTTCTGTAAAAGACAGACTTTAAGTTTTAAAAAAGCAACACGAAGAGGGCAAACATCTCACAAAATTACACATGAGAAACAGCCTCCAGAGTGTTTCCAATTATATAATCTTCTGTGGTTGTTCTCAAAAATTCCAATACACAAGTAGAAAATCCTTAGAACTAAGTTAACACTTCATGATGTTCAGTGCTGTCTCGTGGCATTTTAGTACTCCACTAAATGAAAAAAAACCCCCCACTCTTTTTCATTTTATTTCTCAAATCTCAGATAAGTTGTACATTTGTCAGGTCCATATGGATACCTGAACATTTGTACAGAATAATTCCAAATTATGTAAGGATACATTTTTCCAAATGCAACAAATATAAGTCAGTCTGTGACTGCAAAACAAGGCCCGGGTGACACGTTGTGGCCCTTTATCAGGAATTGCATGAATTGTCCAATTAAACCACATAATTAAAGAAAGTTTAAATTTTAAACTTCAGGGACTCTCAATTTGTCAGAATCGCAAGAATAGTAGAAGCTATTGTTAAATATTACAATGGCAGAAACAACAGAATCAATCAAGCAAAATTTGAATTATTTGACAGCTAGATTCATATGAAACCCTGGACACTGACTGGGTCTGGTCTTGAGAGCCACTACTTAAGCTAGACAAGGTTAATGTCATAGTCATGTCTCTGTTAAGAATTGGTCAAAAGGCCATGCTGTTTGTTCTGTCTTGTCAATGAAATCTCGACATAACTTTGCTGTGGCCTTCATTGAAAGAAAAGGATGCTCCGCAAAACATGTCAGCATGTGGGAAAATCTCTTCCTGCAAACCAACTAGCTGACTTGAAGCCTGGGTGATTGGGCAGGCACATGTAATCCTTCCTGATGGGAGCCCCAGCAGAATTGTTCTCTTTGCCACATACATGCACACACACACAGCCAGGAAACAGCTTTTGTGGGCAAGATTACAAAGGACGCGTTACACAGCAGTTCTTATGAGTATTTTATACAGACTAGCCTTTTCTGGTTCAGCTTTCTGATTCAGTCTATGTAATTTTCCACTTAAAAACTTGAACTTACACACAGCGAAGAAACTTGCAATTAGAAACTCTGCAGAGATTCTCAACTATCAACTAGAAGTGAATCCTTGGTGAGAAGTTATTAGAAATAAAATGCAGATTAACATAGCTATTCCCAGGACTTGTTTCGAGGTATACATTTACATGCATGAGATATGCAATAAGCTCCTAAGCATAAAAAAATCACTGAGCATCAGTTATGCAGGATGCGGAGGGAGAGCCGTAAATCCATCCAGTGACATCAGTTTAATGGAATTTAAAGGCTTGCTCGCCATCAATAACGGCCCTCTTTCAACCTCCGACTTTTATTGCACCCATGTATCAGCTTGTTAACTATTTGGTGACTTGATTATATATACAGAGCTGTAAGCTGCTAAAAGGTTTGTTTAGACAATTTATCTCTTTGTGTACTGTATATGCATTTATCTACTTGTGTGCACAGGTAGATGAATCTATAGCGGATTCACTGAGAAACATAAAACACAAAGAGTTTAATCTACAGAAACCACACAGCAAATCTAACTCAGGACACCTTTCTCAGAATCCTGAGTCAGCATTAAGCTTTTATTAAAGGTGGCAGAAAAGGGGAATTTTTTTTTTTCCAGCAAACGCCTGATTCCAATCCCTTCCCTGTAGTCAAAGTCAGGATCACTGCTGATATGGATAGCAGACACAGAGAGAGAGACAGGGGGATAGAAAGAGAGAGAGACCAAGAAGGGCGAGAGAGGGAGGGAGAAAGAGAGAAAGACAGGAAGACAGAGACAGGGAGAGAGACACAGAGGAGGGAGAGACCAAGAGAGAGAGAGGGAGAGAGAGAGAGAGACAGGAAGAGAGAGAGGGTGGGGGGAGACAGAGACAGGGAGAGAGACACAGAGGAGGGAGAGACCAAGAGACCAAGGGGGGGAAAGGGAGGGAGGGAGAGACCAAGAGAGAGAGAGGGAGAGAGACAGGAAGAGAGAGAGACAGACAGACAGACAGGAAGAGAGAGACAGAGAGAGGGAGGGAGGGAGAGCGAGCTTTTGTTCAGGTTTACGGAAGTTTCAATCCAGCACTCATTTTATTAAATTCAAGACATAACATAATGGAAAGTTCCTTGAGTCTCTCTGCCCCCGAGTTACTCATTATGTAGATAAGAAGGAAGGTGCTCTTCCTTATTTGTTTTCCTCTTCCCCCCACATACTGGAAGGGAACTGACATCAAAGCAAAGATCCTCAAATGGGAAAAGGGCTTCAGGGAGAACCAAGGGTCTATGCTCCTCCCTGCTTATGCATTCTTCCAGCCTTTTATAATTCCCTGGAGATGTGTCTGGGGTGAATCAGTGTTTAAAGAGGCGCATATAGCCTCTTTGCCCTGTGGAAGCAACCGTATGGATTTCATTACTTCCTAAATCTCACCTACAGCTACTGATCCAAAGCAACACAGCAGTTGTATTTTTTTTTTCCCCAGCTAAATCCTACATGAAAATTTGTGGGCTGCCAGAATGATTTCCCCATGTTCACCCCAATGAAGTCTTGCTTAATTATGTAATATGTAAGGCGGCTTTAATGTGGTGTGTTTTCATTCTATAGCTGTAATGTTATCCCCTTGTTTTTCTAATTTGATTTCATTAAAGTGCATTTTAGGGGGCTTTATCTTACAGAGTTGAGACCCTGAAACAGACATGCCACCCTAAGATCAGTTCCTGTCCCCCACAAAACAAACAAAGGTTTATTATTTTTTCTGCATGTCATACCTTAGGCCCTTTGGCAGCACAAATTAAAAGATATATGGTAAGCTTTAACCACACCCTGTTCCCACTGCCAATTTTCTGAAAGTTATGGTTGTATGTTTTCTTTTCAGGTGCTCTACACAAGAACCACTTAAAACAAAAACAAACACTCTGTGTAAAAAACCAAAGGGACTCTACCCTTCCATTTGCAGAAGGAGCTACTACAATATTTATACTTAAACTTCATGAACTATTTCTGTTTCCCTATCCGCTCACATATTCTCTCCTAAGTGCATTAGTAGGTCAGCGGTATCCTAAAAACTGGACCAGTTCTCTTAAAAGGCCTGCCAGAGGAGAATCTTCTCTTGGAAAGTAACTTCTATGTGAACTTCAAAGCTGATTTAGAGGTAAGAAAACGGGGATGTAAAATCCCTATTAGGAGATAGCAGCTGAACAGGAGATGAAGTAGCAACACAAGATAGCTGGGTATACGCTCCCTATTTCTGGCAAGACATATTGCATTTATGAAATGTTGTATGTGCACCAGCCCAAACTGAACCAGCTGCAGGGTGAAGGCCTCTTTATGGAAAGTTATACTGGTCCACAGACAGACAGATGTTGGTAGATAGATGTTTTTTCAACTTCCCAGTCTGCAGCTGAGAGTTAGCACTTAGCCCAAAGTCACCCAGCTACTTTCTGTGCCTGGGGAGGATTAGAAGATGGGCCTCTTTGCATTTGGTCTGGCAGCTTAATTACTACATAACACCCAGCTCTTGTATATACAATAGACACACATGGAAGATTTAACATACCGTATTTTTTGGAGTATAAGACACTCTGAAGTATAAGACGCACCAAGCTTTTGAGGAGGAAAGAAACCTGCCTCTGCCTCCCACCAATTTGCCTCCTTGCAGCAAACAGCCTGTTCAGCTTCAGACCAGCCTGATCAGTGCAAGCAGCTGATTGTCAGTTGGATCAGCTGTTTCGGGCTGCAGGGATTGCCATCGCCTATTGCCACTTCTCTGTGCCCCATCTTTGGCCTCCGTGCACCCCGTTTTCCACTTGTTCAGGTTCTTCCCACCCGGAATGGGCAGAAAATGGGGCGCGCGGTGGCCAAAAACAGGATGTGGAGGCCAAAAATGGGGTGTGCAGAGGCAGCAATAGGCGATGGCAATCCCTGCAGCCTGAAACAGCTGATCATTGGGAGGCCGATCCAACAATCAGCTGCTTGTGCTCATCGGGCTGTGCTGAAGTCATCAGGCTGTTTGCTGCAAGGAGGCCAATTGCTGGGAGTCAGAGGCTGAAGGGTGGAGGCAGGTGGGTGGGCGGGGCTTTGGCAACATTTGTTGTATAACACGCACCGCACAGACATTTCCACCACTTTTCGGGGGGGGGGGGGAAGAGTACATCTTATACTCGGGAAAAATATGGTAAGTCTATGTTTTGGTTTGCTTTCTCTGATAATTTATTTATCTTTTTGGACTCATGCACACATTGTAACTTTGAGAACATGCTTTACTTGGGGAAACCATTTTCAGAACGAAATCTGGAGCACTGTTCTTCTCTTGGTTTCCAAAGTGTATGTAAGTCAACTACTGAACCTTGGCCAGGGTGACTTTGGGCCAGTCACTCTCTCAGCTCAACCCATTTCACAGGGTTGATATTGCAGGGAAAACAGGAGGCCAGAAGGAGCATTATGTACATTTGCTTCCCTGAGTTACTTACAAAGTAACAAAAGGAGGATTTTAAAATATTAAAACAAACACAGCATATAAGTCAGTAACATAGTATCTAAATGAACTTAGGGTAAATTTTTGTTGTTGTTGTTAACATGGATGGTATGCAAATATTCTATATTGTAAATACATAATCATGTTGCAGGACACAAAGTAAGCAAACTAGGATAGCATGCATGGCTTCTGAAGTTTCCTCCAACCTTCTTAACTGCAGTTCCATTCTGGTTCGGGTGACCAGAAAGGAGAAGATGAGAAGCTGCCATGGGGCATTGTTGCCCAATTTTCTCTCCGACAGAAATGTCCTGTGGGAATTATTCCTAGCGTTTTTCCTTTTTATCCCACCTGGCCCCAAATTCAAGCTCGATCTCTCTTTGCTTTGCTGCTCCCTTCCCATCAAAGTTTTGTTGTGTTTTGCAGAGCTATCCCTTGTTGATGGACAAGGAGAGACAGTCAAGCGTTCTAAGCCCAGTGATATCATCATGTTTTATTCCCAACATACTATTGGATGGGAAGATGAATAAAAATGAATCACCTCCTGAATTCTAAGTTCTGAGTTCTCAGATTTTTCTTTTGGGGATGTAAGCAAAAAGAGTCCAAATCTAGGGTTGGCTACAGGGGACTTCAGATTAATTCTACCCATCAACAACCCCACAATGTTTAGGAGCTAAAAAAAAAAAAAGAACAACTCTGCAATTATTTGCTATATCTTTTCAAGGGAAATAGCAACTGCAGGAAAGAAAATAGAAATGGTGGAATGGCTTGTAAATACCATTTCTACTCTATTCATTCAAGATTGAGGATTTGGATACTATGCCCACATGACCAGTGGTAGCTTAGATAGCAGCTTAGAAGAAAGTATATTCAGTCTTAATAATAATAATGAAGATCTACACTCTCACTCTTTCTCTAATTACCTTTCATCTGATAAAATTGTATGAGTCAGTTCCATGCACTCTCATCTCCATACAGAAATGAATTATTTTTCATCTACTGTTAATCTTCAAGGACAGATAGAAATATATGTTTGCATCTATCTCCAAACTCTGTATTTTACCCTCTAAACTCTTTGTTTTACCTGTTATGGATTAAATGTATGTGAATATTCATATTATTGAAAACATTCCATCCATTAAAGACTTCCTGTTCCAAGGATATAAAAAAGATCCAATGGACCTAAACTATATAAAAAAGATCCAATGGACCTAAACTATATGCTAAAATGATAAAACTAGTTCAGCTATTTACAAGACATGTAACACTACATGAAAACAGATGTTAAAAACATCTGAATTGTAACTATGGCTGACAATCCATGTCAGAGCTCTTAAGCAGTTTTTTTTGTATGTATGTATGCACACACACATATCTCAGCATATTTTATATAGAAACTAATAAAAAAAGGATTAATCTACATATCGCCAGGTGGGAAAATGACAGCTGTACCGCTGTTTAACATATTTATTACAGTGCTTGTAAAAATCTCACGTTATTCCAAGTTACCTTGATTTTTGAACTTATCCTACACAGTGGAGAACCAGGTCTTCACATGGAAGAAATAGTATAATAAATCACCGCTCTCTTTCCAAGGGTGTCACAACATTATGAAAACTCTAATTGTATCCTACAATAAGGACCTTGAAATACCCAGGCATCTTTTAGACTGAAGTGTTCTGTTGCTTGATTTAAAATGCATATTTAAATAATGTATTTAGACTAGAGGAAGGGAAAAAGAACTACACTGTTTAAATTATATGTGACACATCTTCAGCTTCATATCTGAGAAATATTTATGTAATCAATTGTGAAATCCGTCTCAGTTGCTTACTGCCATTCTCTATTCCCAGTGTTACCATGCTTTCTAGACCATAAATCCTCCAAGAAAGGCCTCTTTAATTACCTGACAGTCAGCAGTTTCATCGCTCTTCTTCACCATGAAGAATACCTTTTTGATTTTCACAAAGGAGCTGATAGCTGTAATTACCAATATTACCCACTGAAGTCTTGGTAAACAACAGGCGCTCCCCGTCTTTTTGCATGAATGATACATCTGATTTTGTCAGTAATTTTCCCACCACCCCACCCATTCATCCAGATGCAAGAGGCATATTCTAAACTTCATCCTACCTGTCTTAAAGAGGAAGCCAGCAATTTCCTTCTGTTCACAGCACAAGGAAAGGACTGGTTTTAAGAGACTCCAACAATTAACAGAAGGGTTGCCCATGAAAAGAGATCAACATAGGAATCTCCTATTATCAATCTGAGAGCAGCCAGAGGTTTGTTTACACTTTTTAATCTATGGTATTGCCTTTCTTGTGCTGGAGAAATAAGTATGTACAGAAGTAGGAAATGGCAGGACAAAGGAAAAGAAGGGGGGTTGGTAACTAGCTGGGCAAGCAAGAAGTAAAAAAGAAATCAAAAGAACAGAAAAAGAAAACCTCAGAATCCATAATGTGGTTGCTCATACATAATTTTACCTTTGCTACAAATTTTAAATTAAGCAATATGAGACTTCTCATCTGGTTGTTCTTAGAGCTAGTCTGATCTCATGGTTTGAAGGCACACAAGATAAACATTTTCTTGATGTTAATCAGGCCTGGATGAACGGTCCTACAGAGATGGCCAGGTGAGCAACTATCAGTTCCATATTAGAAGCTAAGATACAAAATGAACTGAAAGCTAATTTCAACAATCTCTTTCCCCTGACATGACTTCATACTTTCTCATCGAGTTCACTAAGTTCCTTAGTTGAAGAACTGATGCATTAATAGGCTTAATTTTTCAGTGAGAAGAGACAGGGCAGCATTACAGGGAGGAGGAGATTCCGCACATGCTCAGAGACAACTTCCTAGTTTAGGCAAATTATTTAAGACATTATATAAAGGCTACACCAGCATCAAAAATGATTGTCTTATTTGCTGGGTTTAAAAATCTGTGAAAGCATAGATTCAGCCACCCTACTTTCAAAATTATTTCTTATATAGTTTAGCGGTGTGAGTAAGCCAAGCAGTTCTGGCTTGTTCAGCATACAGTTCAACAAGTGAAGGTTATATGCAAAGCCAGGCACCACCTAGCAGGCAAGTCATGGAAAAATGTTGTCAACAATTGTCAAGAAGCCATGCAACTCTTTCACAATCACAGGCAGGAACTTGTTTAAAAAAAAAAAAACACAGAATCCAAGGCCTGCTGTAAGGCTGCCAGTTCAGCCAAAGCTTACTCAGCATATCTGAATAGCCTGCCTAAGCAGGCCACAGGATTATTCCACTCCATGTCCAATAATGGCTAACTTTTAACTGATCCCTGGATTTCAACATTAATGCTGCACCCTGAAGCCATCTGTCCTAAAAGGATAACTGGATCACAACTAGATGAAAGGGATGTTCCACAAAGAGGAGGACTTCTCCAGGATCCTCCTGCCCAAATGCCGTTCTGTTGACACCCAGATCATGCCAATCCTGTTAGGAGGGAGTTGAAGGCTTCTTCGCTGGGCCTCTCTCAACCCTTTTATAATAGTTACAAAAGATTATCTGAACTGGAAAACTAAATCCTGGCACAGCCTCTCTAACCACCGGTGGCTTTACTGACCAACTGGAAACACCGCAAATCCTGTGGGAGGGCGTGAAGCAAGATCATTTAATCCTGCTTCTCATTTACCAACAAGTCACTCAGGGAGTTTCTCAAACATATCTGATTGGCCTGTTTACCGGTAATGTATTATGATGCTACTCTTCTGGCACCCTTAAAAATCATGCCGATTTAACGGAAAACTCTCATCCCACAAACCTAAATGAATTTAAACAAACACAAGCTCCTACAGAAAATGTGTGTGTGTGTGTTTGTGTCTGTGTGTCTGTGTGTGTGTAGGTAATCTGAATGATAAAAATAATACTGATTTTTCCACTGGCATCCCTGCAACATCTCTTTATGGCTATCACAAGCTAGATAGGGATTTGTAAGAGGCTATCACAAAGAAACAAAAGGTTTGCCCTGTCCCTTGCATCATCTTTGCTACTAATTTAACGTATGGCTATTTAATCCACTATCAAGGAGCTCCAGGCAGCCTAGTTGGCTATTTGGTTCTTACACACATTCTGCTAGGTGTAAGAACCAGCTACTCCACTGGGTAATTTGCATTCATCTTGAATGGTGGATTCTTGGGAACTGAATTTGGGATCAGCCATAAAAGACTAGATTTCTGAACCTCTCAGCACACTGGGTTACATCTGCATCAAGATATCCTGATGGGGATGAGCCAGTGGAAATGGAACAAGGTTTGGCACGATACCGTGGTGAGAAGGGAATGACATGTTTTTATGTCATTGTTTATTGACTCTGTGGTGAGTCACCTAGGATTAGTGTATAAGATAGGCTGCTATAGATGACTTATAAATAAAAAATCAAACTCACTTCCATTTAATCCTCTAAGACTATAGAATATAGCATGACTAGAATATTAAGAATTTAGGCACATTGTACAATTATCATTGTAACTAAAATAGCTTATTGAATTACAACTGAGAAGATAGAGCAATAGATGGCCTATATAGCTAGATTTAATATTAAACAAATGAGCCAGTGAACGTTTTATACATAACCCTAACCCTATTGCTCCCATATTCATTATCTTCTAACTCTGCCTGATTTTACTGTATTTTTGGTCCTATATTTCATATCTTCTGGTTATGGGGAAAAAATTATGGAAAAATATATGCAATAATATCCCATTTTGCAGGAGGAGCAAAAAACAAACAGCCTTTCATCACATTCTGTGACAGCCAGTGTGCGATGCTGGTTAAAGTGCTGGAAATCTGACTTCTAAAATATTAGAAACTCGGTGGCAGACTTTAGGCTTTTAACCTTCTCTAAGCCCAACAGGCCTCCCTCACAGGGTTGTTGTGGCAGGAAACAAGGGAGACAAGCTACCTTCAACTCCTGACAGAAAACCCAGGCAATGCAGTGCACGGAAGAGACAAACCAAGGAGAGACAGGCTTAAAAGTCCCATTTCTCAACCTCAGCCCAGATGTCCAGAAGGCTTTATTTAGTTAGGGACTAAATGCATGTATTTAGCAATAATTTGCATTATTGCAAAGACTTCCATCAAGATGGAAGGGGCAATTCTGGGAGCTGCAATCTACCTGTCTAGGAAAGGCAGAAGTTGAGAAGGGGTCCTTCAGAGGAAGGGGCTCTGCAACAGTTCAGGGGACCTTCCAGTTGCTGCCCCACACCACAACCAAGAGGTGATACCCCATTTTTGTGAGGAAAAATATAGATAGGAAATGAGAATGAACACCATCACGCTGCTAAACAAATTCCCTCAACCCTGTCAAACTATTTACAAAGTCTGCATTACTATTATTATTAATCCTCCCATCCATCCTTTCACCCATCTCCTCCCACTTGTGATTGTATGACTGTAACCTTATTGCTTGTATCCTAACGATTTATATTCAGTTTCCTAGTATGATTTGTTTATTGTACCCTATGACTATTATTAAGTGTTGCACCTGATGATTCTTGGCGAATGTATTTCATTTTTTCTTTATATACACTGAGAGCTTCTGCCCCAAAGACAAATTCCCTGCATGTCCAATCAACAAGGCCAATAAAGAATTCTATTCCTCTCTGAATTCTTTTACAATTTGGAACAATTGGCATAAATGGCTAAAAAAAACAGAACCAAGAAGGGAGACAAAAATGTTAATTGAAACAACCCTTAAGAAAGTAGAAATAAAATTCTGTAAACTATATAAAGATATAAGAATAGTAATTATAGCTACAGATATTATTTAATAGTAGATAAACGCAATATAACGTATTAGGATATTTAAATCAAAATCATGTCTAGAGGCCAAGAACGTTGTTGATAACCGTGATGTTTTACAATGAAAAAATAAAAATAAAATTAATAAAAATTATTTAATAAAAGAATTCCATTCGTAGAGATGGAGAATAAAAATGATAAATTGATAGCTATTATAGACAGATATAAGTGGAGATAGATGATTGATAGAGAAAGAGAAATAGATGATAGAGAAATAGAGAGAGATGGATCAACTTTATTGTCACTTTGAATGGACACTCATCGGCGGGCATTAAAAGGAGATCCCGCTGCCTTCAGCTCTCAAAGGGTCACCTTGACACGACATAAACGTGGCAAAACAAACCCAAATCCCGCAGATGTTATACGACCCAGAGAAACAACACAGGGGAAACAGACCAAGCGCCCCACCACCACCCCGCCGCCCATAGAAGCAGCAACGGCAACCACCGGGAGGGTCCGCTCCCCGCCGGGCCCGGGCTCCGCTCACCGCACGTAGGGGCTGGCGGCGGCCAGGATGTTGGTCTGCACCGGGATCTCCTGCCCGTCCAGAACCAGGTTGGCGTCGCAGAAGCGGCCCTCCTGCCGGAAGGAGCTCAACGCCCGCAGCAGCCGCGCCGCGTGCTGCGGGTCGGAGACGGAGCTGCCCGGCGCCCCGCTCGACATGGCGGCCTCGCCGCTGCTCCAACGACCCCGCCGCGACTCGACTCCACTCGACTCGACCTCACCGCCGGCCGGGAACTACCATCCTCCTGCCGCGCCGCGCCGGCGCCGCCTGACCTCATCTCTGCGCGACGGTCACGCCCACCCGGGGGCGGCGCCGCGAGGGTGACACCGCCCCCGCGAGGGGGGGGGCGCGCCCCGCCCTCGCGGGGGCGGAGCTCCCGCCGCGCCTAGCACGTGCTGAGCGGCTGCGGGGGGGGGGAGGGAGAAGCCGCTTTCCCTGACTACAATGCCCGTAGTTCCCAGCCGGGAGGCGGGAGGCTGGCGTGACTTTTCCGCCTTTCGCGTTGTTTATAATGACTGGAAGGGCCTGGCTTTCTGGACATGCTCAGAAGGAAGGCAGGGGCTGCCGCGTTGAGTTTCCAGCCCAGCCTTCCAAATGGGGACTACAGTTCCCAAGCTTCCCAGCCAAAAAAATAGGGTCTCTGGTTTTAGGGCTTTACTTCCTCTGGAGGACACCCAATTAAGGAAGATTTGACAATGTGCAAAGGAGCAGTGGTGTTCTGTGCGCAGAGACAGGTGTGATAAATCGCACCAAATGTGGATTTTTCAGGCTAAAAAAATGCCCAGAGTTGGAGTTTTTGAGAAGGTTATTCTTCTCAAGGGGGATGTTGCAAAGATCCTGATTTTGTCAGCTGGAGATCGGACAGCCTGGGTTTTAAGATCCCGCGGTCATTCCTGCTCACCTAGCAAGTTCGAAAGTTTACTTTATTGGCATTGCACCTCCTACAATGAAATTAAATGCCATCTTCAGTCTACATTAAAACTATAACAATAAAAACACAAGCACATCCATCGCATTCTTTATAATTGAATTGGAAACCCCTGATATTGCATTGATATTGCACTATATGGTAGAATTCAACAGCTACTGCTCTGGGACAGAAGCTGTTTTTCAGCCTATTTGTCCTTGCTTTTATTGTCCTGTACCGTCTGCCACATGGTAATAGTTCAAAAAAGAGTGCAAACAACAACAAAAAAAAAGGCTGACCCACCCCAAAAAAGCAAGCAAGCAAAATGTGAACAGATAAATAGGTAGCACTTCAAAGGGTAGGTAACAGTATTCTGTGTGCCTTTGGGGAATAACCGTGATGGCTACATTGGCAATGGACATTGTCTTTGGACAATGTTGACTCCCTTGGCTAAGAAATGGAGATGAGCACAGTGCCCTATGATGGGGACACCTTTAACTTTTTATTCTTCAGGAGTTCTGCCCATGAAGATGGGCATTTCACCGCCACTTAACTTACAGCAAGGACTTTTGGGAAGACTCTTTTGACCACAGGCCGAGAAGAAAATAATACGTCACAACACTAAGCCCAAATTAAACAGTTGAAGAGTTTTCAGGAGTTGTTCCTCATTCGGATTTATTCTAATATGTAGAACATTTAATCCAAGGACAGCCTTGGACAGCATCGATGTTTGCAAATGTCTCCACAAAAATCAGAATGAGCACCATTACACCATGCACTCCACAAAATGTCCAGAAATCTGTTATCGCTAAGTGTCACAAAAGTCTTTGGTAGCATAGTTGCATCAGACTATTGCAACAGACAATAATCAGCCTATAAGATACTAAAGTTTCCAGATTTGTATTCTTGAGAAGCATCCAATATCCAGAATTGGGCAATGCTTTTATTGGGGTCAGATTAGTTGGGTTTGGAAAGTTCCAGATCTTTTCAGGAGTCATGTTTGTTATGTTCAGTCACCTACCTGATGAAACATCAAAAGCTGAATGACATCTGGCTGAGTCAACGCCAGTCTGTTTAAGCCAATCTGTTCTCTTCCTGATAGCAGAAACTTCCAATCTTTTATTGCTTTTCCCCTTCTCTTATTTGATGAAAATAGAGAGAGGTCCTAAACAAGTTTGTTGCTCCTAAGAAAAGTATTGGCTACTCATGGACTTTTTTTGTTTTATGGAATAAACTTGGCTACAATTTCTGGTAATTTGCAGCAAAGCTTTTGTTATATTCATTCATTAAATTTGTATAACATCCA
This sequence comes from Pseudonaja textilis, assembly GCF_049901715.1. Lineage (NCBI taxonomy): Eukaryota > Metazoa > Chordata > Lepidosauria > Squamata > Elapidae > Pseudonaja > Pseudonaja textilis. The sequence continues at coordinate 7,042,853 of NC_142000.1, forward strand.
TCTCACTATCAAGTTCCTGGGTGGTTTACGGTGCTATGGTAACATATTAAAACAATTAAAAGATTAAAAACACCAAAGCATTGGGACCTTAAAGTTAAAACATTAATATTCAGGCAGATAAAAAGAACCAATCATAGATGGGGATCTACTAATTAGCCCTCTAAAACAGGATTCCACCAAGCCAGTTAGGGTTATTTGTATGCCATTCTTTCAACTTTCTATTTTATTCTCTCTAATTTTAGTTTGATAAGACTCTTTATTTTTGGAAGAGCCGAGAGTGGTTTAGAAGTGAACGGACAGAATGTCCTTAAATAAAATTGTCAACAATAAATCAATTATTCTAAAATAAATGCAAAAGAAGACTGGCTATTTAAAAGAAAAAAGAAAAAAACAACAGTGTGATTAAAAAAGAGAAAACCATCCTTGAGTTTGGTGCTTATATGGATGGTGTGATTTTCTTAGCAGTCTTCTCTCGTGTCATAAATGCAGGAACTAGAAAGGGGGAAAGTATTGATTTAAATTTAAAAAAAATTAAAAAACTTTAATAAAAACATAAATTTATATAGTTCTATCCCAAAGCTGGGTCACACTGATGAAAGGGATATTTCTGATCTGCAAGTCATTGTGTGTGTGGGTATTTGTCCCAGGGGACATTGTAAAAGATGGATAGTTGTTGGAATAGTGCCATATTTGCAATAAATATCTTTGTCATTTGGAAGGAGCCCCCATTTCCCCATGTGGTCTTTAGTTCTAGCCAAACAAGCACACAATCAATTCTTGGCAACAATATGATGATAGTTGGCCAGGATTCTCTTCTCCAGAAGTTTTTTTGACTCCAACTTCTAATTTACGCCCTGGATTTGCCAATGGCCTCTCATAAGGTGCACACATGTTTACTTTCCAAGCCCAAACAAAGCTGACATCATAAATGTATTTATTTTATTAAACATGTAAGGCTTTCCAACTCTAGATTGACTTCAGGTGTCATACAATAAAACCATTACCAAAACACAGAAGCTATCTGGAAAAAAAACATTGCATAAAATCCACTATTGAATTTCAACTAGTCTTTTTCAAACGTGGCAACTTAAAGATGTGTAGATTTTAATTCCCAGAATTCTCCAGCCAACTGTGTTTGAAAGTGTTTGAAACAGTGTTTGAAAATAAAACATTAATTTAAACTAAAGCCGGAGAGATAAGCCTAATTTTCAGAATATAGCCCATTTCTGGACTGCTAAATCTTGAACAATTTTGAGAGATTGCAGAGTTGCCTTTCTTTTTCTAGATTTATTTTTTCAATCCTACTTTTCCTTGTCTTTTCCCCCTCATGCTTTTATGGCTTTGGCTTAGATTTTTATTTTATTTTATCTATATTATCTTAATATAGATCATGGTAAACCTTCTACATAAATTTGTGACCAGTTATCAAGCTTTTACAAAACAAGAATTAATTTTAAGAATGGCTTCTTTGGAAAACCTCGGCCACCCGGAGCCTTGTAGAAAATAATATTAGGACAAAAACAATTTTGGAGGTGACAAAGTGGCTTGTGATATTTGTGAAGCTAAAACTACAAGGTCTGTTGATCAACACTATTTGAAAACACAGGCGTCTATAGTGAACAGGGGAAAGTGTATCGTAGGCATGGAATAATTGCAGAGGACATAAATTATGCAAAGGTTGTCAACCATCACACAATTTGCATGATGATATCATGGCACATGTGACTTTATCTTGGCTTCTCTGCCCAGAAGCAAGACTCTGTAGCCTTTCTTCTCTGTGTTATTAGTGTCTATTTGAGGTACGTTCTAGTGAATCTCGAATTACAAAGGAATGTCTGATTCAATGCTTGGCTTAGAAATTGTTTTCAGCATCAAAGGGGGAATTCACAATTGATCTAATACCACCTCCACATCCTCCTCCAGGTGTCCAGTTGTGGCTTCATCAGATAGGCTGACAACTTCTCCCACATCCCACTGCTATAATAAACTGCTGAGTCAGACGAGGCTCACTTGTATTATGCCAGAATGGGTGAAGCTTAGCACACTGGGTGAATTCAGCTATGATTTACCACTTACAGTTTCCTACCGTAACTTACCAACAATAGCAATAGCACATAAACTTATATATCACTTTACAGTGCTTTACAGCCCGCTCTAGGCGGTTTACAGAGGCGGCCTCTTGCCCCCAACAATTTTCCTTATTTTACCCACCTCGGAAGGATGGAAAGGCTGAATCAACCTTGAGCCTGGAGGGATTTGAACTGCCAAATTGCAGGCAGCCGGTAGTCAGCAGAAGTGGCCTGCAATACAGCACTGTAAACACTGCGCCACTGAATGGTTCAACCACAAGAAGCCCAACTTCATGGCTTGGTGCAAGGTGAGAACCATTCCTAGTCCTTCTGCCAAATTCTTAGCCTGAGATTTTTTTTCCCCCAATAGTTCCATTTGTGACCAAGAATAGAATAGATTAATTCTTTATAATGGTCCGATATTAAAGCAGTGTTTGTTTTTCCCCAACCTTAGTCATTTTAAGATGTCTGGACTTCAAATCCCAGAATATCCCAGACAGCGTCGTTGGCTGAAGTATTCTGGGAGTTAAAGTCGACCCATTTTAAAATGGTAAACATTGGGAAACATTGCTCTAGATTTTGTGGTATTTTGGAAGAAAAGAACCAGATGATGCAACCTAGGACTAGCAATAAGCAAACACCAGGGTGGAGCATTATCGTGGGCACCATCTTTATTTTTTGACACACCTTTATTCAAGAAAATGGGAATAGTCCAAGAATTTAGAGAGAATTCCTGGGGAGGGGCATTCTGCCTTTCCACCTGTTCTCTCCCTCGCCACCTTCATCAGCAATGGTTACAGATTCATCCTCTTCTCTGTCTAATGGTAAGGCCAGCCTGGAAAATAACAAGTTGGGAAGAAAGGAAAGAGAAATAAGATTTGGTAATCCATTCTGCGCCCCTGCTTCAGGCACAAGCGTTACATGTTGATTTGACTTAAAGCTATACTCAAGCACTTAGCTTGGATTTGAGCTGCTCGCTTTAATAAAGAGCTGCCCAAACTGGAAAGGTTGCCTTGGTGTGGAAAAAGAGTGTTCAGCTGGTGGAATATATCTGGATATTTCCATACTACATGGATTAGAAGAGAAACAAGAGATCCGAACGAGTGCAGATTTGAGTCTTTCTGCTGTCAGAGAGCAGAGCCAAACCTCGCCATCCAGTAGGGGTTTGAAGACACACTTATCAAAGAGAGATCCAACCTAGAATTAAAGGAGAAATTTTCCAGTAGTGAGAACAATTAATCAGTGGAACAGCTCGCCTCCAGAAGTTGTGGGTGCTCCAACACTGGAGGTTTTTAAGTAGACACAGGACAGCCATTTGTCTGGAATGATATAAGCAGGGGTGGGATTCAAAAATTTTAACAACCGGTTCTGTGGGCGTGGCTTAGGTGGTGGGCATGGCTTGGGGGTCATGTGACTGGGTGGACATGGCTTGGGGGTCATGTTATTGGTTGGGTGTGGCCAATTCAATATCCCTCACATCGAGGCATGCATCTCCTCGCCTGGCCTCTCATGACTGTGGGGTGCTGCAACAGTCGTAAGCATGAAAAATGGTCATAAGTCACTTTTTTCAGTGCCGTTGTAACTTTGAATGGTCACTCCACACAAGCAAAGTACCAGCAAAGGAGGGGGAATAAAACTCCAGAGATGTTCCTGAGACAGGAAGTCTAGTCCTGCCAAGAATGTAATAAGGGTTAACGGAGAGGCAGTTTCTGCAAGCAACACCAGAATGTTTCCTTCCTGTCTTCATTACAGGATTAGACCAGTAATTTCTTCTAACAACCGGTTCTCCAAACTGCTTAGAATGTTAACAACCGGTTCTAGTGAATAGGTGCGAACTGGTAGAATCCCACCCCTGGATGTAAGATCTGCTTGAGCAGGGGGGTTGGACTAGAAAACCTCCAAGAACCCTTCAAGATAACTGTATTATCCTGTTGTTCTTTTGGCAGTGAAATGCCATAAACAGCAAAGATGAAGACCTAAGCAGCAGTCATAGTTCAGTAGCATATAGGTGGTCCTTAGCTTACAATCATTTGTTGAATGAACCTTCAAAGTTATGATGTTGCTGAAAAAAGTGACTTACAACTGATCCTTGCACTTATGACTGTCGTAGTCCCTGTAGTCACGGGCTCAAAATTCAGGCATCTGTATTTACAAACAGTTGCAGCATCCTAGGGTCACGTGATTATTATCTGTGACTTTTCCCTGCCAGTTTCCAACAAGTAAAGTCAATGGTGGGGAAAAACATCCTAAAATTGGCTGTGACTAACAACTGTCTTGCTTAGCAGTGGCAATACTGCTCGCCATTGTAGTCATTGGTCAAGGACTGCCTGTAGGTTGATAAAACCATTTTGTTGTTGCTCTGGTCACTTCCTGGTTTACTCTGTGAAGTTATTTTGAACAGCAGCAAGAAGAGAAGAGAGAAAGCGATGGTGAAAGATGGCTGGAATTCAGTCCAATGTGCCCAGATTTGCTACACAGAAGCTGATTTTTTTTTGATGTTGCAATTATTTGTCGCATGACCCATTTCTGTAAAAAGTATGGTTGGCCACATCATTCTAAGCCAGTGTTTCTCAACCTTGAGCAAACTTGAAAGCTGTGTGGACTTCAACTCCCAGAATTCTCCAGCCAGCCTGGACTGGCTAGGGAATTCTGGGAATTGAAGTTCACACACCTTAAAGTTTGCTCAAGGTTGAGAAACACTGTTCTATGTGTTGATTATTGTCTAGACGAAGGATAGGGAGCCCAATGTATTTTTGTACGTACCTCCCTTGGCACAAATTCTAGTATTCTTTTTTAATTAATACACAGGGAAGTGCCATGTTGCAAAGTAAAGCACCAGTAATCAACAATGATTTTGTCTCCTGGAGTGCCTCTGGGCCTCGTGTAGGATCCATAAGCAATATTACAAAGTCTGTGACTTGTTGCCATCCAGTGCAGAAGACAAAATTTGGGGCTTTGTAAACAGCCACAGTCCTTGTGGCTATTCGTTTTAAGAATGAACTCAGCTCAGTGTCTTTATGGACTTCGGGCTGAAGAAGACACATACACAAGAAATAACTCATGATCGATGAGTTTGGTAATTAGAAAGAGTAGACTATTGGGCAAAAAGGGAGTCAAGATATAACCTTAGAGTGAGAAGGGATAAAATATAAATGTACTAGCTCAATACTGTGCTTCGCTACAAAACTACATGGTCGGGCTTAGTTTTTGGGAAGGAAAATAAGGAGAAAAAAATTCTGCCTACGAGCATCCATCGGTATTCAACTGGCTAGTGTCCTGTCAGTGTGTGAGAGAGTTGAAGGCTGTATGGAAACCGAAACAGTATTTGCTGTGTGAGCAAGAAGGAGACAGCAAGGAGCCTGGGCGTGGCTTAGCTGAACTGTTCTGTACTAAAGCTGCTTGGTGCTATGAAACTAAAACTGAAACCGAAACTCCTCTGCTTGTTTTGCATTTGGAAGAGATTTCTTTTCAGGTGGGGAGGGAGAGTAGAACTCCTTAGCATCAGAGCGTGTTAATAATAATAATATACGAAATACTAATGCTCTGATGGTCATTTTGAAAAATCCTTTTTTAGCGAGTGCTTAGAAGCCAAGAGGAACATACGTGCTAAATTTCAAGTCTGTAGGGTTTACGGTTCTGGAGATTTTGTGATGATGCGTGAAGGGCATTTCGCTTATATATATATATATAGATTTAACCTGCTGTAAACTTAGGACCACTTCTTTGTATCTTTTTTCTTTCTTTTGCTTTGTGTGTGTTTTTATTTTCATTTCTTTCCTTTTATCACTTTTATTTAGTTTTTTTCATTAAACTTGCGTTGTTTTACTTTGTAAAAAAAATCTTCAATCAAAAACTTGTCATTAGCTTTACTTGGACAGTTTACATCCTACAATGATATCTGTAACTTCGTTAAACATCCACATCTGTCTACCTCAGGTTCCTGGGAAGGAACCAATGGGAGGACAAAAATGCCAAATCCAATCTGGACATCTGGCTGACTGTGCAATTAAATAAATACGACTTATCAATTGTCAATAAGAAAGACAGAGAAATCTGCTTCGTGGTCGTGGCAGTACCTGGAGAAAGTGGAATAGAAGAAAAAGAAATGGAGAAAATCATAAAATACAAAGATCTCCGAACAGGAGTGGAATGACTGTGGCAAAAGAAAGCAAAGGTGGTACTAATAATAATAACGCCTTGGGTGCAATCCTGAAACAACTGGACTGCCGTTTTAACCTCATCCATATTGAAGGAAGGACTCACTAGAGAAGGACCTAATGCTGGGAACGATTGAGGGCAATAGAAGAAGAAGGGGAAGGCAGAGAATGAGGTGGCTGGATAGAGTCACTGGAGCAGTCGGCGTGAGCTTAAATGGACTCCAGAAGATGGTAGAGGACAGGAAGGCCTGGAGGAATGTTGTCCATGGGGTCGCAATGGGTTGGACATGACTTTGCAAGTAACAACAACAAAAATATTGAAGGAAAAAAACCTCCCATCAGTCTATTGGTCAAGCAATGATAGCTTTGATACCATCAAACAGCAACGTCTGCCTATCTAAGGTCTTTGGGAAGGACTCAATAATGCGGACAAAAATGCTAAATCCCATCAAAACATCTAGTTGACTATGTGACCAATCATAATAATAGATTGATCCAATCTGGCAAAAGGGGCATATCTGGGGTCCATGATCTATTAAAAAGTGTCATCTAGCTGGACCCAGGCCTTTCGGAATACCATGCCACCCAAGATTAGACTATCCCCAACTTGATTGGTCTCCTGGAAAGGTCTCCCAGGCTGGGAGGTCAAGAGGTTAGCTGAGCAGAACTAGGAGTTGGAACGATGAACCAAGGGTGGTAAAAACAAAATGGGTCCATCACAAAAGCAAGAACTATTTATATGGGTTTTTACACATTCTGATTAAAGGACAGGTATACAATTCTCAAGGTCAGCTCCAATAGATGAAATCTGCTAACCATATGCAAGGAACATTCTATTTATTTTATTTTTATTTATTTGATTTGTCAATGGCTTACAAGATAAGAGGTATAAGAATAAACATGAGTAAGAATACAGGAAATAGCTACAAATAAATGGGGACAGGGACGGGAGGCACGATGGTGCATTTATGCACGCCCCTTACAGATTTCTTAGGAATGGGGTGAGGTCAATAGTGGATAGTTTGAGGTTAATCCTCTTCTTTCCTGCTTTTTCAACCTCAGCTGTGCCGCGCAAAGCAGTTGAGGTTGAAAAAGCAGGAAATAAAGGACAGCCAAGAGCCTGGGCAGGCGAATGGGAAAAACAGATGACCAAAAAGTTGCCACAACGAACCCGTTCGGTGTCTGCTGTTCTTCAGAGCTACCGGTTCTATAGAACCGGACCAAACCAATAGCATCCCACACCTGCACTATGCCTAAGTCCAACCATAGGTGGCGTATTTCCCTATTGCTCGGAATCCAACTGTTATGATCTTTTATAGATCCAGTCAGTCTAGAATCTGGAAAGCTTGGTTAGAGGTCACTGTTATATAGCATAACCCAGAAACATGGGTTCACTCACTCACCAGGTTGACTGTGTTTGTGCCAACACAGACTTTCAGGATAGTCTATTTCCAGCTGATCCGAAGGGGTGAAAAAAGGATTTATAGTATCTTTCTTGGTTGCTGAGAACGTGCTGGAAGAAGGCCCTCAGCACTTTTTGCCTGTTCTTACAGCGGCTTCGTAGCCAAAGGAAATGCTCTTTAACTCTAAAATCATGTGAAAACCAACCAATTAAGCAACTCAATTATTTCAAGAGGAGTAATTGGCTTAATTTTGCTGCCATCTGCGTATGGATACGGCACAGAGGAGAAATGTCCTTTTGGTTTAGCCTTGCAAACAATGACTCCATTTCCGCAAACAGCCTCTTCAGGTCAACAAAACAGCAGATGATGTAACAGACAAAACCAGGAAGGGCAGGCTTGAACGCAGAAAAGTTGAAAGCCACCTGCTGAAATTAAAACAAGAAATGGCACCACCTCCCTTTTCCCATCTGTCTTCTGGCTCTTGTCCCAACGGGAAAAACAGAAGAGCAAGCTCATCCTCCTTAACCTTTTCCAACCTTATCCCCAATTTTAAACACAGCAGAGGTGTGCTTTTCAAACATGATAACTTGAAGATAGGTGGACTTCAACTCCCAGGATTCCCCAGCCAGCTATGGTTCCACTTGCCAAGTTTGAAAAACACTGCAATAGAAAATCCATCTTGGTTACTGTTAAGTTTGAGCAATGAGAGGCTGAACCAGAGCATGAGTGCAACAATACTTTATTATAACAATAAAGGGCTGACCGTGCTTGCCATGCCAGGAACTGGATCGCAGCAATCAGCGACTGGTTGGACCCCGCAGCCTGCTTATATAGCTGGCTGCTGGGGAGAACCAGCCAATGAGGAAAGGGGAAGAACGCCCACTCAAAGTGAGTGGACCTGAGTGAGAACTCCTAGAGTTCTCAGGACATAACACCCTTCCCCCAGATGCGAACATGCATAGTCTTTGAGGTAGGCAGGAGGTTTATGTTGGCGCCCGGGCGGCGTAGCTCTGGAACATCGTCTGTCCGTCCGGGGTCTGCCTGGGAAGGCAGAGTCGGCAAAGTGTCACCAGTGTGCCCCTCGGTTTGGGCCTGCCCCGGGCTCGTAGGGTTGATCGCTGGGGATGTACTCTCGAAGGCTGGATCGGGCTGGCCAACTGTCTGGGCGCCGCTGTCTGTGTTCGGGCTTTCGGAACCGGCTGTAGGTGTGAACTGATCGCCGGGCGTGATGTGGATGTGAGGCTGAGGATGAAGCCTCCCCTCGCCTAGTGCCTCTGGGTCCCTGCTGGCGATGGTGCTGAGGCATCTGCGCAGTTGGTCTATGTGCCTTCTCCAGACGCGCCATCCTCCAGTCTGACCCGATCGACTGCGGCCCGGTGATGGCTACGATCTCACCCGGGATCCACAGGGGTCTCCAGCGAAGTTCCTCGCGAAAACTGGCTCCTGTAAGATAAAATGTCTAACCCCGATGAGGAAGCGAGGGGAGAGCCAGGCAGTATTGTGGGTGTAGTCTGTCCAATACAGTCCTCAGACGCCTGCCCATCAGGAGCTCAGCTGGGGACTTATTGGTGACTGAACAAGGAGTTGAGTGCTGGCTCATCAGGAACCGCGAGTTTGTGGTGCCAGTCATCCTTGTTGAACCTTGCCAGGGCTTCCTTAGTGGTCCTGACGGCCCTTTCAGCCAACCCGTTACTGGCAGGGTGAAATGGCGCTGTGAAAATGTGGCGGATACCCAGGTTGGCAGCGAAGCGGCTGAACTCAGTCGATGCGAACTGTGGGCCATTATCGGAGACAATGGAGTCGGGTAGCCTGTGCGTAACGAACAGGCGTGTTAACACGTTGGTGATTGCTAGTGTGGTGGTCGTGGATAGCTGTGCTACGTCAATCCATTTGGAATAGGCGTCCACAACCACCAGGAACATCTTCCCATGCAGAGGGCCCGCTAGGTCGATGTGAATTCTGGACCAAGGAGCGCTGGCGTTTTCCCATCTAGTAGGGGTGGCAATGGGGGAGCAGGACGGGATTCCTGGCAAATGTTGCAGGAACTTACCCAATTGACAATGTCCTCGTCTGAGACCCGGCCACCACACGTAGCTGCGTGCTAACGCCTTCATTCTCACGATGCCAGGATGTCCCTCGTGCAATGCTTCCAGAACTCGGGTACGCAGTGAGGCCGGGATGACCACTCGAGTGCCCCATAGTAGACAGCCCTGCAGACTTGACAATTCCTGCATGCGAGTCTTAAAGATGTGAATTTGTTATCAACATTGCCACCCGGCCACCCTCCTCACCCAGTCGAGCACCTGGGCGAGTGTTCGGTCTGTCTTGGTTTTAGCAGCAATGTCCAGGGCAGTGATGGGTAGGTCCAACTGGGTGATCTCGAAAATAGCGTGGACAGGAGCAGGGTCTTCAGCGGGGCAGGTAAGGGGCAGCGACTGAGGGCGTCCGCGTGGGACAGTGTTTTACCCGGGCGGTGTATAAGTCTGTAGGAGTAGGCTGCTAGAAAGAGAGTCCACCTTGTCATCCTAGGGGAGAGGACTTGAGGGGTCTGCTTGTCCCGGCTAGGAGGCCCAGGAGGGGTTTGTGGTCTGTGACCAGCTCGAAAAAATGGCCAAAAGGAATTCGTGAAATTTTTTCACGGCTGCAACAACTGCTAGGGCTTCCTTATCGATCTGGCTGTAATTGCGCTCCGTAGCAGAGAGCGTCCTTGAGAAAAAGGTGATGGGAGCCTCGGCGCCATTGGGAAGCCTGTGACTTAGTACCGCCCCAATTCCAAAAGGGGAGGCGTCTGCTGCCAGTACCAAAGGGAGGTTAGGGTCGAATTGAATAAGTACCGCCTCTGACGTGAGTAGTGATTTGACGGCGTTAAAGGCATGGTCTTCCTTGTGCCCCCAGTGCCACGGTGACTTTTTATCCAGTAATCTGTGTAGGGGTTCAGCTACTGATGCTTTATGGGGCATAAAGGATGTGTAAAAGTTCAATAGCCCAAGAACGCCTGTAGTTCAGTTTTGGAGGTTGGAGTGGGTGCCTCGTGGATTGCCTTAACCTTGGACTCCAGGGGGTGAATGCCAGAGGCGTCAATTTTATAACCCAGAAAGTCCACCTGTCTAGTGGCAATGGCACATTTTTCTTTTTTTCAACTTGAGGCCATGCTGTCTGAACCTCTCTAACACAGCTCGAACTCTTTGGAAGAGTTGGGGTCTGTCCCTGGCCGAGACTAAGATGTCGTCGAAGTAGGGTACTACACCAGGAGGCCCTGCAAAATCCGCTCCATGAGGGATTGAAAATACCGGGCAACACTTACGCCAAATTGGAGACGCTTGCATCGGAAGGCACCCCTGTGAGTGACAATTGTCTGGAGTTCCGCTGTTTGGTTATCTACAGGGAACTGTTGATATGCTTGAGACATGTCCAATTTAGCAAAAATGCTGCCTGGTTCGAATGTGTGTAATAAGTGCTGGATGACGGGCACAGGATAAGCGCTAACTTGTAGAAATTTATTGATTGTCGCCTTGTAGTCCGAGCAAATTCTCAGGCTACCGTCTTTTTGAGGGTGTGACAATGGGCGTCTCCCACTTGGCGAAATCTGTTGGCTCAATGACCCCTTGTTTTAATAGTTTATCCAATTCTGCATCTAGTTTTGGCCGAATAGCAAATGGGACCCTACGCGGTTTTAGCCTGATTGGGACTGCTTGGGGTCAACTGAGAATGAGATGGGGTACCGTTATAACACCCCAGCTCTTCGCTGAATACATCTGAGTAATCAGCGAATAAGGAGTCAGTGTCTGAGGTTGAGACAGCATGGACTCCTGTTAGCCCTAGGCTGAGATGGGGAAACCAATCGAGCCCCAATAAGGTGGGTAGATTGCCGTTAACTACCACTAGAGGTAGGTGACCTTTAAAAGCTTTAAAACTGACAAGAAACTTGCCTCTGCCGATTACAGGAATGGTCTTCCCCTGGTAGTCCTTCAGGCCAAACTGGCATCTCTGGAGCCGGCTAGTGGATAGGCTTGGTTGGAGCCTCTTAAGGGTGTTCCACGAGATAATTGAGAGCGCTGACCCTGTGTCAACCTCCATGCGGCACGGTTTACCTTCTAGGGAGACGGAAAGAGAAATTTTACTAACAGTGTGGCAAGTGTGCTTGGCAAGGTGATGTGTGCGACAGTTCAATACTTGCCTCTGTGGTCCCGAGTGCGAGGAGGGTGCCTTTTTGCTGAGCTTTGGGGGCTTGGCAGACTCTCGCGATGTGTCCCCTTTATGGCAGTTATTGCAGGTGGCTCCTTTAAACTTGCAGGTGGCCCTCTGATGAGATCCCCCACAGGCTAGGCACAGGGTGATGTGCTTGGGTGGACCGATGTTTTCTTGTTTGGCTCCTACCTGCGGCCATTTGTCGTTGGATAGGCGGTGGACTTCGTTTTCATCACTGATGGTTTCCTCTGCTACCACCTCCTCGGAGTGGACTGGAAGTGATGTCAGCTTGGCACTTGGGCCCTGGATTTCGGTGGCTGAGTTTGTTGCCAGCTCAGCTGCCAAGGCTTCCTCGACTGCTTGTGCGAGGTTGAGGTCTTTTTTGCGAGAAGGCGCCTTTGCAGGTGGAGGTCCTTGACCCCGCAGACTAATTGATCAAGGAGCATGTCCTCCAGGTAGGTTCCAAACCCACAATGCAGTGCTGCTGTTCTGAGAGCGGCCATATATTGATTGATGGTCTCCTTGCTCGATTGCTTCCTCATACGGAAGGTGAATCTCCTGGCAATCTGTGAGGGCCTGGGGAATAGTGGTTAGTGAGAATTTCAAGTAACTCAGACCACGGAACGTTTTTCAACTCACGAGGAGCCACGAGCGCTGCGGCAGTATTGTAGACGGTGGCTCCGCAGTAGATTAGGAAATACGATTTTTCCGATGCTCCCCGCATCCGCCAGGCCAACTGCATCGATATAATGATTAAAGCGGTTCTTATACGATTCCCACTTCTCCTCGTCTGGTTTGAACGCCGGGAAGACTGGATTGGAACTCATGGTGCTGGGACTGGTTGAACAACCTGAGGAAAAAATCTCTCTGGGGCAGCAGACAATGTTTTAGTGCCCGTGGTGGGCAAGTGATTTCAGCTCAGGAGAGGCTGTTTGCAATCCTCTCTTTTCTCTCTGGGTTAACCACGTTAGGCTGTTAGCCGTTGATGGCGTTTGGATTCGCGCCTGAGTGGGCGTCAGTGACTGGCTACAGCGCTGTGCTGTACCTTTTAGGTTTGAAATTCAAATGACAACCGCTTGAATTTCGCGCCTGATACTGAGCGGCTGCGGCTCGCAGCGCTTCACTTTCCCTGTAGCTGGGCTAACAAGCGGCTACAGACGCTTCTAACTCTCGATTCTGACCGCTCTCTCTGGCTGCGGATCAGCGTCGCTTCTTATCGCTTGCTGGCCGCTTTCTCTGTCAGCGGATCAGCGTTTGCTCTTTTTGTTTGCTCTTTTTGTTGGCTGACCGCTCTCTCTGGCTGCGGATCAGCGTTTTCTCTCGCCGCCGGCGATTGCTCTCTCTGGGCTGCGGATCGGCGGCTAGTGACTCAGCGGTTGCATGGTGCTTCTGGTAGCCATCCCATCCTCGTCGCCAGTGTTAAGTTTGAGCAATGAGAGGCTGAACCAGAGCATGAGTGCAACAATACTTTATTATAACAATAAAGGGCTGACCGTGCTTGCCATGCCAGGAACTGGCTCGCAGCAATCAGCGACTGGTTGGACCCCGCAGCCTGCTTATATAGCTGGCTGCTGGGGAGAAACAGCCAATGAGGAAAGGGGAAGAACGCCCACTCAAAGTGAGTGGACCTGAGTGAGAACTCCTAGAGTTCTCAGGACATAACAGTTACCAAATCTCTATTTATCCCAAAGGAAGGTGAATTGAAAATAAATTCTCCCTGCAATATTAGACTAATAAAATAAGGTTGTTTATTTTTAAAAAAACACATACATGTACTCTATATAATGTTTTTCTGCCTTATTAACTACATTGGCTAATTCCCACAGAAAACAATACAGGAGATTTTTTTTGTTTTGTTTTCCGAAAATTGTGTGCATGTGACAAGCAAAGTTGCACAAATGGATTCTATGTATGTATAGATGCACTGGCCAGAGGCTACATTCCAGTAAAGGGTAGTGCCACAAGAAACACATAAATTAATATTAATTGCTTTAATGACAACTGACTCAAATTGGCTCTCCAAATTAATATCCCATTTGCAAAATTAATTCCTCCTCCATTTGCATAGGTACACACACAATTCAGTCATTCACACACAAGGACACAAATAGACTGCAGGGAAATCTAGCCCCGTCCCAGCTGAAGATGGGGCTGCCTCCTCTGGAATATGGCCCATTGAGTTCAATGGCTTTAACTTCTGAGAACGTATAAACAGCAGGTATCTTGGCTTGCCTGGTTTATCCTGTATAAGTCAGGGTGAAATCTGAGGAGATCATTGGACATTGAGCTGTTTGCAAAAAGGGAGTGTTTAACAGAAAATTCTTTTCCCGAGGTTAAAATCTATGGATGCTTCAAATGTCATAAGCCAGTGGTGGCTAACCTTTTTGGGCTCCTGTGCCAAAAATTGTGCCAGCACCCAGAAGACAATCCGCATGCCCCCCCATGCCCCCTACGCATGGGCATGCAATCTCCCCCCACACCACCCCTTACCTGCACTGCACCTCCCAGCTGTTTTTCGGCCTGTTTGAGGCCTTTTTCGGCTTCCCAGAGGCTTGAAGAAAGCCTTTGCAGCCTTTGCAGGCCTAAAAATGGGCCCATTTCATCACTTCCGGTATTTCCGGAAATACAAGAAGTGGTGAAACGGGTCTATTTTTCAGCCTGCAAAGGCTGCAGAGGCTTTCCTCAAGCCTCTGGAAGGCCGAAAAAGGCCTCAAACGGGTTAAAAATCAGCTGGGAGGTGTAAACATGCGCAGGGAGGTAAGTTTGCCTGAGGCTTGCATGCCGGCACAAATGGCTCTGAATGCCACTTGTAGCACGCGTGTCATAGTTTGCCATCATGGTCATAAGCCCTATTCTTCCTACTAGGTAGATATGCTTAGAACTTCTACTCTTCTATGAAGATTCTCAGTCATCTAGGCAGGGGTGGGATTCAACCAGTGTTACTACCGCTTTGGTGACTATGGGAATTGAATTCAGACTTTCACACTTCATAGCAACGTTTCTCAACCTTTTTTTTTTTCCCCCAGTGGCTTCTCTGTTCAGATCCTATCACTGGATACAGTAGGAAGTAACTGGCATGTTTTCTGACATGAACAAGACCGTAACTGCAATAAAATACACTTTGCTTTTCCATGTCCCCAAATTTCTGGGTGAAGAAAGCAGGGGAAAAATTTGGAAGGATGACCAATACATTGTTATCGTTTTGCAAAGTTTTAGCCAGCAGGGCCAAGAATTCCAGTTTATCATTACCCACAAAACAGAGCCAATGTCCACCGGCATCGCACGTGGGAAGGGTTGATGGTTGTGCTTTTGTTTTTGCAGAGCAGAGCAAAGCAGAGCAGAGCAGAGCAAAGCAGAGCAGAGCAGAGCAGAAAAACATCACACATAAAATTACTTCTAATGGGAAGGCAGGCTGGTATTTGGGTCAGGAGGAGAATCAAATCTTCCTGTTTTATTCATGCAGGTTAATGGCTGTGTTACTGGCTGACTCCAGCTCAGTCATCACAATAGCACAGATGTGGGGTTAAACAGATTAACCCAACAGGGAAATTAGAGAGCCTTGCCTTGCTTCACAAACACACCTACACCCTTTTATACAAGTGACAATGCATTGCCAACTTCACCCTGATTATAATCTGCAGTCAATTTCTTCCAGGATATTGGTGTCTGGTACAACTTCTGGAGAAGGTTTCATTGATTTGAATTCAAGCCACATCCTGAGTCACATCCTTTGAAGCTTAAGCATTCGGCCCTGAAACTTAGGAGAGGGCAATGGAAATGGAAACAAGGTGCCCAAACTGATCCGAATCAAGATGGTCAGACATAAATGTCCAGGAGAAACAAGGGTGTTCCTGAAATAAAGGCATTTTGACATGACTCAGATTGTTGCTGGGATTTTCTTCAGGATAAACATAATCCTAAAACAGGATCTTGCATTGAATCAGTTTATGTTAATAAGGTTGGGCTGAGAGCTGACATTGTAATTTTCCACAGTATACTACTATATAGCACATGTGAGATTAACTTTGTTGAAGAGTGTTTCTCACACTTTAAGTTGTGCGGGCTTCAAAATCCAGAATTTCCCACTCAAGAGTTGAGCTCACAAATCTTAAAAGTGGCCCAAGTTTGAGAAACACTGAAGAAGTTTCCAGCAAACTGATTCTAATGATGAAAGAAGGAAATGATTAAACATGTGGGAAAGCACGTTCAGTGAAATTAATACCACCTTAATTAATGTTAAATCAAATGTATATTTATTCCTGAGCTTGCTTACTTATTTATCCAGCCCCATCTACTTTTTGAAGTACATCAACCATTCCCCTTCTCAAAGGCCAAAGATAGTTGACCTGGAAAAAAAAGGTATATGCGTCCTTTGTTTATGGTTTACTTTTATTAGAGTTATACAAATCTAGTTTTCTAAAATTCAAAACTATATCTAAACAAAGTAGAGCTTAGGCAATGAGGAAGCCTACCCCATATGTTGCCATTGATAACCTTCAAGTTTAATGAACGTGGTGTTTAAGGATGGTTTTCATCAATGTTACCATGGTCAAGCTTTAAAAACATAACCGAGCATGTGTTGACCAGAGACAGAGTTGATTCTACGTTGGCTGATCATCTCAAAGGCAAATCTGGTGCCTTTCAAGTGTATGCAGCTCCTATAACCCCAACCAGCCTGACCGAACTGGTTGAAGGACTTCTACTCCCAAACATCTGGAGATGATCAAGTTGAGGAGGCTGATCTAAAAAAAACAGGAAGGCTTGTGGTAAACCTAGATCAAGGGTCTTCAAACTTGGCAAGTTTAAGGCTTGTGGACTTCAACTCCCAGAATTCTAGGCAAATCTAAATTGATAAACATGACAGCAGTTCAGACACTTTCCCTTCAAGCATTAAGTCAAAAACCATCTATGTTCTAGATGAAGCAGAACACAAAGCAAAATTAAAATCCAATGGAAGGATTAAGCTATGACATGCTGATTATAATCGCATTATATCAAGTTCCTTGTCAAAGGAAAACCAGGTTTGATTTCTCTCTGTAGGATAGGATGATATCAAAATATTAGCTGAATTCAGACAGAGTCATAAAAGAGGTTTTTATATCGCAATGAGCTATAAAAAGAAGCTTTATAAAGCATGGCAGTTGGCCTCATACAGCAAGCAACATTCAAAATAAACAAACATTTAATATGAATCAGAGTCATCCTTAGATTACTTTAGCAAACCTTTCTAAACTTTAACCATTGTAAATAGATCCATGCAACAGGTAACCTACATCGTGGTTTAATTCCTGTGAATCAAAACTTAGGATAAACCCACTGATTTTTTTTATTTAAAAAAAAACCAATTTACTTGCAATAGAAATGCAATGAATTTCAGTGGGTCCATTCATTGGTAACAGATAGGCAATGATGATACTGGTGAATACAGCATGCTACTCTAACCTATCCAATATAACTTTGCTTCTGAACTTTACCATGCGACTGCAAAAATTATACGAGTATCTTTGATCTTTAATTAGGCATTCCCGTCTTACCAAGTATTGTGTTTTCAGCTGCTTGCTGGATTAGACATCTTAAAATACAAATAGTCCTTGACTTATAACTTCATTTAACTATGGCCCAAAGCTAAAATGGCCTCCCCACAAAAATCATAATCTAAATTCGCACTTGCAACGATTGTAACAGTCCCCTCTCTCACGTAATTGCATTTGGATGAACATAGTGGCTCAACTTCGTCATAAAATCAGGTCCAGGCACATGATGACTGCAATGACTTGGAAATTCTGGCCCAGTTGTGGTCATATGTCAAGGACTACCAGTATATATAACATGACTGTTTCAATGAAGAGTACTATAAGGTAAAGGTAAAGGTTCCCCTCATACATACGTGCTAGTCGTTTCTGACTCTAGGGGGCGGTGCTCATCTCCGTTACAAAGCCAAAGAGCCAGCGCTGTCTGAAGACTTCTCCGTGGTCATGTGGCTGGCATGACTAAATGCCAAAGCGCACAGAACACTGTTACCTCCCCACCAAAGTGGTCCTTATTTTTTGCATTTTTTACATGCTTTCGAACTGCTAGGTTGGCAGAAGCTGGGACAAGTAATGGGAGCTCACTCTTTTCCGTGGTGCTAGGGATTCTAACGGTTGCTCCTTCTGATCGACAAGCTCAGCGTCTTAGCCACTGAGCCACTTCGTCCCTTTTGAAGAGTACTGTAGTTTTATTGAAATATTTTGACTTACTTGCCTTAAAGAATATCATGTGAGAGACTTTTTAGTTTATTCTGGGTCAAATCAAAATTGGTTGGCCACTGCTAATTGTCAGATTTACTAGATGCAAAGCTTGTATTTAAATGAGAATTTTACTTGAGCAGGTTGTTTATTGAAATGGAGAAAACTGATCCATCTCACTTCTGTTAAATCAGCCAAATATTATGTATTCTTGAGACTGTAATCCAATTGAACTGATACTTGGCATTCCTGAACATAGGTAGGTCCAGTTGAAAGAAAACAAATTTGTTAGAAATATCATAAGAACAAAATAGCATTGGAAATAAATTAAAATCCTGCTGAATTTGAAATGATAATTAACAATTCTTTTTAGGACAACAACAGAGTTGAGGGAATGTGAGGTCCCATAATGAAACACAATTTTTTTAAATAAAAGTCTGTTGATAAATGTTTGCTACACATACATTAAAAGTATTTCAATATTTTTAATGTTTCACTTTGGTTATCAGATTTAGGAAGTTAAGCACCAAAACAATAAACAGATAATGCTGATTGAAATTCTGACAGATCATATAAAGATATGGGTTGCTTGGTTGATTGCACACAGTTTTGTGATCATCTGTGTTGATTACATAAAGTGTTGTGCAAAGGCTGGATGAACACACTTGCTCAAGATTACCTATTAAGCCTCTCCAATTCCTGTATGTTGTTGAGGGTAGTTGTTGACTTCTGGCCACAAGAGAAGCAATTTGGCTGCCACAACACTTTTGAAAAGATACTTCATCAAACAACTGTTGGTTTTAAGTGTTTCTGATTGAAGACTGTTTATGGGGCATTTGAGTTCAACGACAGGATGCCATTATATGCTTTTTATTTTAACTCTTCCCCTCAGTGCAGCTTAGAAGTGAATTGTTCTAGAATCATGGAAGAACTTAGAGCTTTGGAGGAAAAACAGGATATAAATCTGAACTAAACTAAAATGATTTTTTAAAAAAAGTTTCTTCCTTGGTGTGGAGCCTAAATCATAGGATGAATGGTTGTGGGTATTGGGTATGTCTAGTCTAATGAAGAGATGGACCGGGGTGGTATGAGAGCTGTCTTCCAATATCTGAGGGAATGTGATAGAAGGCAGAATCCAAAGCACCTGACGGCAGAATAGGAAGCAAGCGGGAAGAGATTGTTAAAGAGAGATCCAATTTAGAACAAACGAGAAATTTTCATGGATTGTGATGAATTTATTGGTTGCTTGAGTTTAGCTCTAATTATATGTCAGCTCAGTGAGATTTACTAAATCCCAGTGATGTAAACAATTATTGTTTAGGGCAGCACCATGTTTTCTTCTGTTGTCCTGGCCCATATCGCATTGCAAAATTGATTGCACCCTTAGTTATTCTATGCAGGTAACTTTTGATAGAAACAAATCTTGATTTCTCTGGACCGCCCACTTTTCTTATACACAAAATGTTATGTTGGTAAATTATATTTACCCTTATCTCAACATAATTGAGATGAGTATGCTTTTATTATTTCATACATCCATGTCAAGTTTGTATCTTTCGCATAGTGTGACATTTTGATTTACTACTTTATTTAATTAAACACACTGCAGGAATAGATAGCAATTATATCTAGAATATTTGACTGGTTAAAAGCTCAGTCCTAAAAATTCTAATTAACCAAAAGACATTTGCAGATCATTCAGACACAAGATGAAAGCAACTAAATGAGTTAATAATACTTCCACACCACTTCATATGTTACCCTAAATCATAATGTAATTTGGGATCTATGACCCAGCTATTGTTGTTTGTGGAAGAGGAAACCCTATTTATTTATTTGTTTGCTTGTTTATTTATTAAATGTATGTGTCACCCATCTCTCTATTCAAAGACATTCTGAGTAACTTACAATGGCATAAAACGTAAAATACATTAAAGCATTAAAGTAAACAATGAAGCACAATTTTAAAACCAAGTACATGGATGGTATTGGAGGGACTTTTGACTCTCATTTAACCAACCACCTCCAACGTAGGACATCCCATCATGGTCCCAAGCCAACTAGCAGAACCAGGTTTTAAGGCCCTTCTAGAAGACCAGAAAGGTGGAGAGAGATCTCATCTCGGCAGGCAAGGTGTTCCAGAGGACAGGGAAGGGCTTCTTCTCCTTGATTCTGCCAGCCAAAATTCCTTGACCAACAGGATCCCATTGGAGAGGCCAATCCCATCGGAGCAAGGCTATGCCCGTGGTTTGGTGGACAGTCTTAGAATATTTATTCAATTTGCAGTTACCAAATCCCCAAATATTTCCAACAATTAACGGTGTTGTACAGATGACACGCTAAGAAACAAAATAATTATTTAAGAACAAAAACATTCATTCATTCACCCAACTAAAGAGGATCAATTCTACATGTTATACCACTCAGTTTTGAGCATCTCCCTAAATGAAATCAAGGCGAGAACAAGCCTTACCTCAATGCATTGATGCTCAAAAGAACAGGCAATTCCTTCACTTACAACTATTTGTTTATCACCGAAGTTACAATGGCACCGAAAAAAGTGACCTACAACCAGTCCTTGCACTTCACAACCATCGCAGCATTCCCATGGTCATGTGATCAAAATTTGGGCTCTTGGCAACCAGCGTGAATTTATGACAGTTGCAACATCCTGGGATCACCATTTGTGATCTTTTTTTTATTTATTTACTTATTTGATTTGTCAATTGTTTACAAGATAATAAGTATAAGTATATACATAGTCATGAATACATGAAATGGGTACATATAAGAAAAATAAAAGAAACAATAGGACAGGGACGGTAGGCACGTTAGTGCACTTATGCACACCCTTTACAGACCTCTTAGGAAAGGGGTGAGGTCAATAGTAGACAGTCTAAGGTTAAAGTTTTGGGGGTTTGGGGAAGAAACTACAGAGTCAGGTAGAGTATTCCAGACATTGACCACTCTGTTGCTGAAGTCGTATTTCCTGCAATCAAGTTTGGTGCAGTTAACCTTGAGTTTGTATCTATTGTGTGCTCTTGTGTTGTTATGGTTGAAGCTGAAGTATTCATTGACAGGTAGGACATTGCAATGTATGATTTTATATACCATACTCAGATCAGACCGAAGACGGCGTAATTCAAGGTTTTCTAGGTCTGGAATTTCAAGTCTGGTGGCATAAGGTATTCTACAACGAGTAGAGGAGTGGAGAACTCTTCTTGTGAAATATTTCTGGACTTTCTCAACTGTGCTAATATCAGATACGTAATGTGGGTTCCAGACTGATGAGCTGTATTCGAGTATTGGTCTAGCAAATGTTTTCTATGCTCTAGTTTAGAAGTGTGATGTTACCAGAGAAAAAGCTATGTAGGATTAGGTTAACAACTCTTAATGCCTTTTTGGCTATGTAGTTACAGTGGGCTCTAACACTTAGATCATTAGAGATGAGTACTCCAAGATCCTTGACAGAGTTTGGATCATCAACAAGATCTTGACTATTCAGCTTGTATTTTATTTCCTGATTATTATTATTTTTGCCAATATGTAAGACAGAGTGTTTATTTGTTGAAATTTGAAGTTGGCATTTGTTTGACCATTCTGATACATAGTCAAGATCTTTTTGAAGGGCAGTAGTATTGTCTGTGGTATTGAACAGCTTTACATCATCAGCGAAAAGAACACAGTTGCTCTTAATATGATTCCCACTCATATACAACAAGCAAAGTCAACAGGGGAAGCTGGAGTCACTCACTTAACTGCAATGATTCATTTAACAACCGTCAAAAAAGGCTGTAAAATCGGACATGATTCATATAACATCTCCCTTGCTTAGCAATGGAGATTCTGGCCCCAGCTGTGGTTGTACCACAAGGACTAGCAACAGTGGCTCTATGCTTCAGCCCCACTCGCTTCATGGATGTGGAGTAGAAGAACCAGGGTTTTTTTCCTTGGATGACCATGGCCACACTGGGTGGGACAATTGAGACTGGAGATGAATCAAATCAAAAGAATTATTTGTTCTGGTCTTTGGTCTTCGAGGCTGTAATAAACTTGATTTGACTGGAGACGGTTGTCCTGATTGCATATTGTTTTTATCCAAAATAGCTGTGCTTGGAGGACTCCTGAGTGATCACCAAATAAATATCCAGATGAGGGGGCACACCACCACCTCCTCCTCTCAAGATGTCCCTTATATTTTCCATTTTACTTCTGTATTTTTCACTGGAAGCAAGTTCACGCCAGAGGTGGTCTTCAGCAGGTTCCGACCAGTTCTGGAGAACCGGTAAGAGATATTTTGAGTAGTTACCACCTTCCCCCTGGAGTGGGGAGGGAATGGAGATTTTGCAGTATCCTTTCCTTGCCACACCCACCAAGCCTCGCCCACCAAGCCACACCCAGAGAACCAGTAGTAAACATTTTTGAATCCCACCACTGCACTTTGTGCACTTCCAAACAACAGACCAACTTCTGACCAAATACATTTTTGCATTTTCTAAAAAAAATACCTAAAGGGCTCATATACAAAGATGGTGCTATTGGTTGGTACTTAATGTTATACATGTGCTCTTCCTTTTTTGAGAAAGGCATTACAAAGGATTATTTAAAAAGTCCTATGCTGCGTCAGCTATAATTGAGGAAACCACCTACTTTCTCTTGCCTAAATCTTAGACATTCTTACTCTTCATAGTCTAACTTACATCGCCCAAATAATTTTTATAGCTGAGATAAAACAGAAGATCTGAGGAACACCTCCCAATTTTTCTTTTTTTTTTCAGGAGGAGATTAAGACACAGTTGTGGTAAATTGATGCAACAGGACTTGGTGACAAAAGAAAGTGACACACGTCTAAAGATGAAATGTAAAGATGGCAACACCTCCAACCCACGCTACTAAGAAGGAACAGTCACAGGTGTGCAAAGATTATGCACATCCTGAACTAAGAACGTGGCCTGGCCTATAAACAGATTCAGGACTTTCCCCTCATGTCAACAGCACAAAAATGCCACACCGCCTACTGTTGTGTTCTTGAGATGTCACCTCTGCTTCATCTGTGAAGGCAAGTTAGATTCTGTAGCTGTTGTGCTATTAAAATGGTGTTTTCCATCTATACACCTTGCTGTATAGACACTCTATGACAGGGGTGTCAAACTCATGTCATGACAATACGTCATGTAAAATATCGGGACTTCTCCCCCCTTCACTAAACTGGCATGGGCGTGTCCAGCGTGTGACACATCCAGCCTGTGGGCTGCAAGTTTGACAGCCCTACTCTATGACATCTTGTCAATGCCCATCAGGAGCTGGAAGTTCCAATTAGCTACTTAACAGAATAACAAGCTGGAAGGGAATTTGAAGATCTTCCAGTCCAATCTCATGTTCAGACAAAAGAACCTCAGAAAAATGGCTGTCCAATCTCTCCTTAAAAACCTCCAGTGACAGAGCACTCACAACTTCTGGACACAAGCTGTTATGCCCTTGGTAGAGTCGGACTCTGAGGGAGAGGAGGAACAGCTGGCAGGGAATGGAGGGGTGGCTCCGGAGGTTGTGGAGGAGGCTGGGGGAAGGGGGGCAGAGGCCACTGGGCAGTCAGAAGAAGAATCAGGCCTATCCCCTCTGTAGCCTAGGACACACAGGGAGGAATGGAGAAAGAAACAACTTGGCTTATGAGAGAGGAAGTGGCCATGATCCCCCTCATTGGTGGCAACTTGGGAGAATAGTATATAAGAGAGACTGTTACAACACAGTGTTGCCAGAAGCAAAGTGTGTTTTATTTTGAGGTGAAGTTGTCTTGGTTGGTGTCCTTCCAACAGTCTGTGCCTTGTTATCTCCTTGAAGTTGGTAATTACTTATCCTAGTCCGTTGTGGAAATTTCTTCATTGTAGTTTGTTTTTTTTATTTCACCTCTATTTGCTCATTAAGTTTGGACTGTACTGCTTTCTTTTGAAGACTGTTTTTGAGTATGTTTTATCTCCAATTGAGAATTATTGAACAGTGGGGCCAAGTTGGAGGCATTAAAGGACACTTATTTACATTTTGGATTTTGTTACTTTTGTGTGACACTCTGGGTCATCACACAAGCTGTTCCATTGGTTAATTTTTGGAAATTTCTACTTAGTTCTAGCTTGGATCTCTCTCTGATTAGTTTCCATCCATCGCTTCTTGTCCTGCCTTCAGGTGTTTTGGAAAATAGGTTGACCATCTCTTCCGTCTCAAATATTGGGATACTGCTATTATGTCAGCCCTAGTCCTTCTTTTCATTAGACTACACATACCCAATTCCAGCAACCTCCAGTCCTCTAATCATCTTTGTTTTTCTTCTCTGCATTCTTTTTAGAGACATATATTTTATATCATGGCAAAACGGGAGGCATATTCTGTATGGATTTTACCAACGCAGTACATTATAAAATGGCACTGAAGCCTGTTCAGGGACAAACAATAAGATCCTTTTTTAAAAAACTGAAAACTTTTGATGGTCATTTTGCTGAAAATAGAGAAAAATGAAATGATATTTTTGATTTCCTTAAGCTTCTGTTGTGATTCTGCAATAATATTCTAACTACTGCCAGCTGGCCTGACCTAAAATATCTTGAAGTTTACAATGAGCAAGAAAAAACACCTTTTCTCCCAGCTGAGATACACAGAACTTTCAAAAATTTCTCCCTGCAAGGAATGATAATTAAACTATCAATTTGTTGTCATTTTACAACATCCAAGGCATCTAAAAACCAGGGTTTTGTCCATTAACATTGCCAGGACTATGGCACTTTATCGTATTTTTGAGCTCCTGAGGGCCATTGTGAAAACAGCCATGTAAAAACAACAATTTTTTCACCTCTGGGGTTTTTCCCCCAATTTTAAAATAATGTTCATATTAATAGAAACTTCACATGGGTGCTTTATTTGTTCTAACTACGTAGATGGCATCTTGAGATCTTCCAACATGTTAAAATAATACTAAAATTGTGGAAGATCTCAAGATGCCATCAACATATTTGCAATTAAGAACACACCTGTGTTGAGGTAATGTATCCTAATGTAAAGATATCCATCAATAGGTTGAAAAGTAGTTATTAAATCAATTAAAATGCATCTTCTAAATTAAGTCCCAATCATACCACTTGTATCTTCTTTTGACTTCTGTAGCTCTGCCAAACCTTAAAAAAAAAAAAAACGAAACAGGTGGCCAATCTTGAAACGTAGAATATGCTGATTCTGCATCTTTCCTTTGATAAATCTCTTCATCTCAAGGGCTCAATTTAATTTCCAGTACAGACTCTTTGAAGATAACCAAGAGATCTAAAGACCAGTAGTAGCTTTGCTTGGTTCTTTGACTGGCTTTATCACTTAGCAAACAGTGATGCCTGCATGTTTGGTTGACAACTGTTTCCAAAGGAAGCTTGACAGCAAGTTAGTCAATAAAAATCCAGCAGAAATTATCTTCCAACGATGCTAATAACAGGTGGGTTTTTCACATCAGCTGATAACAGAGGCTGTAATCTAAACCCAGATGGTATAATTACAAATGCATGCTGACTTTATACTAAAACCTCATCAAGATTGCTGTGCCTGGTTTGAGTATGTAGCCACCACCAGAGTTTGCAAACTGTTAGATCGGGTACAGAGGAGACGCGAGACCAGTGAACTTCAAGCTCTTTATTTTAAGTTAAGACCTGTACAAAATCTTGGAGCCGTGGCAGCCCTTCATATAGGGATTGCTCGTGGCTCGCCGGCCAATGACAGGGCCTTGAATCTCCTGCGATCAGCTCTGCCAATCGTGGTTGATTCTTAGAAAGCCAATCACGGCTGTTCAGTGGACCAATCGGAAAGCGGTCCATGTGGACCAATCAGATTTCAACATTTGGAGTATGTTAATATAGAACACAAACAGTGATTGATAGCTTAGGGCAGGGTGTCATGCCCCTGTCAGAATCTGATTCGGAGGAGGGGCAAACAGCTGACAGGGAAGGGGAGTGCAGCTCCGTTTGCTGTGGAAGAAACTGGGGAAGGGCAAAGTCTGGATGGGCAGAGCAGGGAAGAGGTAGAGCAAGGGAGAGGGAATTCGGAGGAAGACCCAGGCCCACTCCCTCTTCATCCTAGGGCACACAGGGAGGAACGGAGAAGGGAGCAACGTGAACTGCATCACTTACGGGGGAGGAAAGGGCCCTGATTCCCTTCATTAGTTGCAGCTGGGAACAGTGTTTTAAAAAGGGAAGCTGCCTGCAGCAAGCTGTTGGGAGCAAATCGTGAATTTATCTGGTGGTGTGGAGGCTTATCTGCGTTCCAGGCGTCTTCCCAACTGTGTTTGTTTTGCTGTGCTTTCAAGTTTGCAGTTCCTTCTCCTGCCCTGTCAAGTTAATTACTGCAGCTTTGTTTGTTTGGATTTTTAGTTGCAGTTTGTATGTACTTTGTTTTTGGACTGAATTTTCTCCAGTTAAAGGCTGTTCCTGGGAGAGTTTTTCTCCAACTGAAGGTAACCTGGACATTGGGGGCAAAGTTGGAGATAATAAAGGGACTCTTCTTGCTTATTTGACTGTGTTGCCTTTGTGCCACGCCCCTTTGGGTCATCACAGAGGTGTCAGACTCTATTTCATTGAGGATGCACCAGGGTTGTGTTTGACCTTAGGGTCCAGGGTGGGTGTAGCCAGGGTGCGTGTGGCCAGCTTGGTATCACTCTTGTTGGGGGCGCTTGTGGTGGCCCAAGCATTCTGCGGGTGAAAACGGGCCCGCGATCTCTGTTTTCAACCGTGACAGCCTCCTGCATCCCTCTGCAAGCGAAAATGGAACTTAGGTTGGGCTGTGCGTGCCCTCCAAGCCTCTGTTTCAGCCATAACAGCCTCCTGCAGCCCTCTGGAAGGAAAAACAGTTGGCAGGAGGCCGTTGTAGCAAAAAACAGGGCCTGGGAGATCTGCATGCAACCCTCCCAAGCTCCATTTTTGCAGAGGCACTGTGGACCGGTTCCCTGTTTCCAGGGCAGCTGCATGGGCCAGATCTAAGCACCTCATGGACTCTTGAGTTTGACACCCCTGGCTTAGGGTGATGTGGGCTACGAGTATCTTCATATAGCTTAGAGTACAAGAAACATGTCTTCAGCAAAGCTGGACTCCTGATTAATATTTCCAGTTTCCAGGCTTATCCCCATGATGAGGTCCTTCAGATATTCAGGTTTAAAACTATACACAGCCAAAAGTTTGGATTGCAAATTGCAGCCCTAAGTTTGTTCCACCATGTTGTCTCTTATTTAAGAATAGGCAAATTTCTTTTCGGTTCCAAGTCCTATTTTCTCAGGGTCATCAACTCCCCCTCTGAATTGCAACCCCCCCTTTGTTCCTCCCAGTAGTAAGCCACCAGAGACAGAGCAGGTCATTAATTCTAATTGATCACTGGCATGATTCGAGATATTATTTGGGCCATACATAACTCCTGGCCTGAAAGCTACTGATCAACTTTAACATAAATCTAATAATGCAAGAGTTTATTTGTTGCTCAGGGTTAAACTGCAGGGTCCTTTGGTGCTCTGTGAGCTTGGTTGCTTTTTTGCAAACGTTTCATTACCTAACTAGGTCACTCCATCAATGCTAGAAGTTCCATTCCTTTCTAGCACTGATGATGTTAACTAGTTGGGTAATGAAACATCTGCAAGAAAAAAAAACTAAGCTCAGAGAGCACAAGGACCCCACATAATCCTAATATTTTGACTTCTTCCATCCGTCCTTCCCCCTCCAAGTCATGGTTGCTGAACAAGCCATTAAGCAAGAACTGGATAATGCTGGAGAAGCAACAGCTGAAGCTTAGACTCCCATCCTTCTGACCATCTGTAGCAGGTTGCCAGAGATGCATCATCATCATTGGAAGAGATAGTATGGCTATTTTTTTTTTATAGAAAAAAATCATGTTTGGCTTGGCAAAATGGAGAGCAGCAGCTCCACCTGCCCCGAGGAAAACTGCTCTTATTCCCACCTATAAAACCATCTAATATCTGAAAAATAGAATGGTAATTTTCAGCCTTACGGGGTACCACAGGATTACAAATTGCCTGGGTTTAACTTAACCTATCAACACAAAGTTGATGTTCTTGTCCACAGCCTGTCTACCTCCTGCCTGAAAGAGACTATCTGTTAGCCTGTACACACAAGTAACTCAAACTCAACATAACTGAGTTGTTGATCTGCACATGCAAATCCCTGGCACATACAGAATTATGTAAGATCGTCATTGCACATCTTCTCAATTCTTATTTCACCGGAGCACTCAGTCAATAGAGTCAGATTTTGCAGAACCCTATAACAAACCTGCCAAGCTTGTTGCGCCAGTGAGTAATATAACAAATAAGGTACATCATAAACAAGGCCTCTATTATGCTGCTTTTGAGTCTCACAGACTGTAGTCTGCCTCTAACTTTAGTTAGTTAGGGCCTTTCCCCCCAGTTCTGCATTGCTTTTGTATAGCTGCTATTTGTTTACAATGACTTACTGACTCTACACTGATCTGGAAAGCTTCTGTTAATGTCAAGACTAAAAGCATAGTAGGAGAAGCAGAAAATTGCATTTGTTTTCTTGAAAATGCCTCCTGAACTCTTAAAACTGCTCAATCTGGAAAGGAGAAAAATGGGAGAGGAGGAGCCGATCAGTGCAATTTCTGCAAATTCATTCCAAGCTACATTACGTTTTATGGATAAAAGACCCAGGCACAAACTGAGCAATATGATAGACGCAGTACAATGCACTGAGACGTATGCAATAGCAATGGCACTTAGACTTATACGCTGCTTTACAGTGCTTTACAGCTCTCTCTATGCGGTATACAGAGTCAGCATATTGCCCCCAGCAATCTGGCTCCTCATTTTATCCACCTTGGAAGGATGGAAAAGCTGAGTCAACCTTGAGCCTGGTGAGATTTAAACTGCCAAATTGCAGGCAGCTGGTAGTCAGCAGAAGTAACCTGCAGTACTGCACTCTAATCACTGTACCACCGCTGCTCCAGAGGTGGGTATTCAGCAGGTTCTGACCAGTTCTGGAGAACCGGTATCAGAAATTTTGAGTAGTTCAGAAAACTGGCAAATTCCACCTCTGACTGGAGATTTTACAGTATCCTTCCCCTGCCACGCCCACCAAGCCACGCCCACAGAACCTGTAGTAAAAAAAATTGAATCCCACCACTGCTGCACAGCTCATGCAGATCTATATATTGGAGAAACAAAACTATCATTTCACAAATGCATGGCACAACCTAGGAGAACAAATCTACCAGGAGAAGATTCAGCAGTCCATCTGCACTTGAAAGACAAAGGTCACTCTTTTGAAGAGAAGCAATGTCCACATTTTGGATAGAGAAGATTATTGGTTTGAAAGAAGGGTAAAAGAGGCCATTTATGTCAACACTGAGCAGCCTCCTCTCAACAGAGAGGGAGGGATTAAGACACACCTATCTCCTGTCTATATTGCAGAGGATTCTCGGCGCAGTGGTAAAGTGCAGTACTGCAGGTAACTTCTGCTGACAGCTGTCTGCCTGTGGTTTAGCAGTTCAAATCTCACCAGGCTCAAGGCTGACTTAGCCTTCCATCCTTCTGAGGTAGGTAAAATGAGGATCCAGATTGTTGGGGGCAAGAGGCTGACTCTGTAAAATGCTTAGACAGGGTTGTAAAAGCACTGTAAAGTGGTATATAAGTCAAGGGGCTATAGCTATTTTCCTTCCTTCCTTCCTTCCTTCCTTCCATCCATCCATCCATCCATCCATCCATCCACCCATCTATTCACCCGGTACTGCAGGCTGACTTTGCCCACACTGCCAACAGTTTGATCCTGACCGACTCAAGGTTGACTCAGCCTTCCACCCTTCCAAGGTCGATAAAATGAGGACCCAGATTGTTGGAGGCAAGAGGGCTTAGAGAGGGTTGTAAAGCACTATAAAACGGTATATAAATCTATTGCTATTGCTATTCCACCTCATTTGAACTCTGATTCAGGTGACCCTGAGGACACAGATAAACCTCCAAGTGGCCTCAAAAGCCCTCAGAGAGAGAGCTAATGATCAGATGACCGCAAAGAAATACAATCCTTTCCTTCCCACCCACCTCATACTGTCACAACCTACCCTTCCATCCCCCCACCATCCAATTTTAACTGATGAAGCTTCTTGGGTAGGAAGAGAAACGTCTTCCTATTCTTCCTCAAATAAAATAAAAACAGTCCAGTTGCCTTTTGAAAGAAAAAAAAGAAAAAAACAAACACACACACCTTTGAGACTACTATGACCTGGGTTACTGAGAATCTCCATAGACATTCAAAGCATTCATAAATCAGTATTTTTGAAAGCATGACAAACATCGCAGCATGGCAGGCTTAAACTTGTTAGACGGGTAAAAGGCTGAAATCTAGGTAAATAAATCCCACCCTTTCAATGACAATGTAAAATAAGCCAGGACAGGGCAGCTTCGAAACCATAAATGCTTTCAACTTGCATCAGACACCTTTGTTAAAAGAGTCCCACCCTACCAACCTTGTATAACAGGTGGCCCTTTTTATAGGATTGGAAAGTCCTTGGTTCAAAACTCAGCTAGGCCCGAGCCATGATATAATGGCATCTTCATCCTAAGATGGTGAACCTCATTCTACTCCTGGGGAACGTGTTTAAAATGGGAGAGGGGGAAGGACGTCATCAGGAAGGTCAATGGTGCAAAACAGGTAAGGCAATATCATGAATGTGAAATGGGCTATGATGGTACAGCTTTATGAAACTTGTATTTTTGTGTGTGTTGTGGTTCGGTTGCTAAGCGTGACTCTTCATGACTCCATGGACCATAGCATGCCAGCGTCCCCTGTCCTCCAGTGCCTCCCAGAGTTTGCCCAAATTTTTGTTCAATGCATTAATGACGCTATCTACACATCCCATCCTCAGTTTAGAAACAGTTTTAAAAATCCATAATAGTAGAGTTAGATCTAATATACAGGAAGGTAAGCATCAGAGCAGGCTACCTGAGAAACAGAAAGAAGTTCATTCAACGTCAAAGTGATAGAATTGTCTATGTCAAACGGCAAAACCTGGCCACAACACCCAGTCCAATATGTAATTTACTTAAGAATGGGGGTGGGTGGGAATAATTTTATATACTTGAGTAGTGACCAAGACATCCAAATAACCAGAATACAAAACCAAGTTGGAAGGGTCCTTGGAAGTCTTCTAGTTCAGTGGTTGCCAACCAGTGGGCCAGGGGCCACTGGTGATCTGTGAGAAAATTGGGGTGGTCCTCAGAGAAATGTTGCCCCCAAAGCACCCCCCAAAGCAATTAATCCAGGCTACGCGGGAACACAAGGCTTGCATCGCTTGCATTGCGAACAACACGAGGCAGTGAAGGGAGAGAGGAAAGGGCGGAGGAGGGAACTTGCCCCACTCACCCCAGGTGCCTCGCCTGGCCACCGGGCTGCTTCTTTCTCCTTTCTTCTTCTTCTGCTTTTGGCTGCATGCAAAGAAAGCAGCAAAAGCCTTTCTTTTTCTCCCCCAAACTCCACCAGAAATGAGTCTTTGGGATCCTGCAAGGCATCCTACTTCAAGAGGCTGTGCCATTCTGGCACAGTTTGGGGGAGAGAAAGAAAGACTTCTGCTGCTTTCCTTGCATGAAGCCAAAAGTCTCTCTCTCTCTCCCCCCGAGAATGGAGCTGAAGACAGTTTCCTGCAATCCCAAATAAAGAATGATCGATCGGTAGGAAAACAGGGTGGGGAATTTTCCTGCAGACTTTTTGGGGGGGATTTTCCCAGGGTCTCTGGTCCACGGGATTTAAAATTATGAGTTTGGTGGTCCCTGAGGTCCAAAAGGTTGGCAACCCCTGTTCTAATCCAACCCCTTGCTTAACCAGGAGACCCTACACCATTTCAGACAAATCGTTGTCCAATCTTTTCTATAAAATTGTGGGAGCACTCACAATAGTTAATTGTCAATTACCAGACTAGTTCTTGCTAGTAAATGTAAACAATAGTCATCTGGGGGATTGAGCTAAAAAAACATATGTAATCCAACACAGAAGCAGAATGAGTAGCAAAGATATTTTTTTCCTGGTTCTGTAACCGAATCATAAAAATTTAGAAGCATCTACACAAAGAACTTGTTTGTAAAATCAGAACTTGCCATTTCTCTGTTTAATTTGCTTACACAAATATATTTTCCAGCAGAAAAATCTCCGTTTTCCTTCTTCTTCTTCCCCCATTTGATCTTCATTAGGACGAGACAATGCAGGACTTATCTTCAGACCAAGGGTTAGATACAATGCAGCAGTGATTTTACATGGGCAGTCTTGCTCGTCACAGAAGGCCAGCAAGTCAATAATTAGCTATGAGTTTAAAATAACCTGGAGTTTGACTCCCAAATCCTTGTGGGTTTAGGCCACATGTTCCTGTTGCTATTGAAAAGCTGAGCCACATTGCTTTGGTTCTTTGATCACAACGATTGTTTCAGTACAAACAAAAGGGAAACTCTATTTGTTAGGGCCAATAAAACAGACCTGCAAACATTTCCAAACCCTGAGCAGTAAACATTTCATGTTTTGGTCAAAGTGAACTTGCTTTGCCAAGAGTTCTTGGAAGAGCATGGTATAACCACTAGCGAATCCTTATGAGCTACCCTGTAAATTGTAAACAATCATATTTAGGGTAGACACACAAAATTTAAATAGAGGGTATGGGATTTTAAAGGAAATGATCAAGTAAATAATTATGTACACAGAGAACCAAATAAGAATGCCATAATTAGCAGTTGCAGAAAATTCACAATACTTAGTCCAGATATCCTAAACTTAAATCTTGCCATTTTTATAGAGGTTGAGGGACAAAGACCAGCTCATCCAATAGCTCTGGGCTACTCTTGAATATTTCCATTGTGGATGGGTGTTTTTTTCAAACTGTTGCTCTGATAACAGCTTGGATTGTATCTTAGATCACATATTTCCGAGTTTTCCAAGCACTCTACAACAAAAGCAGAGGTTGCATCACTTAAACCATTTCAGGCAGAAAATATATTTTCTGGGGGAAAAACATGGTGAAGAAAACTCTTGGAAAGATGTTGAAGCCAAGAGCCAAGCTCAGGCTTTTCCAAGCATTTTAATCTATGGCAAAGTTCGGAGATAAACCAAGAGAGGAAACATCACATGAGGTTCCTGCCCCAGGCGGATCCTGAAGCTGTTTATGGCCCTCAACCGAGGCCATTCCAAGAAATTGGGTAAAACCTGTTCCACAGGCCTCCTTGTCTCAGTGGCCTACTTTTCATCCTGGCTTCAAACAGAAACCTTGGAGTCTTCCTTAGAGAAAAGGAGCGTTTGCTGAAATCAGTCCTGGAACCGATGTAAATCATCCCCTGCTAGTAAAAAATGCCAAAGGAAAGGCAATGATGTCAATAACAAACTGACATTGCCCAAATGAACCAACCGAAAGAATGAAAACATACCAATCCTGAGTAGTAGTCTTCGCGTATTTGGTTTCTTCTGAAAAATTGATTTAATTTTAATTCTTTCTATTCCAGCCTAAGGTTTTTTACAAATAGAGGTATTTTCGTAAATACAAAATAAGGTGAATTTGAGAGGACTTTATGAGCTACTCAGAACCATAAATAGATCCGTTTTGTTCTGCCTTGGCTGAGTGTACATAATCAGCCCATTCTGGTCTTTAAACCATCATTTATGACTTGGAAATAAAGCTAGAACAGATGGGATGAAGACTAATATAGGGTAGCAAAGGTTTTGAGGGGCTCTTGGTGGTCTCTGAGCTTTGTTGTTTTCTTGCAGACCTTTCATTACTCAAACTAGGTAATGTCATCAGTGCTAGTATAGAGTGTGGTTTGCTGTCAGTTGTTATTCTAGTGCAGTAGCCCCCAACCTTTAGGGCACAAGAGACCGGAGGGAGCTTGGTTTTGTGTGATGGGGCTTCGCTTGTTTCCACGGCCCTGTTTCTGGTATGTCACAGCCCGGTGCAGGTACACGGACCTGGGATTAGAGACCCTTGTTCTCGTGGCTTGCCCTATCAGTGTTGGTGGGAGTGGTCTTAGAAGGTTGGGCTATTTCAGTGATGGGATTCATTTTTTTTTACTACCAGTTCTATGGGCGTGGCTTGGTGGGCGTGGCAGGGGAAGGATACTGTAAAAACTCCAGTCAGAGGTGGTATTTACTGGTTCTCCGAACTCAAAATTTCCACTACCAAATCTCCAGAACTGGTAGGAACTTGCTGAATACCACCTCTGGGCTGTTTACTCTTGGCTTCTTTGGCAGTTTCTTCTTGATTGGGGTGTTGTTTACTTGACTGTTGGTCTAGCGAAAATTTGGGAGTTCTTGTTTTTTCCACCTGAAGTGTTAATTACAAGTGTTAATCCCCAACATGGCTCCAGATGTTTATTCCAATATAGAAAGCACAATCTTGCAAAAGGCAGCTATAACTATAGGCCTTCTGCATGGAATATGGAGAGGAGAGGTTATTTCTATTAATTAAAATTAAAACTAAATAAACTCAGCTCATTGGGTGCCCATAATTACTAGGTTAGTGACTAATGTGACTAATGTGGCTGAATATGTTCTATAGATACAGTTGGATGGATTGGAAGAAAATAATACAGAATTCTTTATTGGTCAAATAAAGATTGGATTGGATTGGATACCCAAGGAATTTGTCTCTAGTGCATAAACTCTCTGTGTACGTACAAACATAGACTGTACATACAAACATAAGCTCTCCACGTACATACAAACAGCAAAGTGATAAATTTTAAGATATCAATAGAAGATAATAGGAAAGATGAGAAGAATAGTAACAAAATTGATAATAGCAAAATTGAAATGGTTTGACAGATAACTGGAATGGTTAAAAGAAACAAATGCAATTAAAAGAATTTCTGAAAATTCAACAGTTGACTTTCAGTCTTATCCAAAGCCAGATCTAAATCTTGATCTCAGATCAAGATCAACCTGGTCCAGACAATCATATATACAGCCAAGTATTTTGTCTCCAGTATTCAGCCTTTGGCATAAACATAAAAACCAGGATAGAGATAGTAGTAAATAATACCAGCATATAAATGCTTAGGTCAGGCCCTCACAAACAGGTGCCATTAACTGGTGTTGGATTTCCACAAATAAACTTACTAACCCGCCATCTAGTGGGAGAAAGTTTCTATTCTTTTCTAAAGACCTGCTACTCAACCCATCCCTAATGATCTCTCTCCATCTTGTGGTCATTGAAGATATTCCAAGCTTTCTCAACTATCATCCCTGTAGCCCATATGCCAAAACATATCCAGATTTTATTTATTTTTTTTTTTTTTTTTTTCAACCTATTTGCAAAAGTGTTCTAGTTGAACATGAATATTCAAACTAAAAACAACTCAAAGCTCATATTCAAATGATAATCACCATTGTGTGTAATGTACTAAGCCAAGAGCTAGTTTTCGTTGGGTTGAAGGAAGTCAGCAACAGCTATTCATAAGCCTGAGAATCAACAACAATAGAATACTTTTATTGGCCAAGTGTGATTGGACACACAAGGAAGTTGTCTCTGATTGCATAAGCTCTCACTGTACATACAAACAACAAAGTAATATAATCATAAGATACCAATATGAGAAGGTAGTAGAAAAGATGAGAAGGATAATAGTAATTCAGCCTATTACATGGGTAAATATCCTTAGACATAAGGCAATACTATGATCATTTGGTGTTCAGCGGAGTGATGGCATGGAGTAAAACTGTCTTTGTGTCTATGTGTTTTGGCATGCAGGGCAGCAGTTGAAGCAGTTTATGTGAGGGATGTGAGGGATCTCTAGATACTTTCTCAGCCCCCTTTCTGCCCCATGCAGTATACAGGTCCTCAATTATCTTGTATATTGCATGGGTCACAGGTGAGGATCTGTGTATAGGTCTTCAAGTAAATTATGCAGGCTTCAGAATTGGATCAAGGACCATTGCAAGTACTCACCACCACAGGAGAGGTTGTATCTTCAAGCTGTTCCAGAAAGAAAATATATTTCCCCAGGAGCTTTACATAGCCAACCCAAGGCCCCTATTCCCTGTCCACTATGCACAGCTGAAGCTAAACACCTTTGGTTTGATAAGGTCATATTCTGCAAAGCTTCACCTTCTGTCAAGAACCTCTTCCTACAAAGAGGTCTCCTTTGTCTCTAAAGCTTGGTTCTTCAGCATCTGAACTGAGAGGCGTACAAGCCTAGTCCTCTTCTGGACATGTCAGAAAGGACCATAAGCAAGGTAGAATGCGGTTTTCCTAGAACAGGGCAATGTGACGATGATAGAATCAGAGAAGGAGGGGGAAGAGGGGGAGGAGGACAGGGAGGAGGGGAAGAAGAAGAAGAAGAAGAAGAAGAAGAAGAAGAAGAAGAAGAAGAAGAAGAAGAAGAAGAGGAAGAGGAAGAGGAAGAGGAAGAGGAAGAAGAAGAAGAAGAAGAAGAAGAAGAAGAAGAAGAAGAAGAAGAAGAAGAAGAAGAAGAAGAAGAAGAAGAAGAAGAAGAAGAAGAAGAAGAAGAAGAAGAAGAAGAAGAAGAAGAAGAAGAAGAAGAAGAAGAAGAAGAAGAAGAAGAAGAAAGCATCAACCAACTCACTGGACTGGATCTTACTGAAAGGTTTTTTTTACCAGTTTTGAGATAATACTCCTATTATTCAAAATGTCCACATCTTTCATCCCGGCAGTTCTTAGACTGGCCAATGCATTTGCAGGTTGATGAGATGCAAGGAAGTGACGAACGAAAGTTTCTTCTTATTCCTAACTCTCCAGAAATTTGATGTGTGCTGTTTCTTTCTATGGATATACATTTAATTTCCACCTATTTTCTTTGTTCACAATTTTTAAGGATTGCTGAAATTGTCACATATATTCCTCACAAGATACACACAGTGTATGTCGACATCTCACTATGGATACTGAATTTTTAACTGAAAACAGTGATGAATCAAATGTTCAAGGTTTTTAAATTCTTTTTTGGGAATAAAATGCCCAACACCTTAAAAAATACAATAGCTCCTTTTATTGCCTCTTTTATCTGTGGCTGCCATACAGCGAAGTGTGCTTATTTATCAATGTAATCTTTTCGGCTCACATGGAAATTTGTCCATTAAAGCTTGCTGTTTATTCTTCTTGATTTGTAACAGACATTTGCACAATGGCCTTTTTTCAAATCCATTGGTACATCAATAGCACCAGGTCGTGTGTTTTTTTTAATGATCATTCAAAGAAGCTTCTTTTTTATTTAAATTGGAAGCAAAGGGTTTAGTAGGCTGCTACAGGCATTAGGAGAAGAGGTAGAAAAGAGAAATAGGTTTACAAAACCAAGTCAGAAAGTGTAGAGAATTGGTGATGGGCTCTCTGTCTGTTTCTTTCTCTCTTTCTCAATGCAGGAACTGCATCAACTGTTGATCCAGTCATGTATTTCCTTAGCATAATTTTTATACTCATAATTTCCTGGTCTACAGGAGAGGACTTATCCCTGGCAGAAGAGATCCCTTGTTCAAAGTATCAAGTGGCTTTCAATCACTCATGCTACGAATTTGTGAGACTCCAACGCACGTTCACAAGTGCCCAGAGCTGGTGTGAGAGAGGAGGTGGGCATCTGGCCTTTATTGGAAATGAAGGGACTCAAACATTCTTGGAGGAACACATCTCTGAGGACAAGGAGTGGTGGATCGGAATAACCTACACCTCTTCCAATGAAACCAATGAAGGTAAGAAGAACTGGGGACAGTTGTGTGTGCAGAAAGTTGTGGTTGGAACCCTAGATACAAATGTGAGAGGCAAATTGTAAAGGGAATGAGAAGCTCAGCTTCTGATGCATTTATGAACATATCTATGTAATTTTCTTGACAATGCTAAAGAAGTTTGTCACTCCTTCCTTCCTTCCTTCCTTCCTTCCTTCCTTCCTTCCTTCCTTCCTTCCTTCCTTCCTTCCTTCCTCCCTCCTTCCCTCCCTCCCTCCTTCCTTCCTTCCTTCCTTCCTTCCTTCTTTCCTTCCTTCCTTCCCCTTCCCTTTTCTTCCCATCCATCTCTATCATTCCTTCCTTCCTTCCTTCCTTCCTTCCTTCCTTCCTTCCTTCCTTCCTTCCTTCCTTCCTTCCTTCTTTCCTTCCTTGTTTCCCCTTCCCTTTTCTTCCCATCCATCTCTATCCTTCCTTCCTTCCTTCCTTCCTTCCTTCCTTCCTTCCTTCCTTCCTTCCTTCCTTCCTTCCTTCCTTCCTTCCTTCCTTCTGTCCCTCCCTCCTTTCCATGTTTTCTATGTAGGATGCCAATCCTCAATAAATTGTATTCAAATGTGCACTCTTAAATAAACAGCACTCTTAAATATCAGCAATAAGGCGTGGGGGAGAAAGAAGTCACCAGCCTCTGTCCATGCCTATGGACTTCTTAAATATTGGCCAATTAATGAGTGGCCAAAATGCAGGAGAGGGCATGGCCTTTGAAGCAATTTACTGGGCATGTTCTGATTATTGACAGAATGCACCAAGAGCCACCTTTCTACTTACATAAGCACCTAAGATGACTTACAAATTTGAAAGCAAAAATGCCAAGTTTAAAATATTTAAGTGACAATTACGGTCCATGAATGATTAAAGGATTGATGGAAGAGCATCTGAATCATCTTGCTAAATTCTTTTCTTAAAAAGGTGCTGTGTCATAAAACAGCAACCCAATGAGTAAACTTTGCCATGGAAGCCAGGGGATCAACACTTAGCTTGTTTGCTACCTGATCACCCACTACTTTCTGGGGGATAACCTGAGAGATCCTCTGGTTGAAGGGATATCTATCCAGTTGGTCAGTGGCCAAGGAAGGAGATCTTGATGGACAACTTCTCTTTGTAGCCGTAAAATATTGTGTGGTGCATCCATACGCTATATCGATTTCTTTCCCTGCAGGATCTATGATTTGGCTAGATACTTCGAACCTCACCTACACCAAGTGGTTCCAAGATCCACCCTCAGTCTTTGCCTCGTCCTGTGGCTATATCCTGAAGAATGCTGACTACCAGTGGGGAGTAACTGAGAATTGTAGCCAGGAGTTTGACTTTATTTGTGAATTTGGTAAGAAATTACCCCCAAACCCATGCCTTTAAAATACACAGATATGACCACCTAGACCAGAGGTCTCCAAACTTGGCAACTTTTAAGACTTGTGGACTTCCCAGAATTCTGGGAGTTGAAGTCCAAAAGTCTTAAAGTTGCCAAGTTTGGGGACCCTTGACCAGGACCAGTGTTTCTTAACCATGTCAACTGTAGCCATATAACTATGGGAATCTGTGCCACCAAACAGCACAAGACTGGCACAGACCATGTCTTCTAGTTTCTCAGTAGCCCTATCTGTTCCTCATTGGAGCACTTAAGGAAAGCTTTCCCAGATTGTCTCACCAGATGTTCTGGAATTCAGCTCCCATAATTCCCAGCTATTTTGCCTTTGGCTGTCTTTTGGAAATTCACATATTCAAGTCCAACCTATCTGGAGAGTACCTCATTAGAGAAGCTGCATTAAGAAGATAAAGATGTTTTCATTATTCCTTACTATCCAGAATCAGGCCACAGCATTGCTTGTGACAACTCGAATGCCACTGTGCAGTGTGGATCAGGAGAAGTCATTCAAATCGGAGAGAGTTTCTATGGGAGGAAAACTCCTCACTACTGTCTCCTCGAGACGCCCCTGCAGTTTGACGATGAAGAAGAGTGCAGTTGGATTAGCGTGAAAGACGAAGTTGCAGGTAAGCCTCAACATTCATATTGCAAGTGTTAGAAAGTCCATCCTATGTGGCCCCTCACATTAGAAGCCTCCAAGGGGAATAATAAAGATTACCTTCAGTCAAGTTTCACTTACTATAACCATATGAACAGGTCCAGGTAGTTTTCTTGACAGCAATAGGCAAATTCCCTTATATTCAGCCTGGTGCTGTCTGGTTTATGCTACAGTTCAAACATTTCTTAATGGATTCTAATCATATTCAGATGCTAACAAATCCAGTTCTGCTTAGCTTCTTGGAGAGCCTCAAGGGGCAATCCAGATAGGAATTACAACCAGTATTATCTGTCTGTCTGTCTATCTATCTATCTATCTATCTATCTATCTATCTATCTATCTATCTATCTATCTTTCCATTATCTATCTATTTACCCATCTCTCCATCCATCCATTATCTACCCTATCTATCTATCTATCTATCTATCTATCTATCTATCTATCTATCTATCTTTCCATTATCTATCTACCCATCTCTGCATCCATCCACTCTCTACCCATCTATCCATCCATCCTTCTATTATCTCTCTCTCTCTCTATCTATCTATCTATCTATCTATCTATCTATCTATCTATCTATCCATCTCTCCATCCATCCACTATCTACCCATCCATCCATCCTATCATCTATCTATCTATCTATCTATCTATCTATCTATCTATCCATCTATCTATCCATCCATCCATCCATCCATCCATCCATCCATCCATCCACCCAATCTTTTATCTACCTATTCATCCATCCATCTACAGACATGAGAAACTGAAATCAACTGAAATCATAGCTCAGGCGGCCATTTTAATCTTTGCAGGGCAATGTCACGGGCTCCAGGCATGCCAAGTTGCAGCGGATGGAACTTTTTTCGGAGAGCCTTGTCCAGGTTTAGGAAGCTACCTCTCCGTCCAATACCATTGCATGGAAGGTAAGCAGTCGCTGTTTCTACACACCATCCATGGAGGCAGAGATTGGTTAGTGACATCTGCGTAGAAACCCTGTTTAAAAATAGCCAACCAGCAGTCTGTTTTTTTTTTTCCCCCAGAAGCAACAATGCGATGTCTGAGATTCAGAGACTTATCAGCTTGGTGCCAGCCTGTAATAGTTTGCAGAATCATTTAGATTCTTGCAAATGCTGCACTCCTAGCTGGGGATAATTTCTAATGGTGAAGAAGCTGGATTTTCATTTTTTTTTTCCAGAATCACCTTAATTAGACTCTGAAGCTACAACCAAACAAATCCCTTTACCATACATCTCTGTAGCCCTGGTGGCAGGATGAGCGGCCAACACATTTAATAAAACAAACAAACAAGTCAACCTATTTCTTCTCCGACCTTGAGCTCTATTGAGCAGGAAATCATTCCAGCTGAAAAGGTTAATTGTGCACTTAGCAGTGTAGGATTTATATTTTATTTCTCCCTGATCTGTGATCAGAAGTAAACAAATTCAGGGTTAGATGAGGACATTTTTATATAATACTTTTTATAATACTTATATTTATATTATATATAATTTATATTATATTTATATTTATATTATAACTTATATTATTGGAATCTATTCAAAAAACTTTAGCATTGCAGTACACATATTAAAATTAATCATTTGGCTGTTACGATTTTCTATTTCATATTCTATTATAGTTTTACTGTTTTGCTCACAAGCTCGGTCTTAACACCGAGGATTGTTCTGTAAAGATCTTGGAGCTTCAATACGAGAGTATTGTGTTGATATTGTTAGCTTTTGTTTCTCCGGTTCCATAGCGATGAATGAAATGATTGGGAATTTTATGGAGGATATTTTGTCTGTTTGTGGAATATAGATTTGACAAGGCTCAGAGTTGTCTCTGAATGCAAAAGAGGATGTATTCTCTCTATGGCAACTCTGAAGCAAATCCAGCTGAAGCCATTTTGTGCTGCCTCATAGTTGCCATGAAGCCAGAAA
Organism: Pseudonaja textilis; assembly: GCF_049901715.1. Classification (NCBI taxonomy): domain Eukaryota; kingdom Metazoa; phylum Chordata; class Lepidosauria; order Squamata; family Elapidae; genus Pseudonaja; species Pseudonaja textilis. The sequence continues at coordinate 7,084,591 of NC_142000.1, forward strand.
GGGAGAAGGGAGGGGGGGAGTAGATAGCCAGGCTCCAGCCAAAACAAAATACTTTCTTGAGGGAACCAAGGTCACTGAAACAGGTGGCTACTGAAAGCGGAGAGGAGCCTGCCGTCCATCTTCATTGGACAATATGACCAGTGACATCTGGGAGGGAGGGGAGTTTGATTCTTTTAATGAGGTGAAAACCACGGGGAACTGTCAGAGTTGTTTTTCACCAGCTGTGCCAATATGATATATCCAATATACATATCCTTTGAGGAATTTATCTACCCTGGAGTTATGCTTTCAATGGGTGCATTACTCAGAATGCTGACACTCTACTCTTTTACAGGCTTGAGCTTGGTGGTGACCGAAACCACGTTTGTGTTGGAAAACGTCACCATTTCCTTGAAATGGCTGCTCTCACCATACACTGGAAACCTCTCCTGCATAATCACCACTGGAGATGGAAACAGTGTGGATCCCTACTACCCTTCAAGGTCAGAGAAAGCTTGGGGAGAAAAATGAGGCAGAGGCTTTAAAGAGATTGCAGCTGCATCGTAGAGTCAGTGAGATTCAAGGGTGGACTTTGCTAGACTATGTTTTGATAACCATCCCCATCTTCCTCATCAATGCAACTCCATGCCCCATATAAAAAAAGGACACAGCTTTGATTACAGAGTCACAGTCACTGTCTTAACCTTTTTGACCCCTACCTCATCCCTAAGGGACGCAGTGACTCAGAGGCTAAGATACTGAGCTTTGTCGATCAGAAAGGTTGGTAGTTCGGAGGTTTGAATACCTAGCACAGCATAACAGAGTGAGCTCCCATTACTTGTCCCAGCGTTGGCCAACCTAGCAGTTTGAAAGCATGTAAGAAAATAGAAAGTAGAAAGTAGAAAAATAGGAACCATCTTTGGTGGGAAGGGAACAGCGTCCCATGCGCCTTCAAAGGCGTTTAGTCATGCCGGCCACATGATTATGGAGATGTCTTCGGACAGCGCTGGCTCTTCGGCTTTGTAATGGAGATGAGCACTGCCCCCTAGAGCTGGAAACGACTAGCATGTATGTGAGAGGGGAACCTTTACCTCATCCCTAAATGTAATGTCCTCTAAGAAGGGATGCTTGGTCAATTTGGACCTACAGCCAATATCTTACACTTTTCAATGCCTAACTGTAGATCTGGTGATCTTGGGATGGAATGTATTAAGTGTCAGCTTATAACCCGTGACACTAAGGATGTGGATTTCCCGGAGGGAGGGGTGCATTCCAGAGAATAATAGGTAACTTGGGACAGAAAGGGGGTGAAGACAGCCTCTCCTTCATAGTTTCTAGAATGTATTATAGATGCAGATAGGACAGTCTTCAGTCTGTCAAGAGTTTGTCTGTAAAGCAATAAAGATCTCAGCTTGGAAGAATTACCAAGTGTTATTCTTGATTTGGGGCTTGACAGATCTGCCGATAATTTTCCTAGTTTTGTGTTTACAGCTTGCATAGCAATGTGACTCATTGTTACATCGAACCAGGCAAGTTCACAGTTTTTGTGGAGTGCACTACAAGTGAGTGGCACGTGACGGCTCAAAAACTCGTCACTGTTCGAGATAAAATGGATAAACTCACCGTGACCGGGTGCTTCAGCAAATATGAAGTGGGGAACAGCTCTCATTGCAGGGGCCTTTATGAGGAAACCTTGTGGATTCAAGTAGAACTTAATGGAGGTTAGTATGGTGTCTCTACTCTCTACCAATTGCCGTTCAAACAGTATATATTCTCTGTACATAAAGTAGATCTCTGCTAATCTGAACTATTCCTTAAAATATCCAAATCTTTTCTATAAACAAATCATCCTGAAAGAAAAGTGTATAATTTTGAAATCAGGGCCAAAACTCCCAATAGGAAAAATTGGACAGATTGTGTCTCCTGCAACATATTCTGAGAGCAGGAGAATAAATTGCTAACTAAGTTTATTCATGGATCGGAAGGAAGAACAGCCATTTTGGGACTTTGGCCACTGGCAACAACTTTTCTTATTAATATTTTTTTTAAAAAACCTGGTGACAAACATAAAGGCTGTGTGTGTTTGTGTATGTATCAGCTTTCCACAGGAAGGGAGGCAAATAGGTAATTAGAAAGGAAAAAAGAAAAGAGAGAAAATTCTTACATAGTTATGATTTAGAATGCTGTGCTTAGCCTTCACTAGCAAGGAGATTGGTGGGTGCCAGAAACAGAGAAAAGATGTGGTTGCTTTAAAGAGCCGTGAAATACAGAGTGCTGTATTTGCATCCTGCATATTTCAAAATGGAATCAGAACTTAATGGCTACTTGATTGATTGTTTTCAGTTCTTAGCAACTACATAGATAGATTTTAACTATCTGATCTTACAGGTGTTGCAATTGTGCACACATTGTCACTGGAATTGAGTCTGTCTACCTTGGGACCCTATTGTCAGGTTTACAAATGAAACATACAGCATAACAAAAGGTGCGGGGGGAAGGATGGGGAGAAAATAAACCATACACTCATTGAAAAAGGTTGCATTCTCTAAGGGATGTTAGAACCCCTATCTTAGATTGTAAAGCTGTTTTTTCTAAAACAAAGGCTTCTAAATACGTTGCAATTCCCTTTATCTTCAGTCAGTCTGGCTATTGTCTGTCCATCCATCCATCCAAGTGCATTTGTTTATTTAATGCATACTGCATAGTATTTGTCGATGTCAAGGATCTTCAAACTTGGCAAGTTTAAGACTTGTGGACTTCAACTCCCAGAATTCCTGAGCTAACATGACTGCAGGAGGAATTCTGGGAGTTGAAGTCCACAAGTCTTAAAGCTGTCAAGTCTGAAGACCCCTGGTCTATGTGTATAATAAACACTGGATAAATATGCTAAATAAACAAATACATTTATAATAATGAAGGCATACAGCGTTTATTATATCACTTTTAAGCTATTTTGGATTTTGGGTTGTTGTTTTCTTTTGCAGGGACTGGAGTAACCTATACTGTATTAAGTGATAACAAGACTGTGATGGAGACCAGCACGAAAATAGGAACTGTCCCTCATAATCTGACCTTGGATGGAGTCCTTCAACGGCTGATTGGCCCTGGGGTCCATTCCCTGGAAATAGTTGCCACCAGCAACACCACAGATTCAGAGGTCATAGAAATCCTGACTGTTCATTTAGTAGAGCCGATTTCTGGTCTCCAAGCCATGTTAACCTCCGACTCCTTAGAATTAGGAGAAGACCTGGAAATCAAGGTCTCTGTACGTCGTGGCACCCCTGAAAAAGCGAGATTTGAAGTGACGGGGATGAATGAAACATTTTCTCACTCGAAAGACTTCGTTGAAGGGAAGTCTGAAATTTATACAATCCCAATAAATTCTGAAGGTATTGTAATGCAAAGATTCTAATTATTTATATTCAGCTGGTTTACATGCTATCTTTCCTCCAAGTATTCATCCGAGACGCCAAACAAAATGCTCCCCATTTTTCTCTCTGAAAGTTAGATCGTGCAGTGAGGGGGTTTCATGAATTGCCTGTATAAGAGGGTGAAAGACAGGTACCTTGGTCTATATACCAAATAAATGACCCGTTGGGATCCCCATATCAAAGCAACTTATATGCGGTCAGAATCTGAAAATAACATTTAACACAGCACATAACTTAAGCAAAATGGTTCCGTTGAGATCGGCATATGCAGGACTGATTGAGGTAGATTGTAGGGATGATACCGAAATATAATTTTATCATATTGTATCTATATTATTATTATATTTTATTCTATTTTCATCTTAGATCCTATTTTATTCCGATTTCATTTTAAACTGTATTTTATCCAATTCCATTTTAAATTGCTTTTATCAAATTTCAGTAATAACTTCTTTCTGGAACTCTGCACTTTGACATGGCCTAAAGGCTAATCCTCATCATCAACAACAACAACAACAGTAATAATAATAATAACTAACCTAGACTTATCCATTTCTAAACCCTGCCTGGTAAATAATATATACAAACAGATTAAGTGAAGGTTAGGGTTAAAAAAGAAAGCAAACTCTGAAATATCTAAATCAAAATATAAAAATCTTATTTCATTTTCTATTCGGCATATCCAACTAATCAGCATTTTACCAGATTTATAGTATTTTCAGGAAAAAAAGGCTCCTGGCTTGGCATTGTTGGCCAATAGCCAAGACTCACAGTTGGCAAAGAGAACATTAACAAATACTAATATTTTTGAGCTTTATTAATGTCTGCCCCACCTCCCACCCCCTATTGCTAAACCATGAAATGGAACTGAAAAGAAGAAGCAGAAAATACAAGGAATTCAGTAATGACAGGATAAAAAGGTGGCTTGCGGAGAGTAGAGAGTTGCCCAAAATATGCAGTCCGCTTGGTTGTCAAATCATCAGTATTGGGGATGAAAAGTTCGTTCTTTTGAGTTCTTCCGAGCCACACCATAATCTCAAACTTTTGCTGTCAGATTAAACTTTTTATTCATCAGGCTTTGCTTGCTTTGCCATGGTCTCTGCCACCCATTCTCTCGAATTCTCTGAATCACCAAAACCCAGCCCAGCTCACCTTTGAACGTTCAAGATTCATTTTTTAATTGTTGAATCTGTTTCATTTATTCTATTTCATTTTTGTTTTTTTGTTTTTTTTGCCATGTGCTCTTCTCAGGTACTTTTCTGGTCAAAGTGTTCGTGATGAACGCCTTCTCAAACATGAGTGTTGATGTTGGAACTGTCACGGTGTCTAACAGCTCTCACAAAAAAGGTAATCATGGGACCTTGATTGTAATGGTGCAGGAAATGGGTAGGATAAAACTCACGAATGAAAGCAACTAACCAGGATAATGTTACAGGATACAAGTTGGGTCGGTCACTGAGAGCAGAAGTTGAGTCTTCCAAGCTTTTGGACATTCTGGTGAGAGAGAACTTCTCTGGGCTCCAGCATGTGTCCAAAAGCTCAGAAGATGAAACCTGCGGTCTCAATGACCGACTCAGATTGGATCCTATAATAAAATGGTTTCAACAAAGCAATGTGATCTCCCAGGATCAACTTCAGTGGGTAGATTGCTGTTGTATATACTGTTCTGTGATCTCAAGACTGGTGATGAAAAAATGTTTAGGGCAGAAGAAGTCCAGATTTAGCAACTGTGGAATAAAAACTTTTCCTTATTAACTTATCTAAAGTCCGTCTTTCTAGAAACCATTTTTAGTTGTCTTTCATATAAAAAGAATGGGTAGACTCTACTCAACCCAACAGAGCAAAGGAGAAACATTCATGTTTTGCTGAGAGAAACTCAAGCCTATCTTGAATGATAAAGTTTAAATCTTCTATTGTGTTCTTGGCACAAACAGATCCTGTAGCGAACGAAGAAAAATCCAGCACAAATGGGAAAAGAAGACTTGTGAGTACTGGGAAAATGTGGAAGAAAAGGAAGTGCATAAACTAGTGTATAGAGGAGATAGATTGCTGAGAAATGTGTCTTAGCTATTTGTGTGTCATATTAAGACAGATGAATTGTGCAGTGAACAATGTAATATTGCAAGTGTTGTTCTAATCTAGTGTTTCTCAACTTGGCAACTTTAAGATGTATGGACATCAACTCCCAGAATTCCCCAGCCAGTATACTAGCTGGGGAATTCTGGGAGTTGGTCCACATATTTTAAAGTTGAAAAACACTGTTCTAATAAGTCTGCAAATCTTAAAGTTGCCAAGGTTGGGGACCCCTGCAAAAACCACGTTGACCTACTGAGATAATTTCTAAGCATCCATATTTTTTTTAAATTGTGATCAATCCAAATCCTTTAAATGATTTAAATCAGATATGCAGTCTTCTATCTTCCACTGGTTTATTTAGAAAAACCTAATCCAATTTATCCAAATGTATTCCTCTGTGAAACATCATGGGAATATAATGGAATATTAGACACATACAGCCAACAGGTGGGAGAAGTACTTGTTAGTCAACAAGAGCTGAAGAAGCTTCTTGGATGAGAAGTGAAACATCTTCAGAGAAAACCAGAAAGTCCAGTTGCCTCTTGAAAAAAGCACCTCTGGGACTACTTGTTAGTCATTTAACCCAGAGGCAGTTCAATCCAGGCTGCAAAATAAATTATATTATTTATAAAGTTATGCTATTTATCAGTTATGCCTGTTAAATAAGGAAGTTTGGAAGCGTCTGTCTACTGTAAATACTTTGCAGAGATACTTTTGTGCCTAATTCCTCACATTTCTGTGGCTTCAGGATGACAAGGGGAAAAATAGGATCTACATTTCACCCAGCCGCCATGCCAGTGTCTTTGCAACAATTATCTTGGGTTGGCCTGAGACTGACAGCAACAATTCACTCTACAGTTGGTCTTGTGGTAAGTGTGTGTCTCTCAGTGTGCTTCCTTGCCTTATTTCTCAGGCAAGATTCTGTTAATGTAGCCTGACCATAAAATAGAATTAGCTCAGCTGATTGTGTTTCCTGCTGATCTATCTGTGAAGGCTGACATCAATCTTGCAAATTTGATAGTAAAAATCTCACATCATCTCCTTTACAACCTGACAAATTAAGGAAGATTTTTTCTGATCCTCTTTCTCCACCCATTATGCAGTTATGGGTATAATACCTCTCTTATCTAACCATGCCCTGGTGGCACCTTTTTCCTGGGTTTCTCAAGGTTGTTCTCATAAACTATTACAGTTGCAAATGTCTGAAGAAAAGAAGAGCCAGAAAAGTGGAGATCTGTAATGAGCTGAGCATGAAGCTCTGGGAAGTGGAATGGTGGTGCGATGCTTTACAGTTTTTGCAGGTAGAACATTCTGAATCTTGAAAGGAGAAATCCATCCTTCTCCAGCCCAGAACAAGATAAGCCCATGCTTAGTGAACCAAAGTAAGGGGGAACCCTAGAATTTCCCCCCTTATCCTTAACACTTTCACTGACACACAAGACTTTTCAGCAGTTATCACGTCTTAAGGTCTTGTCAATTAAGTAACAGGACGGCCAAGACATCATTGTTGGGGTGTGCTTAGGAAATCAGGTGACCTTCATCTGGCCTTGTCCTTCTCTTAGTTTTGTCAAGCTCAAACCCAGAAGTGGGACAGCAAGATCCAATAGTGACCAATACTTTATTTGCTTACACCTAATGGACAGAATCTTGCCAGATTAAAGCTATAAGTTCCTAAGCTTTTAGATGCAACCTATGAGATTCTAAGGTATGATTACCCTGAACTACTTCTTTTGTTCCACATCCAGCAATTTCTTAATCCTAGTTTCCTTTTGGGACGGCACTGTGTTGTCAAAAAACTCTCCTCCTACTTTTATAGGTGCACATTCCATCACAATTGTGTTGGGAAAATTCTATCTTTTTCAAACACACCCACACACAAATGACTTCAACTCTGAGATAACTCAGGACCATCACATTTATCCTGGTTCTGGGGTAGATGAGAAAGTGCAAATAAGTTGACTGAAAAACTGCCTTTGCAGGGTTCTGCTGGCCTCAGTGGGATGAATGTGTGCAGCAACAATCTATCGACACTGCACAAAGAGAGATCCGGATACCACCCAACTGCTTGCCTCCTCCCAGCTCTGCAGTGACAGTGAAGGTTGTGGTGAAAACCCCAGAGAAAGAGGAGAAGCAGGATGAACAATGTTTGTACGTCACAGCAAAGCGAGATTTGAGCCTGAGGATCAGGTGTGGCAACCTTGCATTATTATTTTTTAAGGTGGATGGGGAGGATGGATGGATTAACTCTTTAAAAAGTTAATCCATTTGATTGTAAAAAAAAAAAAAGGGACATCTTTCTAATCCCCCAATTACTGTTGTGAATACAGGCCCTGATATTTATGAATTATAATGTCTCTTTTTCGCTTCACGAATCTCACTAAAGCACATTGTTTGCTGTTCTGTTGGACAAGACCCAAATAGAATAGAATAGAATAGAATAGAATAGAATAGAATAGAATAGAATAGAATAGAATAGAATTCTTTATTGGCCAAGTGTGATTGTACACACAAGGAATTTGTCTTGGTGCATTTGCTCTCATTGTACATAAAAGAAAAGATACATTCATCTGTCAAACAAGTACTGGTGCAGTGATTTGAAATACCTTTATGTTAAGGGTGGTATGAATTTCTCTCTGAACTATAGGTCACAATATGTATTTATTTACTAAGTTTACATGCTGCCTTCTCACTATAAGTAACCCAGTATATTGATCAAAATTCTCTGCTGCTATACCTCCAGTCAGACTATTAACACACCAACTCTATTTTTTTTTCTTTTATGCTTGTAAAACCAAACCATATTTAGGCTGTGAACCACTAAAAGCTAGCTATAGTGAAAAAAATTTGTATGTTGCTAAGAGAGATCAGCTGATATGCTACCACTGGGGAAACACTGCTCAGCAGAAAAAGAGCTAGAGAACCCTGTTGTCATCTTGAGATTATCCTTGTGCCATTTTGGTAGGATTGGTTAATTTTCTCAGCAGGTGCTTATTTTTAGTTTACTAAATGTCATTTTATTTGGCTCCTCCTAGTTGTGAGAGGAATTGCAATCCTGTGAATATCAGTGAAGATGTTATCCTTAAAGTTTCAATGAGGGAAGATGCAAAGCCTGTACTTTACAAGTGGTATTTAGACCACTCCTTTGGAAGAAAGGTAAGTTTATGACCACCTCAGAAATTCCATATGTTCCTACACTCTGAAAAAAAATATTTTGTAGAGAATAACATTCCCTCTGAGAACAAACAACATTCAAGAGATATGGACATATTGGATGAGCAAAGTAGGGTTATAAACAGGGGTGGGATTCAAATTTTTTAACAACCGGTTCTGTGGCTGTGGCTTAGTTGGTGGGCGTGGCTTGGTGGTCATGTGACTGGGTGGACATGGCTTGGTGGTCATGTTACTGGCTGGGCGTGGCCAACTCAACATCACTCACATCAAGGCACGCATCTCCTCGTCTGGCCTCTCGTGACTGTGGGGATGCTGCAACAGTCGTAAGTGTAAAAAATGGTCATAAGTCACTTTTTTCAATGGTCACTCCACACAAGCAAAGTACCAGCAAAGGAGGGAAGAAAACTCCAAAGAAGTTCCTGAGACAGGAACTCTACTCCTGCCAAGAATGTAATAAGGGTTAACGGAGAGGCAGTTTCTGTAAGCAACACCACAATGTTTCCTTCCTGCCTTCCTTACAGGATTAGGCCAGTAATTTCTTCTAACAACCGGTTCTCTGAACTGCTTAGAATGTTAACAACTGGTTCTAGCGAATAGGTGTGAACTGGTAGAATCCCACCCCTGGTTATAAAGAACTACACTGCGTAATTTTTCCAGGAGCAGATTCCAGATCTTCACTTATAGCAAATTCATGATGGTGTGATTATGAGTAGGAAGGTAGAACTACAGTCTAGCTAAAACTAAGGAGAAATTTGCTGACAGTGAAAATGTTAACCAGTGGAACAGCTTGCCTCCAGAAGTTGTGGGTGCCCCATAACTGGAGGTTATCAAGAAGAGTTTGGGCCATGGTATAGGGTCTCTTGCTTGAGCAGAACTATAAGACCTCCAAGGTGCCTTCCAACTCTAATATTCTATTACTCTGAAATAGCGCATCTAGTTTTCGCCTTTCTAGAGAAATTATCAATCTCGTTTTGGAAAATATTCAGAATGGAGGGGGGCGGTCTTAGCTCCACCCTTCTCTCAACAAAAATGAACCATGTGTTCACGGATGTGTGGAAAGTTCCTTGAAGACAGCTACTTCTTGGCAGCATTTCCTGGAATGACCTGAGTGTATGTGATTTCCTTTTTCTCTTAACTCTGTTTTTCTTCCTCTGGAGGCTTCATTTTTGTTGGTGTGAAATTTGGCTAATTAAACAAAAAGGCCCCTCTTTTAGAAACCCAAAGCTATTGTTCCTAAACATACTTGCTATTCAAATATATACATGAGCCAAAGAAATGCTGATTATGTTCTTTCCAAAAGAACATTTTAAAAAGAAGAGTTTAATTTCACCATTTGAGAATGAGGTGAAGCAAATAGTCCTGCCTAGTGGACATACAGTAGCATATTTGGAAGAGATGATGGCTACTAAAAATTGGATATTTTTTAATTCCTGTTTTTCTTCGACTTTCATTTGATTTCCTTTCTCAGTCTAATCTGCTTCCTCCAGGATGCAACTTAAATGGTTTCCCACAAAGCTCACTCACTTTTCTTCAGAATGATACTGAAGTTCTTGTCCTGAACAGCTCGTTCTTGCAATCACATGGCGAAGCCTTTCAAATCAGAGCAACAGGTATTGGTCACTAAAATTTAGTGGTTGTTTTTTTTAAACTGGCAGTTTTTAGTGTCGCGCTGATAATTGTTAATTGTTATGTTAATGGCTAGTTTTGGACTTATGAACTTTCCAAGTATTTACAAGTGCTCCTTGACTTAGAACAAGTTGCTTAGTGGACTATTCAGAGTTATGATGGGCCCCTCAAAAGATAGTCATAATCCAATTTTGAAGTTTTGATTTCAGATCACATGATCACTATCTAGAATATGACTATTGTAGACTAGATCTAGTCAACGATTGCTTGTCAACTATCTTGCCTTTATAGCTGTTTGCATGTAGGTCATATGACCTTGATTTGTTTTGCCCATTGAATTTGCTTAACAACCATGCTTTTCACTTAACAACTGCCACAAAAAAGTCATAAAATCTGACACACTGACACTCAATGACTGAAATAACTTATGACCATAATTCTGGGATCAATTACAAGATCAACTGTCTTGCTCTTATTATTAATTCAATTTCAATCCAGTTTACTGTAGTCCTAGACCAGCACAAGTAGAGTGCTCTGTGAATATATACTGTATATATAAAATCTATCTTGAGAGATGATAAATAAAGTTTAAGACAATATTTAAATATGTTTATAAAACAACCCACCCAACATCTATAAGTGAGGTCCAGTCTATATTAAATTGTAACATAGATACTAAGATTATATTAACCTTTTATTATGAAAATACCATATTTTAAACCCCTCCTTGGAATAGAGAATGGCCAACATTTGTTTTGTGTAAAAATCACATGTTCATCTGAAAGCAACTCCAACTAATATGAAAGGAAATAAAAATTGAATTATTGGATTTCTGGTTTCTCCCTTTTTATACATCTGCTAAATTAGCAATATTTGTAGACATTTAGCCTCCATTAGAGACTGTAAGTGATTATATTTATTATGTTGTGTGACATGTAGTATGTATGGGAACCATCCTTGCTTAAATCTGATTAAACTTCTTTTGTGTATATGTATTTGCCGTAGTTGCAAATTCTCCAAGTTTAAGTTTTCAAACATATATTATCGGAATCCCATTGTTCTTCCAATTCTGAGCAAAAACCGATTTTTTCCCTGCTAACTTGGAGATGATCTTTTAAAGGTACTTTCAAATCCCAAGTTCTTTTTTCAAAAGTTGACACCAAACATTTTAAGTAGCTTTGCGTTAACTCCATAAACCTTGCAATTCAGCTGAAGTAAGTCATAACGTACTATATCAATAACATTTCTATTCTGTTCTAAGTAATAACCTGTAAAAAAGGTTGAGAAAGGAATTGTAGATGGGAATAGTAATAAAATAACCTGTTTTTTTTAGTAAAGATACGTGTGTTTGATTTAAAAAGAGCCAGGGTACATTTTAGTGCCCAATCACGATGTACATCACAGTAAACCAATTTTTGTTTCAAAATTTCAGTTGTGACTGAGAACAAATATGGAGAAGAAACCTACATTGTCAGCTCAGTGCCTCCTCCGGTAGCTCCAGAATGTTCTGTTTCTCCTCCTCAAGGATCAGTACTCAACAGCTTCTCCATCTCCTGCCAGTCTTCCTGCCTGTTGGGCCAGTGCCTCCGAACTGACAGCTCTTCATTCACATATTGCTTCTACCTGGAACCAAGTGAGAACCAGTTATTGGGTTGATACCTCAAGGTCCTTCTTTAACTAAAGGACTGTGATGGAATGTAGTCCGGATTCCCAGGTGGGAAGGGAGTGCGTTCCAGAGGAACAAGAGACAGCAAAGTTTAGGTAATTTGTGTTGGAGGGAGGAGGAGCGTTCAGACAGCTTAGATTGGTTCATTAGCCCTTCTTTAATTGCTTAAGGAAATTTCCTTTTTCATTTGGTGAGTCCAATCTTGCATCTGAGTCCACTTCCTTCTTTCTTGTTCTTTTCAGATTCTCTCCTTCACTGTGGGCAAGATCCAGCCCTACCCTTGGTCTACCTTCCATTGGGAGAAGAAGACAACGACTTTGTTCTACAGATTAAAATTTCAGTGACCAATAATTATGGCCATATTGTTTATTCAAATGCCACCGTAAGGGTGAGTGATGACCTTGGTTACCTTCCCAACTTTTTGCCTTCATGTCCATAGACTTCATCATCCAGGACAAGGAGAAATAAATGATTTGAACCAACTTTCTAAGATTTTCTCCCCCAAATTGACACTTTTTAAAAACCTTCCTAGTGCCTTCATGTTCACAAAAAGATAGGTTTTTTTTAAAAAAAAATGGCCATTCATCATTTAAACTTCAACATTGTCAGCTCTTCTTTTTAATAGTTATTTTATTAAAAAAAATTACAATTGCAGTAATAAAAACCAATACAAAGTAAAAAAATAAAAAAAGTGCAAAAAAGAAAATTATAGAATGAAAAATAGAAAAGAAAAAAAAGGTGTATAGTAAAGAAAAAGAAAAAATATATACAGAAAATAACTTTCTCTTTCACCACAGGTATGGGTATAATTTTTTACTAACTTATTACCTGCTCTTAAAAACACAACAATATGATTTCTTCCTATATTTTCTTCCTGTATCTTATCTCGTAACAAATCAGCCAAAGTCCATTACTTCTACTGCAGTCTTGGCTCTGCTTTTAATTATCTCTGAAAGTCAACAATGCCTTCATGTCCAGGAAGCATATTGTATTTCCTGAGAAGAGTTCCCCAACAGAGACAGGAGGTCTATTTAATACAAGCAGTCCTTGTTTAGTGTCTGCCTCTTTTAACAACCATTCACAGTTATTGCCAGTCCCAATTCTGGACGCTAAATGAAGGGTACCTATAATAGTTTGTTGAATAAACTCACAATTGGTTTCATGAACATGCTGAGTTAGAACCTAAGTAAGTATGTCGGTAACAATAGTAAGTAATAAACATTGGACAGCACTTAGAAAACAGGAGCATTGACAACATTTCCACCCATCAGTTATAAAAGCATTACAACATCCTAGTTCTTGGGAAGAATTCAGTGTGCATAAAAGCCAACACAGGCTAAATAATTGGCAGCTGTGATTTCATAATGTTGTGTATATAATAATTTATTAAAGATGTATGTCCCCTAAGTCTCAGGGACTCTGGGCACTAGGAGTGAAGGATGTGATAGACAACTCTACGCCCCACCCCCAAACCAGAGGTGGTATTCAGCAGGTTCTGACCAGTTCTGGAGAACCGGTAGCAGAAATTTTGAGTAGTTCGGAGAACCAGTAGCAGAAATTTTGAGTAGTTCGGAGAACCAGTAGCAGAAATTTTGAGTAGTTCAGAATACCACTTCTGACTGGCCCTGTCCCCATCTATTCTCTGCCTCCCAAGTCTGAGCTGATAGCCTGGATCTTCTTTTGTTGCCCTGCACAGGAGAACAGAGCTGGAAAGCACGTTAAGTGGGGGGGGGGAGGGAATAGAGGTTTTGCAGTATCCTTCCCCTGCCACGCCCACCAAGCCACGCCCACCAAGTCATGCCCACAGAACCAGTAGTAAAAAAAATGGAATCCCACCACTGCCCTAAACCCGTGATGGCGAACCTAGGGCATGGGTGCCAGAGGTGACACGCAGAGTCCTCTCCCAGGGCAGACAAGCCATTGCCCCAGTTTAGTTTAGTTTACTTTATTGTCTTTGCACCTCATACAATGAAGTTGAATACCATCTTCAATGTACATTATGACTATGAAAATAAACAGAACCACACATCCTTCACATTCTATACAATGAATTGAAAACCCCTTGATATTGCATTAATATTGTACTATACGGTAGAATTCAAAAGAGCAACTGCCCTGGGATAGAAGCTGTTTTTCAGCCTGTTTGTCCTTGTTTTTATTATCCTGTACCGTCTGCCAGGTGGTCATAGTTCAAAAAAAGGGTGCCCAGGATAAGATGGCACAGCTCAGCTCTGTCGTAAATGTGCGTGTGTCTCCCACCAGTCAGTGGTCTTTGGGTCTCTGCTGTGCATGCATGGGGTGGGGGCGGGGCACATGCATGGGAGCAGGGTACATGTGTGGGGCATATGTATCATGCACGGGAGGTACATGCACGTTGCATTTTGGCGAAGCGCATTCACACGCTTTGGGCACCCGGTGCCGAAAAGGTTAGCCATCCCTGCCCTAAACCATCTTGTTTTGCCAGGTTCAACCTGAAGATCTAAACAGTGGGAACCAAACTTTGCAGGCCATGATTTTGGAAAAATCAAACAGCATCCTGAGAGGAGAGAATAACAGCATGTCCCTCTTTCAGCTGTATAAGTCGGTTTCTTCTGTTCTTAACCAAGACACGAAAGAAGCCACTTTTAATTCATCTCTGCAGACAGATACGCGGAAAGAGGTTTGTCTTTTGAGCTTCTCTTTTCTCCAAAGCACCAGAGGGCAGGACAAGAAGTAATGGGTGGAAGATCATTAAAGAGAGATCCAACCTAGAACTAGGTTGAAAGAAATTTCCTGACAGTGAGAACAATCAAGGGAATGTTATTGTCATGCCCCTAGTGGAGTCTGACTCTGAGGAACAGCCCACGGAGTGGAAGTGTGGCTCTGGAGGTTGTGGAGGAGGCTGGGGAAGGGCAGAGGCCATCTGGGCAGTCAGAGGAGGACCCAGGCCCATCCCCTCTCCATCCTAGGGCACACAGGGAGGAGAGGACAAGGGAGAGACGTGGTCTACTCGGCAGGAGAAGGCCTTGATCCTCCTTCACAGGCTGCAGCTGTGTCAACTGAATAAGAGTTTGGACCTGCGTATTGGCAAATGCTGGAAACAAATTGTGTAAATATCTCTAGTTTATAGTTCCTCTCTGAGTTTGGCATCCTTCCCAGAGTGTGTTATCTGTGGACATCCACCAGCCCTGATCTTGCCTGGTTTGCGTTGCTTTTCTCCTTCTTCATGTAACTGTTTGTGTGGGAGTGTTTTTGTCTTCCGTCAAAGATATTCAGAGCTTGGAAGCAAAGTGAAGGAATAAAAGGGGCTTCACCTGTTTTCTGTGACTATGTTTGTTTTGTATCCCACCCTGGGTCATCACAGTTATTCAGTGTTCTGCGTCCTTCCTTTCACGGCCTCTCCTTGTCTCTCAAGCTTAGAGAACTAATGCTGACAACCCTCTCCGTGGTTAATGTCACATCGATGCAGACGGCCCTCAAAATGTCAGAAGTCCTCAAGGAAATAACATACAGGAGCGAAGAGCTCTCTTCTTCTGCACAGGTGAGTAGGCAGCTGAGAAGGTGCCTTCTGACTAGAGGTGATATTCAGCAGGTTCTGACCAGTTCTGGAGAACCAGTAGCGGGAATTTTGAGTGGTTTGGAGAACCGGAAAATGCCACCTCTGACTGGCCCCGCCAACCCCCTCTACTCTCTGCCTCCCATTGAGTCCCAGCTGATCGGCTGGCTTTTCTTTGGTTGCCCCGCACAGGAGAACAGAGCTGGAAAGCAGGTTAGTAGGGCGGGGAGGGAATGGGGATTTAGCACTATCCTTCCCCTGCCGTGCCCACTAAGCCATGTCCATCAAGCCACGTCCACAGAACTGTAAGTAAAAAAAAAATTTAATCCCTCCACTGCTTCTGACCTCTAGATAAAGCAACCCAGACTGTAACAAGGATGTCAGAAGTGGGTCACTTCTGAAGTGAATGTGGGTCACTTCAGAAAATATTCCACAGCCTGCAAAAGGGGTGGGTGGGTGGGAATTAAAAAGAGGGGGGTCACAAAGAGGAAATGGATAGGAACAATTTCATTTACTTTTCTTTTAGAAGTAGAGCAAAGCATTAACCAGCCAACATGGCAAGATTGGACAATAATAGCCAGCCCCAAAATTGCGGTTCTTAAGTGAGACATTGGTTAAGTGAGTTTGCCCCCATTTTACATCCTTTCTTGCCACAGTTGTTAAGTGAGTCACTGCAGTTGATAAGTTAGTAACCCACCCGTTAAGTGAATCTAGCTTCCCCCATTGGCTTTGCTTGTGGGGAAGATCATAGAAGGAGATCACACGATCCCGGAACATTGCAGCCGTCATAAATATGAGTTGGTTGCCAAGCATCAAAATTTTGATCACATGATCGTGGGGAATGCTGCAAAGGTCGTAACTGTGAAAAACAATCATAAGTCACATTTTCTAGTTCTGTTGTAATTTTGAACAGTCATTAAATGAACTGCTGTAAATCGAGGACTTTCTGTATTCTGTGAAAGAATCTGAACTATTAACGAAGGGTCCTTGGTGCTCTCTGAGCTTGGTTGTTTTCTTGCAGATGTTTCATTACCCAATATATATATATATAAAAGTGAAATACCACTCACGCATCATCACAAAATCTCCAGAACCGTAAAGCCTACAAATTTGAAACTTGGCACATATGTTCCTTTTTGCTTATGGGTGCTCATTAAGAAAGGATTTTTTGAAATGACCATCAGAGCATTAGCATTTCATATATTATTATTAACACGCTCTGATGCTAAGGAGTTCTACTCTCCCTCCCCACCTGGAAAGAAATCTGTTCCAAATGCAAAACACAAGCAGAAGAGAGGAGTTTCGGTTTCAGTTTTAGTTTCACAGCACCAAGCAGCTTTAGTACAGAAGAGTTGAGCTAAGCTACGCCCAGGCTTCTTTCTTTCTCCTTCTTGCTCACACAGCAAATACTGCTTTGGTTTCCAAACAGCCCTCAACTCTCTCACACACTGACAGGACACTAGCCAGATGAATACCGATAATAGATGCTGGCAGGCAAAGGCGGAATTTTTTCCTCTATTTTCCTCCCCAAAAACTAAACCCGATCACATAGTTTCATAGCGAAGCACAAGTATCAAGCCAGTTAGGTAATATTATTGATGCTTTGAGGACCCCTCATTTCAATCCTGAGCTACAAATATTCTCCTTTATTGGGAACTATTAACAGTCAAAGCAAATTGGCACTAGATAAGAGTCAACAGGATTCAAGGAAGGCTAGGCTTAAGATCTTTTCTGGGAGTGAAGGGACTTGAGACTGATAACACACTTGACCTCTCCCTCAGTCGCAGTATGGTCATCTCCAGAAGCCTCTTTTTCTCCTATCTAGGTGGAAGCTAGTCACACTCTGAAGAGTGTTAGTGAATCCTTACTGATGGTGGACACAGAAGATGGAGAAGATCATCTAAAGCGCAAGGAAGCTGCCAGCTATCTTTTCAGTGCAGTAAGCAACGTCCTGGAAGCTACTGTGCAGAATGGAACAGAAGAAGCCTCTGTCTCCGAAATGGCACAGGTGAGGGTGTGATGAATCAGGTGTGTTGCCTTGCATTTACATGCCTCTGCAAATCTTGTTGGTATCTTCATTCCCCATTTATGGTCCCAAGTGATGTACGGCATGTTCTGGATCCTCTCCTAAAATAGGTGCTTGTCTTTTCACCCACAGTTATCATTAGCAGGCTGCGTGTACTTTTTAAGAGATCTTCAGTCACATTGGAGGGTAGCAATTTATGGTGTGATTTTCCCATTTCCTACTTTGTAAATGGTTAGAGGCATCCAAAATTTAAAACAGTGTTCCATTAGATAACCGTTCGATGGATATCACAGGTGGGGACACTGGTATCCACTGAAATATCTTTAGGGGGCTCCGTTCTACCTGACTTAAAGGACTCTTACAGAATCTAGTTTATTTCTTCTGCCATAGAATTCAGTTTCGCAAGAACTCATAACCACAGTTGAAAATCTTCAGAGTGCTCTCCTTTTTGGAAAATTGCCCGACAACGAGCCTTTGGTGCTAACAGCTCCTTCTGCAGCTATGTATATCAACAGGTAATCCATCTCAACTGTTTTCCATTTCTGTTTAGGAAAGACGAATTATATCATTGTTATCCTGGGTTGCAAACTTTCTTATGACCACCCGGGAAAAGATGGGAGAGAGGAAGGGAGGGAGGGAGGAAGGAAGGAAGGAAGGATCCTAGTTTGTTTCATAAAGTGCATTTCTGAGTTTATGCATTGTGTTATACCCAAAATAAACTGATTTCACTTAGCATTTTTTTTATTTTCTTAGAAGTAGCTTCTCAGAATGATTTCCTAGATCTTCTGTTTAGGCTCCTTAAGATGGAGATGTCAGGAACAAACCAAGGTTTATCTCGTCCTTTCTGCTCATTTCTGGTCTCACCTGATAGCCCTTCCCTTCCCTTCGATCACTGCAGGGCACATTAAATCATAAACCATGGTAAACATTATCCAGATCCCTACAATGCACTAAACATAACTCAAAGTCAAACAGCCACATTCTTACTTACAGAGTGTTATGAAGTCAGTTTCTCACTTGTTTCTTATTTCTCCTCTTAAGAGAGCATAAAAGAAGACCAAGGGAGGAGCCATTACTCATAAATCGATCCCTTTCACCCAATGCATCGTGCCACTGAGGATCTGCGTGTTTGCTTTTCTGCCTTGTCTTCTCACCTGTCTTTGTTTTCCGACCCTTTCGTGTCAAGGTTGCAGACCGAGAATGTCAACAGCACAGCGATTAAAATCTCCAACTCCAGTTCTGCTTCTTTCACGCTCCCTTCTGCTTCTTCTCTCAGCATCTCTGGAGACAGCGATGAGACGGTGGACATTAGGGCAAGCCTGCACTTTTATGGGGGTTTTCTTTGCTCCGGGAATGGGTTTTCTTCTGGCCTTGAAATGTTTCTTCATTTTTAATTAGAGTTTAAATGTTGAAGTAGCAGTGATGGGCCATATGACCATCTCTCCTCCTTTTATTTCATTCAAATCAAGATTGACTTCTGGCAACCATTTTGGAAAAGTCTCTGCAGGTTTCTTGGCAAGATCTCAGAAGTGATTTGCTGTCATGCCCCTGTCAGAGTCTGAATCCAAGAAGGAGGCTGGACAACTGACAGGGAGGGAGAGTGTGGCTCCATTGGCTGTGGAGGAGGCTGGGGAAGGGCAAAGTCTGGCTGGGCAGAGCAGGGAAGAGATAGAACAAGGGAGAGGGAGGTCAGGGGAAGAACCAAGCCCACTCCCTCTTCATCCTAGGGCACGCAGGGAGGAACAGAAAAGAGAGCAATATGAGTTGCGTGGCTTAGGGGGAGGAAAGGGCCTTGATTCCCTTCATTAGCCACAGCTGGGAAAACAGTTGATAAGAAAGGCAGTCTGCGTTCTGCAGGCTGCTGGGAGCAAACATGACTTTATCTGGTGTTGTTGTTGCTTATCTGTGTTCCTGGTGTCTTCCCAACCATGTGAGTTTTGCCGTGTCTTCAAGTCTGAAATTCTTGCTCCTGCCCTGCCTAACTAATTACTTCAGTTTGGCTTGTTTGGACTTTAAGTTACAATTTGTGTTGACCATGTTTTTAACTTAAGGCTGTTCCTGGGAGAGTTTTTCTCCAGCCAGAAGATAACCTGGACATTGGGGGTAAAGTTGGAGATAATAAAGGGACTCCAACTGATTATCTGACTGTGTTGACTTTGGGCCACGCCCCGGGTTGTCACATTTGCCATTGCATCCTTCCAAGGGCTGAGAGACAAGGACTGGCCCTTATCTGAAGAAATTTTGACCATTAACTTTCCCTTCTTGCAGATGGTGAGCTTCTCAGTGAATCCCTTTTCCTCAAGTGACTCATTTGATATCAATGGAGCTGTTGGAGGACTGACTCTCACCAGCCTAGATGGACTGGTCATTCCAGTGTATGACCTGTCAGAAGATATTGAGGTAATTTTTCTCCTCTGTGTGCTTTCCACCCCTTAGGGCAGGGGTGTCAAACTGTTCAAGGTCCGTGGACCACATCCAGCCCTCATAGATCTAGCCCGCAGGCCTGCCCTAGAAACAATGAAGGACTGGCCTGTGGTGCTTTTGCCAGTGAAAACAGAGCTTGGGACGGCCACGTGTGGCCCACCCGGTCTCTGTTTTTGCTGGCAGAGGGCTTCAGGAGGCCATCACAGTTGAAAACAGAGTCTCAATCAGGGATGGAATTCTACCAGTTCGCACCTATTCGCTAGAACTGGTTGTTAACATTCTAAGCAGTTCAGAGAACCAGTTGTTAGAAGAAATTACTGGCCTAATCCTGCAAGGAAGCCAGGAAGGAAACATTCTGGTGTTGCTTACAGAAACTGCCTCTCTGTTAACCCTTATTCTTGGCAGCATTAGACTTCCTGTCTCAGGAACGTCTCTGGAGTTTTTTTTCCCCTCCTTTGCTGGTACTTTGCTTGTGTGGAGTGACCATTCAAAGTTACAATGGCACTGAAAAAAGTGACTTATGACCATTTTCTACGCTTACGACTGTTGCAGCATCCCCATAGTCATGAGAGGCAAGGCCTTGATGTGAGTGATATTGAGTTGGCCACGCCCAGCCAATAACATGACCACCAAGCCATGTCCACCCAGTCACATGACCACCAACCCACAACCACCAACTAAGCCATGGCCACAGAACCGGCTGTTAAAAAGTTTGATTCCTACCCCTGGTCTCAATGATCTGGCCATACTCACCTTGGCCCTCCGAGGTCAAACATAACCTGATGCGGCCCTCAATGAAATTGAGCTTAATAACCTTGCCTTAGGGGGTTTGCTGAAGACAAATTTGTCCTGTGTCCTGATGGTTTTGTTTTTTCTTCTTCTACATTTTTAGTCCCCCTATTAAACTGGTAATACCAGAGTTGAGAAAGATCAGAATGGAAAATACTAAATATTCTACTAGCATTCTACATCTCTCCATTTTCTTTCAAGTTATTCACTCTCTCCTCCAATCTTCAATATTTAGGAGACAGAAACACCTTCTCTATTTATCCCATCGTCCTTAAGTTTGTAAAATGTTGGCGTAAATCACAGAGCAAGGCTATAGTTAGTGCTATCCTTTCACGTGTAAATGCTTATGATTTATTTTTAAGGCTCTCAAGGTATGAATAGATCTCCAGAGCTAATTGGTTAACTTTAACCATAGATAAGGTTACCCAGGAGCCCTGCAACTCAAGAGGACAAGAATATATTGAACCTGGGAAATTTCACAGCTGTCCAAGTCAACGTGACTTCAGCAGACTCCTCTCTGGTGATTTACCTGGAGATGGATCAAAATATTCCACTTATCCTTTATTTGGGATATGATTATCTTCCCAACGAGACTGATCATGAACTGATGGCACGTCTTCCTCACAACAGAAATACCAGAGGTAAAATAAAATACTCTCACACATTTTTAAAGCTCAGTCAATAATGTTTTGTTGAGTAAGCCATAATGATTACCCATAATGGCTTGGATCAGACCTAAAACTACATCTTTAACAACATTATGACATCATTTGGTGGTCCTCAGCATGGGGTTTGAGTTTGACGATGTCATTGTGTACTTTGAATCCACCTGTCTTCCTAACCTGCCTATTTTTTTCGTGATTAATTAAAAATAGAAAATTAGCATTCTGAAAATAAAATAGTTAACTTTCAGTGTTTTATTTTTGTTTGGAAAATTTCTGTTTGAAGTGAGGCAAAAACATTTTTTTTGCCCAATATTTTTTGTATAAATACACAAGAGACTTCAAAAACAATTCTGCATGTTCTAAGACTGGTTTCCTAATCAGATAACACTCTTGCTGAAATTGATCTGCTTTTATAAACCGGTGATTGTATTTATTCGTGGTTTAAATCCCAGATTTATTCAACTATTTATCTGATTTCTACATGGCTTTATCTGATATTGATGAAGTCAACTCAAAGGGCATCAAATTTGATCCCTCTAGAATTCAAAAACTGGTAAATGATTTTGTAATGAGTGTCAATTATTTTGTAACTGTTGTGCCGCCATAAGGATATTTAATGTAGAACCTGAATTTGTGGGGAAAAAAACCACAGCTAACAAATACTTACTGTCGTTGTTTTTTGTTGGTTTGTTTTTTGCAACTCAGATGAGGTATATTCCTGGGTACTTCACTCAGAAGATCTGATATTTGGAGAAGGAATGTATTATTTTGTAGTGAGACCAGACACAGAACTAGACATCCTTGCTTCCAATGAAATGAATATCTCCGTCACTTGCTTTGTGTCCCAGTGCGTATTCTGGGATGAGCACCAAAAGAGTTGGAATAGCTATGGATGCCGCGTAAGTAGAGAGAAGTAGAAATATTGGAATACTTAATGGAGATGTATTGCTAGGCAACGTTTTTCTCTGATGTAAAACCTTTTAGATATACCGGGACTGCAAGTTTTGAATATTGGGAGTAATATTACTAACATTTCTGGAGAATGCAGGCTATGGACAGCTATTTTATTTTAAGACTTATTTTCCTCTCAGTCAAAAGTAAATAACCTGATTTTAAATGCAGATGTTATTGAAACTAGGACTAAATGGGAAGTGTTTCTTTTGCCTAAAAGAGAAACATGTGTAGTCCTTTATTGTCAGACACAAAGAATCAGGACCATAAGTTAAATTGTAGCTCAGAAAGATTTATTGCTCTAAATACAAAAATCTGGTCAATGAATGGTCAACACTACATTGGTGCTAGATAAGGGCCAACTGAATTCAGGGAGGGCTGTACTTGAGCCTCCTGTGGGCAATGCAAGGATTCTAAACTGATGACGCCTTTTGTTCCACCCTCCAGGTCTGCCTGCTTTCTATAATAGAGAGTCAAAGCAAGAAAATAATTAGTGTTTCTCCACCTAATGTCACTTTCCCTGAATAATAAGCAATTTATTATGGCTTCATCTCCTGCTCCTTATCTCAGTTACTGATATTGGAATGTCTCTGAGTTTTTAGTCCTGCTTCTAAACAAAGCCTTCAAGTCACAATGTTCCAAAATCTCCATACACACAACTCAGTCCACCACACCGTTTTTTTTTCACACTTTCACAAGACATTCCAAGCATTTTCTCCTGATGTTTTTTCATGTCCCAGCTTGGAATCTCTCGATGGGACAGGCTGGGACCTTGCTCCATTCCATTCCACGTAAAACATATCCTGCAGCATCTGAAATGCCCTTTCTTCTCTGCTTTTCCTCTCTGTTTTTTATATTCCATATCTACGGCATGTATGTGCCCCTTTACAGAGGCATTCTTAGCGTCTTCTGCTTTTCTGCTCACGTGTTTTTTGTTTTATTTTGTTTTGTGCTGAACTATCAGCCTTCCCTAAAAACAATCTATGACCCTGGCCCAGATTCAACCCTTTTCTTCCATTGGGCACTTCACCTACTAAACTGTTGTTGGTTCACCGGCAGCAGGTGCGGACGGCTGAGGTCTCAGAGAGTGAGGACTCAGGCGAGGGGCCTGCATGTGATGTAGGGATGAGGCCAGGACCATCAGGGAGTGGAATGCTGCCTTGGGAGATTGTGGAGGGTGGCAGCAACGATGAAGAGGTTCCCGAGGAGCCTGTGCCTAGGGCACATGCGCAGGGCTGCTTGAAGAAAAGAACAGCTGCAGCAGCAGCCTTGCAAAACGTTGGCAAGGCTCTTACTTATCGGAGCTAATTGGTTTGAAGCAGCCTTTTACCCATGAAGGAACAGGATTCGTTAAGAAACATTAAAAGGTTGTGCTGTTACCTCTGTCTCTGTTTGCTTCCTTGGAACCAGGTTTGGGTCAGAACCACACACTGACAGATGTGGAAACAAAGACCCCAAACATCTGTGTGAAGTCTGTGACTGTACAGATGAAACAGAGATAGACATCAAAATGACACCTCTTCTTTGGCTTCTAGGTTGGTCCCAAATCTACTCCTGCAGATACTCAGTGTCTCTGTAACCACCTGACCTTCTTTGGTAGCTCTTTCTTTGTCATGCCAAACAGCATTGATGTCAGCAAAACTGTGGAGCTGTTTGCCACTTTTGTGGACAACCCTGTTGTGGTGACGACAGTAGGCTGCATCTTCCTCGTCTACCTTCTGGTTCTGATCTGGGCCAGAAGAAAAGACATCCAAGATGATGCCAAAGTAAGTTGCACATGGTTTCTGCCTGGCTTTTATTTCTTTTGCAACACAAAGAGTTTTCTTTTGCTTGTAAAGAGAGGCTGAGTTGTGCAAGATGGGTTCTGTGGTTTATTTACCGGTCATGAAAACTATGGAGATTCTCAGTCATCCAGGTAATCATGGTTGTCCCAAAGGTGCTTTTTCAAGAGGCAACTTGAACTTCCTGTTGTTGTTGTTTTGTTTTGAAGACGTTTCGCTTCCCATCCAAGAAGCCATCGTGGAAGATTGTCCCATTTTCGATTCTGTAGATCTTGAACAGTGTACAGTCTTTAAACCTGCCGGCACCGATCTAGCAAGGAATCTTTCCTTGTTTATTGACATATTTCTATTCCTCATCTCCTAAAGTTGCGTTACTTCTCTCTAGGTGAAGATAACCCTCCTAGAAGACAACGATCCTTTTGCTCAATATCGTTATCTAGTGACGGTTTATACTGGACATCGCCGAGGTGCAGCTACGACCTCTAAGGTAGCAGTGGTTTTATGCAGACCCCGGTGTCCCCATGTATCATCTCTCCTGCGGGAACTGCATTGGTTGCCAATTTGCTTCTGGGTGCAATTCAGGGTGCAATTCAAGGTTGTCCCCTTTAAAGCCCTTCATGGCTTGGGACCGGGTTATCTGAGGGACTGCCTCTTGCCAGTCACCTCTACCCGACCCATTAGATCAAGGAGGCAGGGAACGTTGTGGGTCCCATCCCCAAGAGAGATACACCTGGTGAGACCCAGAAGAAGGGCCTTCTTCGTAGTGGCTCCCTCTCTCTGGAACATCATCCCCCCAGAGATTGGAATGATCCCCTCTCTAATACTCTTCTGGAAGGCACTGAAGATCTGGTTCTGCCAGCGGGCCCGGGGAACCCAGAGTGGGATGGAGGCCATTGAATAGTTCGTGTGATCTCTCATCAGGGTGTGAGTTGGGGTGGGGGTAATTTTGTTAGATTGTATTATATTAATTTATTTGATTCTTTTGGTAGTTTTTATTGTTTTAAGTATGGTTTTTATATTCGGTAAGTTACCTCGAGTCGCCATGGGCAAATAGGTGGCAATATAAAATAAATGAATAAACAAATGAACAAATGAATGAACGAATGAACAAATGAACGAATCAACGAACGAACGAATGGAGTCCCTGATCTTGTGGCTTAAAAGAGCCACAGCATTTATTTTATCCTGAGTCTAAATAAGTGCCGGAGAGAATATTCTCTTAAATCACCAAAGCCATAGACTGCTAGGGGACGTCTTTCTGATGGGAATAGGTGACAAAACTAAGACTTCTTTTCCTCCTCATTGCATTCCCCACTCAGCATGGCATGCGCACGGCCCAATCTTTAATTAATAAAAATGAAAATGATAACTATCTGCATAGTATACTCTTCTCTGATCCTCAGACACTCATGCCTTGGTATTTGCTAGAAGGAAGACAGACGGGAAGTAGTGATAGACAAATAGGAGCCCTGCATATAGCACAAGTAGTCCTCAATTTGTTTAGTGACCATTCAAAGTTACAACGGGACGGAAAAAAGTTACTTATGAACGTTTTTCACACTTTTGACTGTGGCAGCATCCTCCATTGTTACAGGATCAAAGTTTGGGCACCTGACAACTGGCATGTACAGATCGTTCTCGACATAAAGCAGTTCATGTAGTGACTGTTCAAATTTACAATGGCACCGAAGAAAAGTGACTTCTGACCACTTTTCACACTTACGACCTTTGTAGAAATAGAGTAGACTAGAAAAGAATTAGAATTAGAATAGAATAGAATAGAATAGAATAGAATAGAATAGAATAGAATAGAATAGAATAGAATAGAATAGAATTCTTTATTGAACAAGTGTGATTGGACACACAAGGAATTTGTCTTGGTGCAAATGCTCTCAGTGTACATCAAAGAAAAGATACATTTGTCAAGAGTCAGGAATCATCAGGTCCAACACTTAATGATAGTCATGGGGTACAATAAGCAATCCAATCATACTAGGAAATAGTCAATAAAAATCGTAAGGATACAAGCGACAAGGTTACAGTCATACAGTCACAAGTGGGAGGGGGAAGGGGGATAAGGAGTGATGAGAAGATGAATAGTAATAGTAATGCAGACTTTGTAATAGTTGAACAGTGTTGAGAGAATTATTTGTTTAGCAGAGGGATGGCGTTCAGGAATAAACTGTCCTTGTATCTAGTTGTTCTGGTGTGCAGTGCCCTATAGATCTATAGCTTGTAGCATTCCCATGGTCATGTGATCAAAATTCAGATGCAACTGGTTCATACTTATGACCGTTGCTGTGTCCGAAGGTCCTGTGATCCCCCTTTGCAAGCAAAATCAACGGGGAAGCCAAATTCACTTAAAAACCATGTTACTGACATATCAACTGCAGTGATTCAGTTAACAACTGTGGCAAGAAAGGTCATAAAATGTGGCAAAATCCACTTAACAAATGTCTCCCTTAACAGAAGTGTTGGGCGCAATTGTAAATTGAGGACTACCCACATGCAAATGAAATACATGAGGAAGTGAAGCAATTCTTAAGCGTCCTTTCTATTCCAGGTGACTCTCACCTTGTACGGCCAGGAAGGAGAGAGTGAGCCGCATCATTTGATGGACCCCGACACCCCAGTTTTTGAGCGAGGGGGTGTGGATATCTTTCTCTTATGCACCCTCTTTCCTCTTGGGGAACTACAGAGTATCAGACTGTGGCATGACAATTCAGGAACGAGCCCTGCCTGGTATGTAAGAGAGAGAACCGAAGTAAAGATGTCCTTTTATCCTCCTTTTGCAAAGAGGACATCTTCTGAAATACTTCTTTATTGGTTAAGTTAATACTTTACTTTCTGATTAAGTTTTTTTTTTTTTTTGCATGGTTTTGCATTGAATTAATGCAAAATTACTAGGTTGGCAGAGCTTCTGCCAACCTAGCATTTCGAAAGCATGTAAAAATGCAAGTAGAAAAATAGGGACCCCTTTGTTGGGAAGAGAACAGCGTTCTGTGCACCTTCAGTGTTTAGTCATGCCAGTCACATGAACACAGAGACCTCTTTGGACAGTGCTGGCTCTTCGGCATTGTAACAGAGATGAGCAGCGCCCCCTAGAGGCAGGAAATGACAACCATGTGTGTGCGAGGGGAACCTTTACCTTTAACTCGTAATGATGGGTGTGAGCTGGGCAGCCATACCAATTTAAGAAATAAAGACATGAATAAAGAAATAAAATTGTTCTCTTTCCTGAAGGTTGAAGGAAGGGATCTTCTATTTTAATTCATGATTCCCACCTACCCCAATTTAAAGGGGCCCTCAAACACATTGGGTTACAATTCTAGCCCTTGTTAGATTAACCTTTATAGATTGGAGACATCCGTGGGAGTGTTAGACTGTGACTTCTGAAAGGCATCCAGTTGAAAAATTAATGTAGTTTGGTGTTGAGAGTGTCCTCAGTGTGAGACATGAAATATTACTGCTTTTTACTAAGCGAGCCTAAAAATAGCTCGTGTCCAGAACGTGCTGGCCAGTTGCCAATCTACTCCATCAAGAATAAGACTGCAAGGCAGCTTCAAGTGATTTTTTTTGTGGGGACCGGGGGAGTAAAAAATATCCCAGATTTGTAGGCTAGGTTCACCCTTTCTACCAACCTAGCTATTCTATGACTAAGGCGGGGCTAGAATTCACTGTCTCCCAGTTTCTTGTCTGGTGCCTTAATTACTAGACCAAACTGGCTCTCTGTGTTGTGTGGTGTGGAAACCAGATTACTTTGCCTTGCTAACCATCTAACTATGCCATTGCTTAAAATAATGCATGAACTTCATTGTGTCCTTTCTTTTATATTTTTTATTCAAAGGTATGTGAATCGTGTTCTCGTCCATGATGTGGCCACTGATCAGAAGTGGTATTTTCTTTGTAACTCTTGGCTGGCCATTGACGTTGGAGATTGCGTCCTAGATAAAGTCTTCCCTGTGGCCACTGAACAAGACATGAAGCAGTTTAGGTGTGTATTTTTGTTTGTTTTGGAAAGTGGTGTGTCTAGAACACAGTATATTTTTCTACCCAACAAAGGCTCAAAAAAAAAATAAAAAGTTTGGTCAAGTTTCCGGAATTCTATTCGTATTTTTAAAAATTGTCTCTAGGGGTAATTAATTGGCAAACAAAAAGCAACAGTCTTTGCTTTGGTTCCTCATCTTGTCTCTTTCATTTCTCTTCAGCAATCTCTTTTTCATGAAGACCTCCAAAGGTTTCCGTGACAGCCATATCTGGTACTCCATTTTCAACCGTTGTCCACGCAGCTCTTTTACACGAGCCCAGAGAGTGTCTTGTTGCTTCTCGCTTCTTCTGTGCACTATGTTGACCAGCATCATGTTTTGGGGAGTGCCCAAGGATCCAGCAGACCAAAAAATGGATTTAGGTAATAGCATCATGGCTTTATTGCTTTGGAGTACAGTAGGAAGGACAACTAAGAGGAGTTAAGAGGGCTATCCAAGTATGAAATCTAGCCACAGAGAACAAATTCTAGATCTGATGCTTTTTGCTTTGAAGTTGGTGGCACTTTGAGAATGTTTTCTTGATTTCTCCCCTTACTAAAAACCATACTGACCTACAGTATGCTAAATGACTGTTATAAAGAAGTTGGAGGAAAACTTACAGGATGCTTAATCTGTATGAAACCTGCTGCATAAATGCTTTGCCGGGACAGATAGAGTAAGAGCTATTGAGTCTGCCATTGGTAGGTGAAACATGTTTTGAGTACTGAATCTTGTTTGTGGTTTGTATTTGGAGATGACCAAGAGGAGTCTGGCATATGAAAAGAAAAAGAGAAATAGAAAAGAACAGGGAATGACAGTTAGGGAAGATGGTGAGATGGATGTTCCCAATTATTATTGGGGGAAAAAAAGAGAGAGAGAGAAGAGTAGGGGAAGATGGGTTGGGATCATTCATCCTAACTCTTGCACCTTCCAGATAGATTGGAACTACAAATGCCAAATTATCAGGCATTACAGTCAAAGGTCAAGGAAGCTGGTGTCCCAGCGTAGCTATGAATCATCTTCAAAGGAACTTTTGTTAGCCTCAAACATTTGTCAATAGAACCCTTGTTTAAAGACTCAAAGCCACACACTTCTGTTGGAACAATACTCTAGTTTTCTTCCAACCATCTACCTGTGTTAATTATAACTCATATGACTCCTATGCAGCATGGCCAAATGCTTCGTTAATGTCAATATTAGTCATCACCTGGTGCACTTGAATGGGGTTCACTTGGTTTCTTATTGGCATTATTTAAAGTAGGACTCACACATTATGCTAAACCATGGCTTCCAAATCATTAAAATTGGTTTTGCAAAAAAATAGATTGTCAAAACTGGTCAAGCACATGACTCTTCTTTTTCGCTTGCTCTCTCCAGGCAAGATAGAGTTCACGTGGCAAGAAGTGATGATTGGTTTTGAAAGTTCCATCCTGATGTTCCCCATCAACTTGCTCATTGTCCAGATCTTCAGGAATATTCGTTCTCAGTTTAAGAAAGAACAGAAACCAGGGAAAAGTGGGCGTGTATCCCCTGACTTGCCTTCTCTTCCCCAACAACCTCCCTCAAATGTGTCCCTCACCGCTGAGGCTGTGATCAAGGCAAGTGATTGTAGCTATTTATGGCGAGTGAGACAGTTGGTTTGACTCACACAAGATATGCCATCTCAGATAGGAAGCTCAAGTAGCAAATGATGCGTAAGAACAGCCTAAGACAGGGGTCTCCAACCTTGGCAACTTGAAGACTTGTGGACTTCAATTTCCAGAATTCTGGGAGTTGAAGTCCACAAGTCTTAAAGTTGCCAAGGTTGGAGACCCCTGGCCTAAGACATATTGCTTTCTATGGCAAAACAGAAAATGAGGCTCAGGTGCATCTAAGTACCCAAAACCCCAGGAAGGCATCCATCCCACAAATATCTTTCAAATATATAACTTATATAAATATATACATAAATAACTTATAATAAAATAAAACAAGGAGCTGAATGCCCATATGACTTGATTAGAACTTAGACAGTTGTCTTATAGACTTCTCAAAAGTAAGGTAGTGCTATTGAAGAGCAAGACTTCTGTCTGGAAAGCTCTGTTAGTCAGAGCAGACAGTGCTGACCTCTATGGGCACTCAACCCATAGAGATCTCAGAGATTCCATAACTCAGATAGTCTACTCTAGGGGAGCATCATGTACCCCTGGTTGCCTATCTGACCCAGTGACACAGTTTCTTAGTGGAAGAGTCTCAGGTAGCTCTTTCTCTGGCATTTTTCAACTTGCATTTCTTCCCATTGGAGGAAAGTAGAATTTGGTGTTAGATGAGGAACTTTGAGACCCAGTTTCAAATCCACCCCACTATATAGAAGTTCATTAGGTGACTTTGGGCTAGTGTCTTTCAGCCCAACCTGCCCTTTGGAAATTTTGGGAGAAAAACTGGAAGAGCGCTATATATATAGTCTCTTGAGCTTCTGGGGAAAAAAACGGGCTATATATCTAATACATTAATTTTTAAAAACCAGGAAAAGGCCCTAAGTTATTTTCATGAGAATAAGTTTTTGCTTAGGTCAGATTAGACAATCTGGGATGGAGAGGCTGTCCATTTCTCCTTAAAAAGGAGACTATTTGTAGCTCAGAGTTGAAATGAAGGCTTCTCAGTGTTCTCTGAGCTTTGTTGTTTTCCTGCAGACGCTTCAGTATTCAAACTCAGTGATATTACCTAGTTGGGTAATGAAACGTCTGCAGAATTGAGCAACCAAGTTCAGAGAGCATCAAGGACCCCTCATTCCTCTTTGTCTTCTCCTGTCTTGTGTGACTCCTTGATCTTCCATTTCCATTCCCCCCAAAATGTGAGGTTCATCTTTGGCCCTCAAAAGTCAGGAAAACTGTGATTTCAGAAAGATTGGCCTTTTAAAAGCTTGATTTTTTTTATTTAAAGCCCCTGAATAATTTTAGGAAAAAAGTTAGAGTTCTTTTTTCCTCAGGGATTGAATTTTGGAGAGTTTGGGATTTTTTTTTTTTCCTCCTGTCTGTGTATCCCAACACAACACTGAAAGATCAAAACTCTCATCCAGAATAGGTCGCCTAATCTTGCTTTAGAAGAAAAAACACAACATGTGGTTTGTTATCGGTATGGAAGGAACGCAAAGGGCATCCCAGTGATTCTGTCCAATTTCTTTTTTCTTTTTAACTATCATTCTTGTAACCATTTTATCCAGGATATTAGGCGGATTGCCAATTCCCTGTTCAAAACCTTGAAGGCTCCTTTACCTTCCTCGGATCCAGATTTTAGTAAATCGACCGATATCAACAAACTGCTGGCCTTGGTGGAGGACATTATCTGTCAGCAGAACAGGGTGGGAGAGGAATTTTACGATGAGAGCAAAAAGAAAGATGACCCCATTATCATTAGTCTCGGGCTGGTGGATCTAGAAGGTAAGTCATATGTGGCAGGAGTCCCATAAGTGAAGGAGAGGGTGACCTCAAAACTGAATCTTAATTAGCCAATTAAAATCTCCTTCCGTTGTGGTGGTAATTAAGCTGGTTATTCTTCCCATTTGTCTCACACAGGCAGGTGTGTTTAAATTGGCTGTTAGCACTATCTCCTCTCTCTCTATAAATGAACGTGGATTTTCACAGTTCTGGACCTTATTATTACATGTGTTGAATGCAAAATTAAGTTTGTCCCTAAGCACATTTTTATATAAAATTTCAGAACAGTGATACGTTTTTTATAATTCTCAAATAACCTACTTCCTTCCTTCCTTCCTCCCTTCCCCCCTTCTCTCCTCTTCCCTCCTTCTCTCATCTGAAATATATATCTACATTATTTCCTTCCTTCCTTCTCTCCCTTCTCTCCTCTTCCCTCCTTCTCTCATCTGAAATATATATCTACATTATTTCCTTCCTTCCTCCCTGCCTCTTCCCCTTCCTCCTTTCTTTTTCTCCTCTTCTATTCTCTCCTTTTCTCATCTGACATTCATATCTATATTATTTCCTTCCTTCCTTCTCTCCTCTCCTCTCTTGTCTGACATATATAAATCTACATTATTTCCTTCCTTCCTTCCTTCCTTCCTTCCTTCCTTCCTTCCTTCCTTCCTTCCTTCCTTCCTTCCTTCCTTCCTTCCTTCCTTCCTTCCTTCCCTCCTCTCCTCTCGACTGACATATATATTTACATTTCCTTCCTTCCTTTCTTCCCTCCTCTCCTCTTCCCTCCTTCTCTCATCTGATATATATTTACATTTCCTTCCTTCCTTCCCTCCTTCTCTCGTCTGATATATATTTACATTTCCTTCCTTCCTTCTGTCCTCTCCTTCTCTCATCTGACATATATATTTACATTTCCTTCCTTCCTTTCCTTCTTCTCTCGTCTGATATATATTTACATTTCCTTCCTTCCTTCCGTCCTCTCCTTCTCTCGTCTGACATATATATTTACATTTCCTTCCTTCCTCTCCTCTCCTCTCCTCTCTCCTCTCCTCTCCTCTCCTCACCTTCTCTTGCCTGACATATATATCTACATTATTTCCTCCCGTCCTCCTTTCACCTTCCCCTCCGCCTCTTTCCTCCCAGAAAAGAGAAGGACGCCGAGCCCAGAGAGAGGGATGGAGGAAAAGCTGAAGCACCGGGATTACAAGCGTTGCCTCCATGCCCAGCTACAGCACATGGAGCTTGAACTGGAGCTTCTGGGGCCTCAGCGCTTCCAGGACCCGCATAGCTACTCCCAGGCGGTTCGACAAGTGCGACACATGAAGCGCTTTTTGGAAAGTCAGCTCTGCTCCGCCACGCCTGACAGCGAAAGGTAGAAACAGTGCACTTACACCCAGAACTTTAGCACCGCTCCTGTTTCGTAGGAAATTGCTTCAAAAAGACAACAAGACACAGAGAACTTAGCATTCCACATTCACTCCTGGCTTCAATATATCTTTGTCTTTATCACAGGAAATCAAATTGCTATTAATCTTCACAGGGATTCCAATATAGCAATAATTCTTTACTTTTAGGAGTCCGAATTAACTGTCTTTTTACTGAGGGAGCCCAGATTTATCCTTTTACTAGTCTTGGGAATTCGAAGATAGTACCATCTTTTTACTATTCTGTCCCCTATAAATACTGACTGAATGTATAAAGCAGATAGACAACTCCACAAAGCATACAGCATGGTTTAGCAAGTGGAGATGCTGGATGAGGGGCGGCTTCTGATCTCCCTGAACAGCCATGGAAACATCCTGGAGGACTTTGAGCCAGTTGCCTCTTCTTAGCTCAGCCTACTCCCAGAGTTTGTTCGTTTATGTGCTTCTTTGTTTATTTGATTTGAACTGCCGCCTATTCGCCATGGTGACTCAAGGAGGCTTTACAGCATATAAAACCCCGATGTAAAGCAATAAAACTTGTAAAATCAAATAAATTAATATAGTAAAATCACCCCCCACCTCCCCCACCCCAGCGACAGCAGATCGCCTGAGCCATTTAATGGGCTCCATCCCGCTCTGGGTTCCCCAGGCCCGCTGGCAGAACCAGGTCTTCAACACCTTCCTGAAGAGAGTCAGAGAGGAGGCCATTTTAATCTCTGGGGGAATGATGTTCCAGAGGGAGGGAGCCACCACAGGGAAGGCCCTTCTTCTGGGTCCCACCAGGTGTATCTCCCTCAAGGATGGGAGCTGAAACGTTCCCTGCCTCCCCACTCTAATGGGTTGGGTAGATGTGACCGGCAAGAGACGGTCCCTCAGATAGCCTGGTTCTTACTGGATAAATTGAAAAAATAATCCTTGACAACCTAAAGAAAATGTGGGATACATTTCTCAATAATTGGTCCTTCAAGCACCACAGAATGCTACTTCACATCAGACTCATCCATAAGACCTGTAGAGAGGAATGGCTGAAGTTCTCATTGTACAACAGTCTTGGTCTTCCTTCCTTCCTTCCTTCCGGTTCAGCTCCTTCTCTATTTTTTTGTTCCTTCTCTATTTTTTTTTTCCACGGTGTGGAATTGATTGATTGCAAGTGGTATCCGACCCTGGTGCCACCCATGTTCTTTGTTACTCTAGGAACTCACCAACTCCAACCCTTCCTGGAGATAACAAGAAAGAATTGACATCTAAAGGTTTACCTTGGTGGTTCGTATTTGTCGGCTGGTTCCTGGTGGTCCTGACCAGTGGAGTCTCTGGTTTTTTCACCATGCTGTATGGACTGCATTATGGCAAGGATAATTCCATCAAGTGGCTGATTTCCATGGCCATCTCTTTCTTTGAGAGCCTCTTCATCACCCAGCCATTAAAGGTATCTTTTTTGTTATGTCTCCTCTATGAAGTCTCCAACCCTAGTTAGGAAAATGTAGTTTGATTTGAAAGTTGCCTTCAAAGTGTTTTATTGCCACTAAGCTTTCCCTAATCTTGCTTGGCTTCCAAAGATGTGTTTTGAAGTTCGGAACAGGTGGTCATTCAACAAAATGCTGACAAGCACAGGGGAAAGGTGCAAGAAGGTGTGTTTCGATTGGCTATGAAGTGGATAGACCAAAAATGTCATGTTTCTCTATGGAAGACAGAACCTAAACATTTTTGATATAATCCACAATATGAGAAGAAGACAATTGCGATATGTACACAAGGTTGTACTATATGGTTGTCTTCAGGCATCATGCTTGACCTCATGTAACAAAGACATAGCAAATGCATTCTTATAACATGCCAAGCCTGGTTAGTTTCAACTTTGATATTTTTTTTGTGAGTTAGTACATTCTGGACATCCTGACAATTTGATTAATTTATTACTCATTGTGCTGGACAAAACAAGAAAAGTGGATTAATTCAGTAACTACAGTAGACTAACTTTCTGTCTTCACTTGGAAAACAAAATGGATGTTATATTTTTTAAAAATAATTTTCAAAAGGGACTGTAGGATATCAAAAGGTAAGTCTGTGGACGTGGGCACAAACATCTCAGTCAAAGTTGACTATGTACTGTTCTTTTCTAGGTTCTTGGGTTTGCTGCTTTCTTTGCTCTGGTTCTGAAAAAGGTAGAAGAGGAAGATGAGGAGAACGCATCTATTAACGGCCCTTTGTCGGTCACAGGTAATCTATTTAACTCATTGAGACCTGGAGCACAGTATCTGTGTCTTTCCAGGTTGAGCTGAACATACTGTAGCAGGCCCTGCTGAGGGATTACTAGTTTAGTAATATATGGGGAGGTAGTATATACCTGAACAAAAAAGGCAAAAAATAAAAGCAATTGATAAAAAAAGATGCCAGTAATTAAACCAGAGAATAAAAATGTCTGCTTCACAAAGGAGAAGTTTGCTAGAACAAAAAAATATCTCAAATGACTAAAGAAAAACAGCATGGAAGATCCTGGGATATGCTATTGGGATAAGTTGCCTCGTAATCTGAATATGATCAACAAAAGGTCTTCCTTGTTCTATCCAACTATATGGTATTTCCATCAAAAGTGGAACACAGAAAATAGTCTATCATTCAGGTTTTTAGTAGTGGCCACTACTACAAGTATAATCTCTGAGCTTTCCTGCATCTAAGCCATGGACAGACAATAAGATTATGTTTCTTATATTTTGCTATTTGTCATACTTTCTGGTGCTCATGGGAACTAAACTCCAAAACATCTGGAGGATAAACAGGTGGCTTCCCCTAAATTGTGTTGCTGTGGTTTTAGAAGTAATTCTTGATGTTTTGAATTATGCCCGCAAGCAGTAGTGGTAAGCGGTTGGGTGGAAAGGATGATTCCATCAGTTTTAGCTTCTGTCATCTCGTTTTTCTAAATTTGTCAAATTTGGTTCCTTCGTTACTCATTCTGCCATTTACAGATTTGGGCTATCACACTGAGACAACGGAAATCGATTTTTTTTAAATGCACAGAAATATTATAAATTCTTGTGTATGTTTCTCCAAATATTGTACACATCACTTCCATTTGGATTTTTGTAGCTGTACAGTTTTCAACCATTTCTTACCAGAATAAATACTTGCACATGAAATGCATGAATATACACATCTTTGTGCAGACTTTCCCCATGTCCATATTTTGGGGTTAGCGCAAACTTTCACAGAGTGCATGTGAAAAGATAACTGAGTTTGAATAGAAGATCAGTTTACAGCTAGATGAATATAGAATAACTGAGTTGGAAGGGACCTTGGAGGTCTTCTAGTCCAACCCCCTGCCTAGGCAGGAAACCTTACACCACTTCAGACAAATAGTTATCCAATCTCTTATTTAAAAACTTCCAGTGTTGAAGCATTCACGACTTCTGGAGGCAAATTTTTCCATTGATTAATTGTTCTAACAGTCAAGAAATTTCTCCTTAGTTCTAAGTTGCTTTTCTCTTTGTTCAGCTTCTACCCACTGCTTCTTGTCCTGCCCTCAGATCCTTTGGAGAAT
Organism: Pseudonaja textilis; assembly: GCF_049901715.1. Classification (NCBI taxonomy): domain Eukaryota; kingdom Metazoa; phylum Chordata; class Lepidosauria; order Squamata; family Elapidae; genus Pseudonaja; species Pseudonaja textilis. The sequence goes on from NC_142000.1 coordinate 7,121,108, forward strand.
AGCTTGACCTGGCTCTTCTTTGTGGCACCACCTGAGATACTGGAACACTGCTATCATGTCACCCTGAAAACATAATAAAAGTCTCTTTCAACCTTAGTACCACAATAATTATTCTAAGAGTGAGGATAAGATTATTCCTTGGGTGAGCACATCCTAAAAATATGATTCCGGAAAGTCTATTTTTCCATGAGAAGTTGGTTTAAAAAAAACAAAACACTTTGGTTTTGTTAGAGAATGAGTACATTTCCAACTATTTTGGACATCTGCCAGTTCTCCTAGTGTCTTTGAAGAGCAAGTACTGCACCATTTATGCGTCTTTTCTTCCTGATTATCTATTTTTATCTCCTCTTTAAGTTGAATGTTTTCTCTCTTCTTATTCCTTTCGATAGCTATGATGAGCACAGGATCATTTGTTTTGCTTGGTATCTATTTTCTTCTTTCGTTTTTTTGGTCTGTAATCTGAGTGTTAGGTAAGTCTCATTATTATGCTTATCTAAACATTGAGCTTTTCTGTTTGAGCTTTGAACTCTCTTCTGAACGTGTATTTTAATATTGCTTTCCTTTTCAATAAGAGCATAAAACAAGTTGCATGCAAACTGAATCCAGCATCAAATAAGGGCATCAAAGGAAAGTCTTGGCTTCAAATAGGCAGTCGAGAAGAAGAATAAAAATCGGTGGTTGATTAATAGTGTTCCAAATATTAGGTATCCAGGTCAATAACGTGATAATTCAAAAGAATATCTTATACACTTTGAAGATAAACCCTGCTGCATTAAATAGAAATCATTCCATTGCATGTACTGTATATTTAAGAATAACCTACATATTTACCTGGAAATAGTTCCGTTCAGTTTAGTAACTGAAAGGAATTCGGTCTCATCTATGCATTTATAGTTTTGATATACTTTTTGATAAGTTTTGATATGCCACAAAGAAGAGAGGGTCAACTTATTTTCCAAAGCACCAGAAGGCAGAATAAGAAACAATGGATGGAAACTATTCCCAAGGAGAGAAGCGACCTGGAATTAGGGACACATTTCCTAAGAGTGAGGACAATTAACCAGCGGAACAACTTGCCTCCAGGAATCATGGGTGCTCCATCACTGGAGGTTTTTAAGAAGAGACTGGACAGTCACTTGTCTGAAATAATTGTAAATAATCACTTGTCTGTTTCAGCAGGGAGTTGGACTTGAGCGGGGAGACGAACTTCCATTCTATTCAATGCTATTAAGTGAGATTGCAAAGTTTGGCCCTAAAGAATCGTGTGATTGGATGTCTCTTGGTGTCTACATATGCTGTTACATATAGGGCTTCTAAAAATAAACTTCACGGTTCCAACTAGTGCATTTTATAACAGTTAATAAGTCTGCTTGGGTGTTTTTGTGGGGGCAGGTGATCTAACTCCTATCTTTGGGGTGAGCAGAGATAGTGGAAATAACATCTACCAGCCTCCTCCCGCTACCGACATTGAGAAAATGAAGAGGGACCATATCAAGGAGCAGAAAGCCTTTGCCCTGATCCGGGAAATATTGGGTATGTTTTAGGCCTGTACTCTGAAAAACTGTTGAAGGAAAGGACGCTTCGGATTAAAGCCTGGCTTTTGTAAGGCTAGCAAGCCTTTGGCCTCTGGTATGTCATCCGCGTCATTTCCCATTTATTTTGAAAATTCGCACCAGGAGCTGTGATTCTTTTCGCTGTCGAACTGTCGGGCACAAGAAATCAGGCACCCAGGTTATTCAAATGAGTGCAAGTTTAATCCATGCTAGCTCTACAAGAATCTGAACGACTGACGGTCAGGTGAAATTGGTGGTAGATAAGAGTCAAAGGAACTCAAAGAGGGCCGGACTTAAATCTATTGTGAGCGTGAAGGGACTCCAAACTGATGACATGCATGACTCCTCCCCTAGGGGCTCAAGCTGCCCACCTCCTGAACTATCTTTGACATCTGGTTGACCAAGTGTTTGGGGTGTGGGAAGGTGCATGAAAGATTAGGAAGTAAGATTGGTCAGGATCCCTGATTTGAATGCGTTAGCAAGCAACAGAATCAACCTGCACCATGATAAAAATCATGCAACGGTTCTCCCAGCATCAGTCTTGGACTCGGGAATATAATTTGTTTTCTATGTTTCTATGCATCTTTTCTTCAGCCTACCTGGGATTCTTATGGATGTTGCTCCTGGTAGCCTACGGACAGCGTGATCCAAACTCCTATTATCTCAACAAACATATTGAGAACAGTTTCACAGAAGGATTTGAAGAGGTTTTAAGTTATCAGGACTTCTTCAAGTGGGCTAGAACCATCTTAATCAGCAACTTATACGGGCCCTATGAAGGTACGGTGATATAGGGGCCTATGGCAGCTGTCTCAAACCAAACTGAATGCAGTATTATTCTCACAGAGTTCTTTGTTAAGAAAATATATTGAGATGAATGGGCCGGGGTTACAAAACTTCTAATAACTGAATTATTTCTTCGTTTGTTCATTTATATCCTACCTGTATTATTTTTACAAAAAAAATCAAAGCAGCAAACATATCCACATCTTCCTCTTCCTATTTTCTCCACAACAGCAACCCTGTGAAATGAAGAGTGATTGGGCCAAAGTCACCCAGCCGGCTTTTATACCTAAGGCAGGACTAGAACTCACCATCACCCAATTCCTAGCCTGATGCCTTAACCACAGCACCAACCTTTACTCTAATGTACCTTTAAATGGATTTTTCTCTCTAACTGCCATCATAATATACAGCAAGGAGGCTGGAGGCAGTAAGGGTGTCTTGAATTATTTTGCAGATACTTTTTGTTGGTAGGGTAACTTGGTGTTTATGCTACAGTGTTTAGCATAAAAAGGTCACCAAACTTTTGGGGTGCTGAGCATTATCATTCAATAATGGGGAAAGGAAGGAAAGAAGGGGAGAAGGAAGGAAGGAGCCAAAATACATTTAAATGGCCAAAATGCAATTCAAACTCTAATAACTGAGTTCAGTTAATTGTTGTCATGCAACCTAAGCCTTGTGAGATCATCAGACAGATCTCAGAAGATTTTGGGGATTTCAAAATACATAGACGCATACATGGATACCAGAGGTGGTATTTAGCAGGTTCTGACCAGTTCTGCAGAAATTTTGAAATTTTTTTTACCGGACAACCGGCAAATACCACCTCTGACTGGCCCCACCCCCATCTATTCCCTGTCTCCTGAGTCCCAGCTGATTGGCTGGGTCTTCTTTGGCTGCCCTGCACAGAAGAACGGAGCTGGAAAGCTGGTTAGTGGAGTGGAGAGGGAATGGAGATTTTGCAGTATCCTTTCCCTGTCATGCCTACCAACCCATGTCCACCAAGCCAAGCCAAGCCCACCAAGCCACGCCCACAGAACTGGTAGTAAAAAAAATTGAATCCCACCACTGATGGATACACAGACACACACCATATTATCTCCACGTACAACTGGAGGAATCATGAACCATGTTTTCAGTCCTTGGTTTGAAGCTGAAGCAACTGAAAAGAGAGAAAATTACTTTGAAGCTCTGCAAATGCGTACGGGTTGAACGGCATATTCAAACCCTCCTTCCTTCTCAAATCCTCCCCAGGTTTCATCACAGATGGCAACTCCAAACTGGTGGGGAGTGCTCGGATTCGGCAAGTGAGAGTCAAGGGCAATTCCTGCCCCATTGATCCAAGCTTAAATAGGACAGTCAGAGAGTGCCGCGCCGCCTATTCCTTTGACACAGAGGATATGGGAGATTATGGCGTCAACTGGAATGGCTCTTTCTTGGACAACTCTTCAGAGTTCTATTCAGCTTGGCAATATCAGAGCCAGGCAAGGCTGAGAGGACACCCCATCTGGGGCAAACTGGCTGTTTACAGAGGGGGAGGCTATCTTGTTCACCTGGGGATGGATTCCACCAATGCCTCCAGGTAACTTCTGGCTGCTACATGGGTTGGGTTGGCTCTGTGGTTCTTAGGGCAAAGCAGCAATCTGGATTTGAAGGGAAAAGAATGAAGTGGCAGTGAATGTAAATTTAGGGTTCTTTCCTGCTGCCTCTTTGTGGAGGAAAATAGAATAGAATAAGTTGGAAGGGACCTTGGAGGTCTTCTAGCCCCCTGGTTGGGCAGGAGACCCTATTATTGGGGTAAGGGTTTGGCTGTGCCTTAGATTGGGCGTGGCCAATTCTTGCCCCAACTGCTCAAGTCTTAACAAGAGTAAGTTCTCAATGTCATAGGAGCAACTAATTGTTCATCCATTGATTTATACCACCAGAATTCTCCAATACTTGTTCGATAACACCTGGCTGGATAGCTTTACGAGAGCTTTGTTTGTCGAGTTCACCGTCTACAATGCAAATGTGAACCTGTTCTGCATCGTGAGCCTGATGTTTGAAACCAACGCCTTAGGTAAGAGCTGGAGATGTTAGACCGGAATCTATCTATGATAATTTAGGAGAGCTCCTGGGTGCCTATTATGGCCAGATTGCAACACATACAAACAAATTGATGGAGCTTCACATCGTCTTGTGTTCTGTCTTTAAATTGCTGGCTGAATATAAAGACAGTCAGGCAAACTCTACAAAGGCTTCCATACAAAGTTTCTTTATTGGATCACAAGGCATCCTCAAGGTATAACTCACAGTTATGTTGAGATTCATCTAATGTCCAAATCTTTGCCTAGCTGACTTCGTAGTGTGAAAATACAGTTATCTTCATCCCATAACGATGGAGCAAAGCAGCACGATGCTGCTGGGGTCCAAGCAAGAATAATGGAAACTCCCCCAACCCAACCAAGGGTCAATTCAGTGACCAATCAGGATTACAGATGTGGCCACTTGACATGAACTACATTTCCCAAGATACATTAATTACATTTCCCATGAGGCATTCCCTTAAGGGGACAGCTCCCAATTCCCAATTAACTAAATACTGTCTGGACAGCGCATCTTGACTTTTTGGACTGTCCCCTGAAGACATTCCTGATTACGCCATTGGAAAGGGGATGAGTAGAATCTGCTGCCTTCTTATCCTCTCCCTACTTGGGGGAAGGCTTAAGGAAAATAAGTGCATTATAGGTGGACAGGGGGAAGGGCAAGAGGCTCAGAAGAGACCCTCCCTAGTTTCTCAGGGGGTTAAAGAGATGGGTGGGTGGGTGGAGAGAATTGTACTTTCAGATGTGCAAAATTGATGGCGGCCTTGTGGGATGTACGAGATAGGAATCACAACCAGATGAGCTAATTCTACTTCATTGTAAAGCTAGATTGACAGAATCTTGCAAGATGGAAAGTATAATTTTCTCCCCCATCTCCTTTATAGACCAAGAAATTAGGAGGGTCTCTTCTAGATTGGGTTAGTTTTTCACCTGACCTTTCCCTTAGTAGTATCCCTTGTCCACTCTCCCAAGTTCTGTCCCTTTTTCCATTACTGATGTCTTACTTCCTTCAAGGGATTTCGTTGGATTTTGAGGCTAGGTCTATGCAACGCTGTGGATTCTTTCTCCAAAGCATGCACAATGCTAATGCAACCTATGCTCCTTTTTCTTCTCCTCGTGTGATGCAAAGAGCTTCCTGGCAGTTGTCCGTGATACCAGTAAAGGAGAATATTTGTAGCTGAGGGTTGAAATGAGAGGGCTTTGGTGCTCTCTTGATTGTTCTTGAAAACAACGAAGCTCAGAGAGCACCGAGAACCAAGGACCCCTGATTGTCCATGCTTTTAGTCCAGCAAATATAGAATAGAATAGAATAGAATAGAATAGAATAATAGAGCTAGAAGGGACCTTGGAGGTCTTCTAGTCCAACCCCCTGCCTAGGCAGAAAACCCTACACCACTTCGGACAAATAGTTATCCAATCTCTTATTTAAAAACTTCCAGTGTTGAAGCATCCACGACTTCTGGAGGCAAATTGTTCCACTGATTAATTGTTCTAACAGTCAAGAAATTTCTCCTTAGTTCTAGGTTGCTTCCATCCCTGATTAGTTTCCACCCATTGCTTCTTGTCCTTCTCAAGATGAAACATGCATATAAGTGTCATTATGCATTGGTCTATGTAGGTTTATCTGTCCTGTTGATTTAATTACACTTATACTATGCATGACTTGAGCTGCCCTGCTCTAGAACTATTGTCTGCAGGTGGCATAACACACAAATCCACTGAAATAAGACGGCAGTTGACTACAATCTGGATGCAGGAAAAGGCTTTGTCCACGTGAGCGTTGCTGTTAAAGAGGCCAAAGTCTGCCGTTGATCTCCGCTTTTGCATGACAAGACGGCTTGCAGGTTCAATGAAATAGTTTCCAACTCTAGCAAAACCGTAGAATAAGTCAAGGCTGAAGGAATGGCGTACATTCATGCCACTCGCATGCTTTCATACTGAGCATCCAAATCAACCTCGTGCAGAAACGGAATGATCTGGATACCAATTTTTATTTTCCATCACTTCAGCTCAGTGTGAGTTCTCACATCCCTGATTTTAATCCCTCAAGAAATAAACATTTTTTATATAGCTGCTTAAGGCAGCTGGGGAATTCCCTCTGAGTTGTCTTCACTGTGTCATGTCATCACACCTTTAAAATGCTGCAATTTCAGGGGAGCTAAAGAAAGAGCTATCTAAAGGATGTCTGATAATTAGATATCTAAAGGACATCTGAGAATTGTTTTTGTTTGTTTTGGCCAAATTTCCATCCTAAAGGTCAAAACTACAATGGGAGCAAGCAAGGGAGGCCTCTTGGAACAATATTTTCAGTAATTATGAGTGCTTTTGATGAAGATGTCTAGTTCTTTGAAGTAACAAGCAAGAATGTGACATTCAGATAAGAACTGGTTCAAATTGGCCAGAGACCAGAATTTCCCCCCAAAGCTGAAAACCTGAAAACTCATTCCAATATGAGAACCACACCTAGTGAATATGCAATTGGGCATTAACAAGATCAAACTAAGGTGGTGGGATAATATGAAATATTACATAGTACATTCTAGAGCTACTGAGCATGCTCACTAGATGACAGATGAGTCAATTGATGCTTACCAATGAAAGAACACATTTCAAACACAGTAAGTTTGAACTGCATATAAAGTGATTCCCAATCCTTATAAGGAGCTTCTCACCTTGTATCTATGGGATATGTTTATGCATAAATAAAGAAATATTAATCCTGCTTTCTCTTGCCGTTGTTTACAGATAACAAATATTTATGTACAACTAACTCCTGCTTTGATTTTTTTAGGAGCTTTCTTTCCACGGGCAGAATTGCAAAGTATACGCCTTTATCCATACACCGATGGTCTGCATATCTTTGTTGTTGCAGCAGAAATAATTTATTTCCTCTTTGTTATATACTACATGGTGGAGCAGGTAAGAAGAACTTTGCTGGGTTGAATAGGCAGCCTGCAAATTGTTTTATTACCAAACTGACCAGTTCTAGATTCTGGGTGTCTGGTCTATAGAGAGGAAAGCTAATGGGAATAAACTAATTTCCAAAAAAGTTATTAAAAAATTCAAGCAGAGATACAATGGCCATGAATTAATTAATGATACCTTGAGAGGAAAACAGACTGTAGCCAGTCTGATCTTAACTGGTATTTGCCAATTATAGGCAGAAAACAAGCCTGATGGATTGGCTAGTCAGATTTTTGCTAGTAAGCAAGAGATAAGATGTGCTTTTATGACAGCTGGTCACAGTCAGCGATGTCACTATGCAGGGCTTCTACAACGGCATCATAGCATACACATCTAAAGAAGATCTGAGCTAAGAATTTGAACTGATAAATAATCATGGATTCAGCTTCAGGGCTATCTGGCAAAGGAAGAATGTGATTTCCTGGTTGCCAGTTGTCACAAGCCATGCTTATATTCCCCATCTATCTTCTCATCCAGTCCCAATCCTTTAACTGTTTTGCAAAAACAGTATGATAATTGGTTCTGTTTGCAAAAGAATGAAGATGGATAATATCTAAATGTACTAAAAACCTCAGGTCTGTTTCAAAACAGCTTTTGAATTAATGTACTTCAAATGGGCCAACTTACTGAATGTGCCCAAAATCTGGGATTCATAACTCCCATGGAATTGAAATTTATGTTTGATTCAGTGCTGCTGAGGTCAGCTATGGTCATGTGGTCGTAATTTCTGACATTCCTTGCCAGCTTCCTACAAGGAAAGTCAGTGGGAAGGCCAGCAGGAAGTCAGACATTAGTCTTCCCCTCTCTGGGTTTTTTTTTTTTTTTGCCTGCAAGTTTGTCTGTTTAGTTAAAGAAATATCTCTGAAACAATTATTCAATTGGCCATGGGTTGCCTAGTGTATAAATAAAATTGACCAAAATATCCACACTTGCCTGTAATCATAAGTAAGACCACAGCTAGAATCCTGCATCCAGTTTTGGTCACCCACGCTACAAAAAAAGATGTTGAGACTCTAGAAAAAGTGCAGAGAAGAGCAACCAGGATGATGAGGAGACTGGAGGTTAAAATGTACGATGGACAGTTGCAGGAACTGGGCATGGCTAGTCTAGTCCAGGGGAGACATGATAGCAGTGTTCCAATATTTGAGGGGCTGCCACAGAGAGGAGGAAGGGGTCAAGCTATTTTCCAAGGCACCTGAAGGCCAGGCAAGGAATAATGGATGAAAACTGATCAAGGAGAGATTCAACCTGGAAATAAGGAGGAATTTTCTGACAGTGAGAACAATCAACCAGTGGAACAGAAGTTGCCTTCAGAAGTTGTGGGAGCTTCATAATCACTGGAAGCTTTCAAGAAGAGACTGGACTGCCATTTGTCAGAAACGGTGTAGGGTCTCCTGCTTGAGTGGGAGGTTGGACTAGATGACCTATAAGGTCCCTTCCAACTCTGTTAATTTATCTATTCATCTATCTATCTATCTATCTATCTATCTATCTATCTATCTATCTATCTATCTATCTATCTATCTATCTATCTATCTATCTATCTATCTATCTATCTATCTATCTATCTATCTATCTATCTATCTATCTATCTATCTATCTATCTATCTATATCTATCTATCTATCTATCTATCTATCTATCTATCTATCTATTATCTATCTATCTATCTATCTATCTATCTATTATCTATCTATCTATCTATCTATCTATCTATCTATCTATCTATCTATCTATCTATCTATCTTCTAACTAATTAAATGAAACTGCATTGCGCTCTCATGAGTTATAAATGCTGCCTTACTCCCCACTGCTCGCAGATTGTACTACTGAAAAATGAATGTCTTCTTCCAACAGGGAAAAATCCTGCGGGCTCTGAAATGGAATTACTTCCACAGCAAATGGAACCTCCTGGAGTTGGCCATCATCTTGATCAGCTGGAGTGCCCTGTCCGTTTTCGTTCGCCGGATGATCTTGGGCTTAAGGGACATCTGTTACTACCAGGAACATAAGGATGAGTATGTTGGATGCTCTGGCACTTTCTAAATACACTGCCCCACCAAAGATAGAAAGGAGGAGAATTTGCTAATAGCAAGCCTCTTCCTTTTAAGAGTCAGGGTTGTTACGATTTACAAGTGAGCATTTGTGTGCTTGTGCTTTATACATACAAGTTAAACTATTTCATCCAGTTTCTTTCTTTTGCAAAAGAGGTGGCAGAGAAGATTTCTCTGGGTGATTTTTGCTTTGTTGCTGGTATCTTTCTACCATCCTCCTTGGCTATTCTCGCTTCCTGGCTGGGGAAAAAAAAAAACTCAGAGAAACCATTTCCAAATGTCTGCCATGATGATTTGATTGAAGTGTGAGAAACTGGGGAGGTTGCAGATTCTTGGAAAGAGAATTTAGTCATAAAAGACAGGAGGTTCATACACACCTGCTAGCAATGCTGCAGCTTTGTCCTGTGTCAAATCTTCTCCTGCCCTCATTAACACACACACACACACACACACACACACACACACACACACGGTTTTTCCTCTTGTGAAGTTAAAAAATGAATTAACAGAAAAGCAATTTCTGTTCCAGTCGGATTAAATGAGAATGCAGGGAAAATGTTCTTTGCAGCACTAATGCAGGTGACCCAGATATAAGTCAATAATCGAGTGAGTTTTTCTTTTATTAGAAAGATGTAGGATAGTTTGAGGTGCAGTCAGTGGCCGAGCGATTAAGACACTGGGCTTGTTGACCGGAAGGTTGGTAGTTCAAAACCCAAGCACTGCCTGATAGGATGAGCTCCCGTTACTTGCTCCAGCTTTTGACAGCCTAACAATTCAAAAGCGTGCGAGTAGATAAATAGGTACCACTTTGGTAAGAAGGTAACAGTGTTCTGTGCGCCTTAGTGTCTAGACGTGCTGGCCACATGACCACAGAAGCATCTTCAGACAACACTGGCTTCCTCTCCTAGGAAACAGAGATGAGCACCACCCCTCAGGATCATCTAATGTGGCTTGTGACTAATTGAGAAGCTGAACCTAGGTTCCTCCAATCGTGGCTCAGTTCCCATGCTCCGACCGATGGATTGGGATGGCAGTTCCCACAAGCAAGGCACCAAGGTTGCCTTCCCCACTGCTGCATGCCAGCTTATTACAACCCCTGAATCTTCTTCTTAGGTTTGTGAGCTTCAATCAAACCGCTACGGTGGATGCAGTGTTGGGCTACCTGATTGCATTCCTGGTGCTTCTTTCCACTGTGAAACTTTGGCACCTATTGAGGCTCAACCCCAAGTTGAACATGATCACCTCCACCTTGCGGAGAGCCTGGGGGGACATATCAGGATTTGCCACCGTGATTATTATCATGTTCCTAGCTTATTCCATTGCTGTGAGTAGTCCAGGAGGCTGTATTCAACCAGACTGAGCCTCCTTCTATGTTTGTTTATTCAATGTAGGTAGCATCTACTACATGGGTTGTTCATAAAGCAGAGAACTCCAGAGCAAAAGGGACCCTTGTTCACCAAACTTCAAATCCTGAGCAGAACTGTATATTAGGATCCCATCCTGAGCCTTTGCAAAGAACTCTGCTTTAGACTAGACCTTAGAAATAAACTAGCTTCGTTCTCCAATACCAACATTGAACTGGAACTGGTTTCAAACTGGTTCACAATCCTTATGTGGAAATGTCCTAAATATGAGTATTCAATAATACTCATTTCCAGTCTACTTTTATTCTGGGAACTAAAAAGTTATTCCTGGGGCATCGTTTCTATGAGTTGGTTTAGGAAAGTAGGACTGGTGCCAAATCACCTTGGGAGCTCCATTGCAGCATCCTGCATGATACAAAACAAGATTATAAGATGTTGGAGCATTGTGGAAATTACACTGTGACAACGTGTTGAGGAATCTGGTCCTATTGAGAATCTCCTGTTGATTATCAGGTTTGAGACTATTATGGGCAGAATTAGTCAATGTTCTACAGAATAAAAGAACAACAAAATAACAGAATTGGAAGGGTCCTTAAAGGTCTTCTAGTCCACCCCCAACAAAGCAAGAGACCCCATGCCATTTCAGACAAATGGCTGCCTGATCTCTTCTTGAAAAACCTTCAGTGATGGAGTGTTGAGGTAATTCCCCGTGAGGAGAATGAGCACATACAGGGAGACGTAGTGAGAGTAATGTTGAATAATAAACACACAGCGCACAGATACACTATACAGTAAATTTAGGGTTTTGCTTCCAATAAACATTTAAGCAAATTCTAAGATAAGCAGTCCAAGTCATTCACAGGTAAAGCAGTCAGTGTTCAGTTCAGGGGTAATCCAAATATCAAAGTCCAGAATCAAAAAACAGTTCAGTAACAGACTTACATCAGTCATTAGGAGGAACGGCAACACTCTCCAACAGAAGGAACAGAGAGACTGAGACTAAACAACCCAGGTTTCTGGCTCCATCTTGTGGCCCTTTGCGGCACCACACCCAATTACAGATTTAGTATTCTCTTAAAGACATAGTATTAAAACGTCTATCCTAGTTTATATATTTCCAACCCAAATAACTGTTAGGTGACTTATATTCCTAACATGGAGCACCCACAAATTCTGGAGGCAAGCCATTGCACTGATTGTTATGTTTTCTCCATACCACGTGAACTTTGAGCAACAGGAAGGCATGAGTAAGTTACTTAATGGAAGCAAATATCTTACTTGACTTTCTTGTTCACCAGCCCGCAAACAGTCCTTTTTTCATTATTCATTAATTTCATCCATTCATTAGTTTTATGACCTTCCTCCAGGAGCTCAAGATGTCACACGTAGCATTTCTCCCCCAAATTTTCTCTGCAACTACAAGGTTGTTTGTGTTCTTAAGACAAGGCAGCTGGCTCAAACGTCACGAAGGAGCTTCAATAGCTGAGGGAAGACTGGTTAAACACTTCATCTACTATTTATTCTATGAGGTTATATTTGCCTTGACCATCAATTAATCAGAAGGTTTTCCTATCAAAGTGGTTCAAACTTATTCCGTCTTCTGAGATATTTTCCTGTCAGAATAAAAAATGAGCAGTAGATATTATGGAGTAAGTGAAGTGACTGGCATCTAAGATGATTATTTGTTTGTTTTAAATGCAGACAAATCTAATATATGGCTGGAAACTGAATTCATACAAGACTCTGTTTGATTCTGCTGAGACTATGGTCAGCCTTCAGTTAGGAATCTTCAACTATGAAGAGGTATGACACTTTCTAAATATGACCAATCAAATGAAAAGTTCAAACTGTGTTTATTTTATTTAGAGCATGGAAAAATTTGGACTGATCTTGTGAGCAGAAACATGTGGTTTAGATCTAGAGAGAGAAAAATGTATCATGGGGAAAAATCAAAACTGAAATATAGACTAACTTGGGGTGCAAATCTATGCATCCTTACCACATACAACAAAGCTTATTTTTGCATGTACATGCAAAGGATTGTACCTAGCATAGCATTTAAGTCTCTCCAACTTGATATCCTTCAACTATCTGGAGTCAGAGTTACCCAGTCATCTTAGCCACTTTGAGAATTTTTGGAGCTGCAATCCATACATGGAAAATAATTTGGTTACAGGAAGCTGGGCTAGCTTCTTCTTGTTATTAGAATGGGTTTGATGGATGGATGGATTAGAGAACAAACAAAAGTAGACGATATCATCAAGAGAGTAAAATAATTGAAATGGAAATGGATTGGTCACATAGCAAGAAGAACGGATGGCAGGTGGACCAAAGCGATCATAGAATGGATCCCACTTGATCAAAAGAATCCACGAAAGAGACCTAAAACAAAATGGACTGAAAATATTAGCTAGTATTGCAGGGCCAATTGGCAAAAGAAATCTTGGGACCATATGGGTTGGAAACATTGTCTACAGTGGATAGACAATGGCTAAAATTATGACAATAGTGATGTGTCTGTGTGTGTATGTTTGTATGTATGTATGTGTGTATGTATGTATTGGGTTCTGCAACCCAGCAAGACAGACATAGACTTCAGAGTAATTAGAACTGCAGAAAAAACAATTACTACCCACCTGCCTTCCATTGAGGACCTGTACACTGCATGAGTTAAAAAGAGGGCTGTGAAAATATTTAGAGACCCCTCACATCCCAGACATAAATTGTTTCAACTCCTTCCCTCAAAATGATGCTATACAGCACTGCATACCAGGACAACTAGACACAAGGAGTTTTTCCCTGAATGCCATCACTCTGCTAAACAAATAATTCCCTCAACATTGTCCAACTATTTACAAAGTCTGCATTGCTATTACTATTATTCCTCCCATCCTTCCTTTCACCCATCTCCTCCCACTTATGACTGTATGAATGTAACTTTGTCGCTTGTATCCTAATGATTTTTATTGACTGTTTCCTAGTATGATTTGATTGCTTATTGTGCCCTATGACTATCATTGTGTTGTACCTGATGATTCTTGACAAATGTATCTTTTCTTTTATGTACACTGAGAGCATATGCACCAAGACAAATTCCTTGTGTGTCCAATCATTTGGTCAATAAAGAATTTCTATTCTATTCTGTTAAAAAAACAGATTTTACTTATTATTATGCCAATTAAAAAAAAAACTTGTTTCACTTATGTCAAAAATAAAAATTGAACAGGTACATAAAATCATAAGCATTGAAATAGGTCTATTCAACGTACACAGGATAGCTGGATTCCTGTTCCAAATTGGAGGCTCTGATGCATCCAGGCAACACAGCACCTAGTGCCCTGCTTAAAGTTTTTAAACAGCTTTATAAAAACATTTTTTTTCTTCTATTTTGTTTTTTCATAGACTTAATCATATTTCTCGCATTACAGGTCTTGGATTACAATCCTATCTTGGGGTCCTTCTTAATCGGTTCCTGCATAATCTTTATGACATTTGTGGTCTTGAACCTGTTCATTTCTGTCATCCTGGTGGCTTTTAGTGAGGAGCAGAAACATTATCAGGTTTGTTCATCGAATCTCAGCGTTTAAAGGAGACACGAGGAAGTATTCTACGGGCCTCTGGAGTTTCTGCAACTCTGTCACCACCCGGTGTGATTGGGGGAACTGTCTCAGATTGGCAGTGTTTTGTTTTTTTTTTTTTGCCATTTTGTTGAAGGAAATAATGGAAAAAAAAACGGTGGGGGGGAAGCATGCATGGCTGAAGATGGATGCAGTGCAATTGCCCAAACACAAATGTCAAAAATCATTATTTAAAAAGCCATCAAAATAGAAAATCCAACTTTTGATTCAGCTTGACTGGGGGTGCTTGGAATTTTAACACACCTGGATAATATCAGGGTAGGATGCTCTGCATTAAATAACACATTTTGATTTACAAGATGGATTTCTTTCCCTTTTCTTGATTTTGTGGCATCAATTCACTGTCAAATCAGCCGCCTGGCTGGGGGAATTCTGGGAGTTCAAGTCTGCGCATCTTAAATTTTGCTAAGGTTGAGAAACAGTTTTCTATCTAGGAATCAAGCATCATAAAACACTGATAACATTTCTCTCTTTTTTTTAAAAGGCTTCAGAAGAAGAAGAGATAGTAGACCTCATGATGAAGAAAATGTGCAGTTTTCTTGGAATTAAATATAAAAATGACCAAACTCCAGTTTGTGGCAAGCATCTGCAAGCATCTGGGAATGACATCTGATGACTCAGCCAAGATTTTACTTCTCCTGTGAATTTGTAGCTGTTGTATTACTTGTAAATGTTGTGATTTTGGGGTTTGTGAAATGCTGTGGTAGAAAACGTGAGCTCATTTTTAGGAATCAAAAGCTTCATTTGATCTCCAATAATTGAATGTGGTTTCTCACTATAGATATAGAAATACTTTAAGCTATATGGAACAGGTTTAACATGGCTGTTTCCTGTTACTATTTCTCAGTGTGATATAATAAATGTTAAGTGTTAAAGCATAATTGTAGCTCAGTTTATTTAAAATTAGAAGCCTGCTATCAATTTGCAACTGGCGTGTCTCACATTCCTGTAAAAATTTCCACATGGAAATGTTTGGCTCTCATTCAAAAGTCATCATGTGTGAGTGGAAGGTCTTAAAAATTGAAATGATTGAGAAGAAAAGCTGAACCAGTCCTTTTGATATGACATTTTCCACTAAAGGCCTAGTAAATATAATTACAAAATGTAAAGGGTTAAACCAAACACCCCTTCTTGGGGGACTGGATTTGCAGCAGTGCAGCGCTTCACAAATCTCTCACCCATTTTTTTCCAAAATAATTCCTCAACACTCTTTGTCTGGGGATTCCAACCTACTTTCCAGAGAACAAAAGAGGATGTTTATTCAGGTTTTCGAAGGAAAACAGACATGTTGCAATCTACTGGGGAGAAGTGCTTTGAAAAACAAAAACCGATAGGAGATACAATTTAAGTAAAAAAAGGTTTACACTGAAGACTAACTAGCAAAGCATTCTCAGGTCCAGCTTGACTTGTCGACACCATGCACAGTTTTCTAAAAGGGGCTTTGGACTTGGTTGGCCATTAAACTCCCAAACGTTTGGCCAACTCTATATCCTGCCTACTGAGCTTTCCATCCCGGTCCATAAACCAGGCCTGATTTTGCCCAGTTGGGGGGCCGTCGCCATCCCCTAAAAATGGGAACCTCTGCAGTTTTGCAACTGCCTCTCTCTCCTTGGTTGCTATTCTTTGAAGCAGCAGAAAACCTCTCCGGCCGGAGGTTTAATCCTGGTTCCCCGGATTCTTCCTTTATGCAGGCCGGGAAAGAGGGGGATTGTAGTCCCTCCACTCCAGAGCGCATCGCGCGGGACAAAGGAGGCAACCCCCACAACCACCCTCTCCGCGGCGGCGCGCAGCGATTCCGCCCGGCGCGGCACCCCTTCCCTTCCCTTCGCCCGACCGAGGAGCCAGGCCAGGCCCCCTCGGGCCGGGAAGGCCCGCCTCCACCCTCCCCTCCTCTCCCCCGGCTGCTTTTGCCCTCCGGCCCGGGCCGCCTCTTCGTGGAGCGGCCCCGCGATGGCAGTGGCGGCGACGGCTTGGCGAGCGTTGCGGAGGGTCGGGCTTGGCGCACGGACCGGGCCGCGCGGTTCCTTGCTGGGTTGGCCCAGCAGCAGCAGCAGCAGCAGCAGCATCGTACGCAGCCCCGAGGCCCGGCGGCTCAGCACCAGCCCTGCGTTGCTGCTCGCCGGTGAGTGGCGGCCGGGGCGCGGTTGAAGGGGCGGCGGGCGGGCGGCAGGGGAACCGGAGTTCCTTTGCGCCATTGCAAGGAGAGGCGTGCGCCGAAGCGCGGCGGGAGTCACCCAGCCCCCTTCGTCGCTCTGCTCCGGTTCCAGCCGAGCCGAGGGATCGCAGCCAAAGCCCGGGCATCGATGCGCTTAGCCGGAGGCCTCTCCAGAGCTTCCAAGGCTGCCAGCCCCCCTGCTGCCCCTGTGCGCCCTGACTTGGAGTGAAAGTCCGTGCATATCCGGGTCGCATACGAGTGCAACTCAGTTTGGCGACGGCTGAGCTGCACGCTTCGGGGAGTTTGGGAGGGGATGCCAAGAGTTGGATTAGGCTTCCCTGGAATCCGAAGCGAAGCCCGCTTCCTGGAAGTCACGGGCCTTTGCTTCCACGCGTGGGCAGCTCACCCAGGAAGTTGGCTTCCTGGACAGGCCCGTTGTTGCAACGCAGGGTGGAAAAAACAAATTAACCCCAGGACGTAGCGATCCTCCCCTCCAGGCAAGGCTAAGCTTCCGATGTTGAGCGAAGGTCATTTTTGGTAATCTGTCAACCAGCCAAACGTTACTATGAAGTGCGTTGTAGCCTATTCTCCCTTCCCCCCCCCTCCTTTCCAATACAATCATTCTGGATTCTAGGCTACCCGGGGGTGCAGAGAATTTTGTTGGGAGAAATTGAGCAAGAAAGACGGCTGGGTGACTTTGGGCCAGTTCCTCTTTCTCAGCCCTACCCACCTCACGGGGTTGTTGTTGTGGGGAAAATAGGAGGAGGGAGGAGTGTTAGGTATGTTGGCGTCCCTGAGTTGATTACAAAGCATGAAAGGCAGACCAACAATTTAAACAATCCAACCGTAAACAATTTCTTTGGATTTCTGGCATTGGCACGCCAGGGGATTTCAAAGGATTCCACGGGGCTCTTGAAAAGCAACCTGGGAACAATGCTGGCTTGCTCTCGTGCGAGATCTGAGCGCATAAACCATCTTTATACTTTTGGGGGTCCTGCTATAGGAGTCTTCAAGTTGCCAAGTTTGGGGACCCCTGTACTAGAAGAACCTAAGTAGGATTGCCAAGGTAGATGCAAATACAGAGCCTTAAAACTGACCCATTTGTTTTGTTTTGGGGGATGTTATTATTTTTTAGCTCGTCGGTTTACAGACAAGCACGAATGGATCGCCGTCGAAAACGGAATTGGAACGATAGGAATTAGCAACTTTGCACAGGTACTGTTCCTGCCCTCCCTGGTGATCTTGGCCTCGTCGGTTGGCCTTGCTCTTTGATTTCTTGATTGTCCTAACTGCCGTTTCTGCCTGCAAAGCCAGTTTGTGGACTTGGACCTCAGGGGTGTTTTCCTGCCTGGAAAACACGATTGAAAGCCCTGGCTGTGCCTCGCTGGCTTGGCCTCATCCCAAAAAAAAGCTTAGGAACCCGAGAGGGAATCGAGCCCAAAAGTTTCTGTTGGTTTCTGTTTGGTTCGTTGAAGAAAATGCATTTGTCACGTAAGAGAGGGCCAGGTAGCCTTTAGATCACTAGGAGCAATACAGGTAGTCTTCGGTTTGTTTTAGGGACCGTTCAAGTTGCAACAGCACTGAAAAAAGTAACTTAGGACCTCTTTTGATACTCACGACTGTTGCAGCATTCCCATGGTCACGTGATCAAAATTCAGGTGCTTGGCAACTGGCATGCATGGTTGCAGTGTCCTAGGGGTCATGCGATCACCATTTGTGATCTGACAAGCTGGTCTGACCTGGGCTTCCCCCCAAAGCACAAAGCAGACTCTTTGTCCGGGCAAAACCCCTTTTATTAAACGAAGGTGAATTTCTTGCATTCACCTTCAGCCAAAGGCCTGGCAAACAGTCTTTCAAGGGTGCAATTAGGAGCACAGACCTTACCTAGCTTAGAGAGCTGCCAAGTAAGTATTTCCAAACGCGGTGCTGACAAGGAAGGACTCGGCACAGAGCCTCTGAGATACACAGACAGATCTTCACACTGCTGCAACGAACGAATTGTTTCCTGCAAGGGCCCCCTCCCCTTTTGCTCCTCTTTTAATCCCTATGGGAGGGGCCATTCACCATCCACCTGTGGCCTTACTCCCACGTCGACCCTGAGTTCGTCATTGTTCTTTTCTTTTGCATGGACAGGTTGGGAACCGGCTCCACTTGCTCCCCCAGCCTCACTGCTGTCCGGCTCCAAAGGCAGCTGATAACTGCCAGTCTGCCCTGGCCCCATCTCTGCCTCTGATGCAGAGCCCCCATCCGAGCCTTCCTCAACCTCCAGGACTGGCCCATGTTCCTCCCCAATGTCCTCTCCTTGTCCGATTCTGCTGCCAGCTCCGCTAGCCACTGGCGGGCCACCCCACAAGCAAAGTCCATGGAGAAGCCATGGTGATTTAGCAGTTGTGTCACCAGCTTAACAACTGCAGGGATTCACTTAACCACTGTTGCGAGAAAGGTCGTAAAATGGGGCAAAATGTCTCACTTAGCAATATAAATTTTGGGCTCAATTGTGGTTGTAAGTCAAGGACTACCTGTAACTTAACATTTTAGTAAAGAGGATGGCTGAACAGTGCTCCAAAATAGGTGAGGCTGTCCCTGATCCATGGATATTGCCAAGATATCCTAATTATTTCCTCCAAATGTCATTTTAGGGTTTTCTGGACAGATCTTTTTTTTTGGCATGCTTTCATCTTAAACTGGTGACAGTGATGCTGATAGTTTCTGACAGTTGTGGTCAAAGGAGCAAGTATCTGGGAAGTGTGAGAGAGATATTTGAGGGGTCCATGCAGCCAAGGCACATCTTGTGATGGGAATTCTAGCAATCTTGTGGTTCTTCTTCTGGATATTTAATCAAGTGGTGTGAATTCACTAAGAAGGAACCTAAGGCTGTTTTATGAGGTCAGCATTTTCAAAGTCAACCTGACATTGTCCAAGTGGTCAGCAGCACTTTCGTAATGTCAAAAGCTGTTATTTTGTGAAACACAACACAACAGGCTGTGCTTGCTCTGAACACCCTCAGCTGGGGACCACTGGATTGGTGAGGAATTTTGCAAGTTGTATGTCTTGAAGTGTTTTAAGACTTTATTTAAACAGATTAAACAGATAATCAGAGTTGGAAGGGACCTTGTAAGTCATCTAGTCTCACCCCCTGTCCAAGCAGGAGACCCTACACCATTTCTGACAGATGGGAATCCAATCTCTTCTTGAAAGTCACAAGTGATGGCAGTTTTTCCCCCGAAAGCCATCACTCTGCTAAACAAATAATTCTCTCAACACTGTTCAACTATTATAAAGTCTACACTACTATTACTATTAATCTTCTCATCACTCCTTCTCACCCATCCCCTCCCATTTGTGATTGTAGGACTGTAACTTTGTCGCTTGTATCCTTACAATTTATATTGACTGTTTCCTAGTATGATTTGATTGCTTATTGTACCCTATGACTGTCATTAAGTGTTGTGCATTATGATTCTTGATTCTTAATGAATGTATCATTTCTTTATGTATACTGAGAGTATTTACAGCAAGACAAATTCCTTGTGTGTCCAATCACACTTGGCCAATAAAGAATTCTATTCTGTTCTATTCTATTCTATTCTGTATCCCGCCTTTATTATGTTTTACAAATAACTCAAGGTGGCAACAATATCCAACACAATTGGGCTATTTTCTCCACAACAACAACAATCCTGTGAGATGAGTTGGCCTGAGAGAGAGAGAGAGAGTGACTAGTCCAAAGTCATCCACCAGCTGGCTTTCAAGGCCAAAATAGAACTTGAACTCACCGTCTCCTGGTGATTGGCCCAAAGTCACCCAGCTGGCTTTCATGGATAAGACAGGACTCGAACTCACCGCCTCCTGCTCTCTAGAGCCTGGAGCCTTAACCATTAAACCAAACTGGCTCTCCACTGGCTCTCTTTCTTAAGGACAACGTGAGAAGTGTAAGAAAGCTTCTCATATTTAGGGTCAGCCAGTTGGCACAAACTGACTGGGAGGGGTATGAACTTGTTTTCTGCTGGTCCCAAAGGTGTTTTTTTTTTTTCAAGAGGCAGCTGGAGTTTTTGGTTTATCTTTGAAGACATTTCGCTTCTCATCCAAGAAACGGAGCTGAAGAAGCTTCTTGGATGAGAAGCGAAACGTCTTCAAAGAAAAAAACAAAAACCCAGAAAGTCCAGTTGCCTCTTGAAAAAAGCACCTTGGCACAACCATGACCTGGAGGATTGAGAATCTCCGTATGTTTTCTGCTTAAACTCCACCATGAGATGCTCAACTTTCTTTCCCATAATGGTTTCCACTTCTCTAGATCATTGTTGATGCAGGAATTTTTCATTTCAGGAAGCGTTAGGGGATGTTGTGTATTGCAGTCTTCCAGAAATTGGAACAAAGCTGAACAAACAAGGTGAGCCTTATTCATATTTTTAAAACAATCTTGTCTCTCCCCACCACCCCAAAAAGGTAAATGTTAGATTAGGCAGCAATAACATTATGCTTTGGAGGAATAAAGTTATTTTAGGCTTTTTTTAAGGGTATGCCCCAAGTATTTCTTTTTCTTGACATTAAGAAAAAAACTGGCCCCCAGTTCCTTGTCTTACAAGCTGTCAAGAGGAGAAACAAGTTACGAAAGACTCCTGTTTCCAAAAGGATAACTGCTTCAGGAAGGCAGATGAAAAGGTCTTTGAAGGAAAGAACTAAATGTGGACCTCTACGTTTATTTAGCAAGGCTGTGGGTACCCTCCCATCCCCCAGATATGTGCAGCTCTTAAACCTTCTCCAGAGAGAGAGTGTGAACAGCCTGCTAAGCTACTACCAGCTTCTGTTGATAGGACAAGCACTTCGAGTAGTGCAAGGACTAGATTGGTTCCATAGCTGCAGATTAACGGTTGTTATTATTATTATTATGCGTCATTGCACAAGTCAGCCAGATGTTCAAGACTGGATTTGGCATTTTTGACTGCCTGTTGAGTCCTTTCCAAGGACAAGTGGGATATTCAGATGTGGACGTTTGATAGTGTTACAGGAATCATGGCAGGATGTCAGCTGTTCTGAGCCTTTGGCAATTGACCGATTGTGAGTTTGTCAATGCCAATGTCTTTCAAGTGATGCTCCAGTGGTTTTGGGACTGCAGCTGAGGCCCCTGTTTGTCACAGAGTCAGCTAGATGTTCAGACTGGATTTGGCATGTTTATTATTATTATTATTATTATTATTATTATTATTATTATTATTATTATTA
Organism: Pseudonaja textilis; assembly: GCF_049901715.1. NCBI lineage: Eukaryota > Metazoa > Chordata > Lepidosauria > Squamata > Elapidae > Pseudonaja > Pseudonaja textilis. The sequence continues at coordinate 7,142,925 of NC_142000.1, forward strand.
TTATTATTATTATTATTATTATTTGTTATTATTTGTTGTTATTATTATTATTATTATTATTATTATTATTATTATTCATTTGTTAACTTTATTTGATGCCTATCTTGCTTTGTGGTTTACAACAATAAAAAGGAAGAAATGAAAAGAACGTGAACAGAAGATAATAGATCCAGAAAAAAACAATGAAAAAGAAATGCAACTGTATGATTACCAAAAAAGAAAGATGGACAGGTGGAGAGCAGAGAACGTGTGTGTGTGTGTGTGTGTGTGTGTATGTGTGTGTGTGTGTACGTACACGCGCGCCATCAATCCAGCAGCCACTTGTAGCATGACACATCATAAAAATGCAAATTCTCGTTCTGGGTTTTCTGTACCAAGGCCTTTTCCCATTTAATGTTCCAGATGAGTTTGGAGCCTTGGAAAGTGTGAAGGCTGCTAGTGAAATCTACTCTCCCGTCACAGGAGAAGTCACAGAAATTAACACCGCCCTTGCTGATAATCCTGGACTTGTCAACAAATCTTGTTACCAAGATGGTAAGAGAAGGATCCCAAGGATTCTGAACAGTAGTTTGCAGAATATCCCAATGATAATATTGGAACTTACCCAACAGAGTGTTGTGGGATCAACAAGTCAGGTAGTCGGTCCTCAACTTAACAATTGTAATTGAAGCCGGAATTACAATTGTAACTCGTGGTCTTTAAGCGGATCACCATGGGACCACATGACTGATTTGGCAACCTTTTTGTGATGGTTGTTAAGCAAGCCTATTGTCCCCCAATGGGTGGTTTGTGGGGTTTTGTGGCCCAGAATTGGAAGTAAATAATGGAAACTGGGGGAAAAAAAATGGCAAAATTTGAAGTCACGTGTCTGGGGTGCTACAAAGAGCCTTAAATGCAAGCCGATGCCAGGATTCCGGCAGTTACCCCAATTAAATCATGAGTCTTGAGCCAAATCTCCAAAACTACAAAGGATTTATTGGGAGTTAACATGTCGGCATGACCTGGATATGGCCAACTCTGAGACATGTAATTCACTGTCACCCTTGAGCCTGTGTTTTTCCCACCCCTCTGGGTGTATCATAATTCATATTCTCCAATGAAACACGTCCATAGCCAAGAGTCATCAATCATGTTCTCCAATTAGATCTTTGCATGGCAGAAACTTCAGTCGCCTAGTTACAATCTCTGAAAAAACATGAATGGAATGCACTTTTGATTCCAAACTGGTCTTTCATACTCCTTCCTCCCTCCCCTTTCTGTTGGAAACTATAAAACGGGCATAGAAATGTTTTATGAGTTGACAGCCGATTTGCTAAGAACCCCAAAATATAACCATGTGACCACAGGGTTTATAAGGCTGCCAGAACTTTGAAATTGGATTGTAAGTAGCTCTGGGAAAGTCAGTTGTTTCTTTTGGTTGCAAAGTTAAGCAAGGATTACCTGTCAAGATCTTTGGAAGGACGGATCCTGAAGCTGAAGCTCAAATACTTTGGCCACCTAATGAGTAGAGAAGAGAGGACTCCTTGGACAAGACACAGATGTTGGGAAAGATGGAGGGCGAAAGGAGAAGGGGATGGCAGAGGAGATGGTTAGATGGTGTCATGCCATGTTGGAGTCTGACTCCAAGGGAGAGATGGTACAGCTGACAGGGAGTGGGAGTGTGGCCCCGGTGGTTGTGGAGGAAACTGGGAAAGGGCACAGGCCAGACGGGCATTCAGAGGAAGACCCAGGCCCATCCGCTCTTCATCTTAGGGCACGCAGGGAGGAACGGATAAGGGAGAAACGTGAGTGGCATGGTCTATGGGGGAGGAAGGGGCCCTGATCCCCTTCATGGGTTGCATCTGGGAGGACTGGTTAAAAGGACAAACTGCGCATGGCAAGGCTGCTGGAAGCAAAGCGTGCATTATTCTTGTTGGAACTTATCTGTGTTTTGGCTTCCTCCCAATTGTGGTTGCTGCATTATCTGGTAGAAGTCTCCAATTAATCATCCTTGCCTGCTATAGTAATTCTTTCAGTGTGGTTTGTGTTGGGTTCAAATTAACTTTACTTTGGGTGTGGACTACTTTTACTTCTCCATAAACTGTTTTCTTTAAGAGTTTGATTTCCAGCCGAGGATAATTGGACATTGAGGCCAAGTTGGAGGCATTAAAAGAATTTTATTGGATTTTTGTGACTTGGTTATTTTTGTGTTATGCCTCACATCATCACAGATGGTGTCACTGATGCAATGAACGTGAACTTGGGCAAACTCTGGGAGACAATGGAGGAAGATCTGGCATGCTATGGTCCATGGGGTGGTGAAGAGTTGGACCTGATTTAATGACTGAACAAAAATCTGTAGAGTTAAGACTAGAAACCATTGGACCCAAGAGTAGCATTTACTAGAACCACAAGAGCCCTGGATATTGTGGTGCTTTTTAAAAACACACACGCCCTAATTTGTCTTTTTTTTGGCTCACAGGTTGGCTTATCAAAATGACTGTGGATAATCCTTCTGAACTGGACGATCTCTTGACTGAAGATGCGTATGAAAAATACATCAAATCCATGGAAGAATAGCTAGAAGGTGGCAAGCTGAGCCAGTACCCAGCTACTTTCTTTGACGTAGATGGCCCCAAATTACTGGCACAAAGAGAAGTTGGCACAGCAGCTGGTGGAGGAAATTTTCAACGGGGGGACAAAAATACTGCCTTTCTTCCAATTGAGTTAAAGGCAGCCCACAAATGTAAATTAAAATGTTTGTGGCTTCTCTTAGTAAGGCAAACATCAGGAATCGTTTCGACTTTCCCCCCCTTCATCCTGATGAATATAATTCCAAAGTTTGAAGTCCATAATTCCTTCTCTGGGCTACAATGAGCTTTGTTCCTGAAATAAACCCAGAGGGTTAATAAGATAGATCTGGAAGCTGGTGCAACAGCCTTAATTCCAACGTCTATGTTTTATTTGTACAGATTTTCTTTGCATTTCTTTTCCACCCATTTTTTTCCCTGGGCGTCTGGTGTTGGTCATCTTCCAGAAGCTGTCCTGCTGCCTTTGATATTAGTGAAAGTCCTCAGAGATTAGGTGGTTCAAAAGTACAAGGGTTGGGCTGGAGACATGGAGACCTCCAGCTAAGTCTTCCTGCCTCGCAGCAGATAAGATAACAGAAAGTTAATAAAAAATCCTGACTTTACCAACTGTGTTTGTCGTAGCTTAATAATTTAAGTGGTGGGTAAGACTGAGGTGGTGTATTTGACCTTGGAGTTTTTTTAGAAAGTTTGAAAGTCAATCTTGGTGCCTCCACACCGGTAGTCCTCTATTTACGACCAAAGTTTCTGTTGCTAAGTGAGACAATGGTTAAGCAAGTTTTGCCCATTTTTTTTAACGACCTCTCGCCACAGCTGTGAATCATGGCAGTTGTTAAGTTAGTAACGGTTGTTGAATGAATCTGGCTTCGCCACTGACTTGGCTCTTCAGAAGGTTGCAAAAGGTTATTGTGTGACCAAGGGACACAGCAACCCTTGTAAATATGAGTCATAATTTGGAGTCAGCAAAAAAAAAAATAGTACTACAAAAATACACAAAATATAAATGTAAATCTAATATAAATATTTCTATCCACGCAACACTAGGAAGAGAAAGCTGTGTTGGATATGTTCGCCTCCTTGAATGGTTTGTAAAAATAAAGGTGGAATATAAATAAATAGAATAGCCGGGATTGGAAGGGACCTTGGAGGTCTTCTAGTCCAGCCCCCTGCTCAAGCAGGAGAACCTATACCATTTCAGACAAATGGTTGTCCATTCTCTTCTTGAAAATCTCCAGTGATGAGGTACCCACAACATCCGGAGACAATCTGTTCAACTGGTTAAACTGTCTGGAAATGTCTCCTTATTTCTAGTTGGAACTTTTCTTAAAGCTTCCACCCACTACTTCGTATTCTGCCTTCAGGTGCTTTGGAGAATAGATTGACCCTCTTCTTACTGTTGGGTACCCCTCAAATATTGGAAGACTGCTATCATGTCAACCCCTAGTCTTTATGTTCATTACAGTAAACATACCCCAGTTCCCATAACCGTTAATCATACACTTTAGCTTCCAGTCCCCTAATCATCTTTGTTCTACTTTGCATTCTTTCTAGAGTCTCAATATCTTCTTGGTATATCAAGGTAAAAATAGAAGTGGGAAAAGACCCAGAGTATGGGACAAACACAGTCCCTGACATCTGCAAATTGAAATGAGGGGGAGAAGTGATACCATGCATGTCATGACATTGTGATTTTCATTACTTTATTGTCATTGCACCTCGTACAACGGAATTAAATGCCGTTAGTAAATTCTACTTGCAATAGCCAGGAAATCAACTGCTAGAAAAAGAGTGAGTTCTGGACCCCACCAGCAGAGGGCACTGCTGGCTTGCTAAGCAACCACTGAGTTCCCGCGACTAGGAGTGTTTTTCCCAAGGTGCTATCTCTTGGTTGTGTTGGGACTACAACTCCCAGAATTCCCTGAGTAGCTCAATGTGACACCAACATGGGGGGAAGATGGGAGAATAGTACAGAACAAATTCAGACTCCAAGCAGCAACATGTTTGTGTTAACATCTTAAATGTCTGCTTAACTCCATAGAGGCCAGAAGGCCTCAAGGGTGTGGCGCTGTTTAGGTCAGAGGTCTCCAAACTTGGCAACTTTAAGACTTGTGGACTTCAACCCCCAGAATTCCTGTGGATGAGGAATTCTGGGAGTTGAAGTCCACAAGTCTTAAAAGTTGCCAAGTTTGTGGACCTCTGGCTTAGATTATCTTAAGTTGTGGCAGAAGGATGCATATTCAGAGTATCTCTGAAGACATTTCAGAGCTATTTTGGGTGCCACAATGTCCATTTTTTTTAACTTATTTTGCATGTCTTACCTAATTCTCGAATTTATTTCCTGGAGAAAGCAAAGATGGTTCTCTGTATAATGCCCAGGTCCATATATCTTACTAAGCATGTGTTTGTTTTGTTGTGGTTTATTGAATAAATGACCACTGTCCAGGCTTGGACGTACATCCAGAAGCTGGATGCACGTTATTGTTATTTTATGCAAACTTGCTGCAAAATGTAATTGTGACTTAATTGCCTGCCTGAACTATGCTACAATGGCTTCTTTGACAGACCAGTTTTAAAAACCTTGGTGGTGTTTCATAGATGACAACTCTTTTTCTCTCACATGCAGACACAGAGGTACACAGAGGGACAGAGGTAGAAAGACCATGAGAAAAATTTGCATTTTGATAGGAATCTACTGGACAGTGTACCGTATTTATCGGCGTATAACACGCACTTTTTCCCCCTGAAAATAGGGGGCAAATGATGTATGCGTGTTATACGCCGATGTCCCGTTCCCAGTAATGCCTAGCGGCGGCGCAGCATCGTGACGCTGCGCCCGCCGCATATTAAAGGGAATGCGTGTTATACGCCTGTGCGTGTTATACGCCGATAAATACGGTACTCAATAAGTAACACAACAATCTTGAAATTATTATATACTTTTTTCCGTAAAAGAGTAAATGGATTAAGGAAAAACCATTCAGGTGACTGATTGGAATTTGAGCATTTACTGGCTGGATGCCTTCCCTGATGCCTATGTGGAGCTTGCAGCACACAATAACTCATTGCACCCAGAAATATCTGATGCTACCTACGAACGAATTCACAGCCTCCTGATTGTGAGGTGAGAGCATCACTGCACTGCTGTCATCAGCCAATGTACCAATGGTGGTTAACCAACAGGAGCGCCCCCCCTCAAGAAACCTAGTGCCGAAACACACATGCCTGTGTGCGCGCTGAAAAATGAAAGAGCAACTCCCGACGTGTGCATGCATGTCACCTGGTCTTTCGGCTTCTAATGTGCATGCTTCCACAAAGACCAGCTGACTGCCACACTCATGAGTGTTAGAAACCAGCCAGCCAGCTGGTCTTTGCATGCATGCACATCAGAAACCGAAAGACCAGGTGGCCGGCTGTTTTCTAACACACATGCATGCTGGCCAGCTGGTCTTCCTGTGTGCATGAGTGCCAGCCAGCTGATCTTTGTGCACACATGCACGTTAGAAACTGGAAGAGCAGGTGGCCAGCATGCACCGGAACCCAGAAGACCAATGGGCAATGGCTGTCATGCTTGAAGAGATGGCTCTGCATGTCACTTCCGGCACACATGCCGTAGGTTCGCCATCACGGATATATACAGTTTACATATTTCGAAAAACACTAGGAATGAAAGATACATCTTCCTTCCTTCCCTCCCTCCCTGCTTTCCTGCCTTCCTTCCTTCCTTCCATCCCTCCCTCCCTCTTTCTTTCTCTTCCTTTCATTCTCTATCATCTCTACCATCTCTCTATCATCTCACTGGAATCTCATCTGTTTATTGTCTGTCTGTCTGTCTGTCTAATTTCAGAAACAAGACTGCATTATTCTATCAAACAGAAAGATTTATTTCTTCAAAACCCTTCCCTTAAGAAATAAAATAGAAAACTGTGATGACTCATAAGTACACCATTTTTATTGGTCTGCAGTCTCAGTAGGAGTCAAGTTCATTTAGAGAGAAAATTGTCCCTTTATGGATCTGCAGGGAGAGGTTGCGATTCATAAAACAAACCATCAAGCCTTTTTTTGGTCATTAAAAAACCTTCTTCTTCTATGACAAGTGCAGTTCCTAAGTTGTGCACCCGCTTAAAAAAGGAAAGGCTTTTCAAATGCGTGAAATGTTCTGCTAGGAATGTTATGGATCTATACCCGTGAGGGCGAACCTATGGCACAAGTGCCACGGGTGGTATGCAGAGCCATTTGTGCGGGCATGCGAGCCCCAGCCAAACTTACCTGCACTGTGCATGTGCGCATCTCCCAGCTGATTTTCGGCCTGTTGGAGGCTGTTTTCTCCCTCCCAGAGGCTCGAGGGAAGCCTGTGCAGCCTTGGGAGGCTAAAAACAGGCCCGTTTCGGCACTTCTGGTATTTCCAGAAGGCCTGTTTTTCTGCATCCCGAGGCTGCAGAGCCTCCGGGGGCGGGGGAACGGCCTCAAATGGGGCAAAAACCAGCTGGGAGGCACGCGCATGCACAGTGCCGGTAAGGCGGTAGGGTGGGAGTGTTGCGTGCGCAGGGAGGGGGGCACATTGCATTGTGGGTGCCAGCACACACGTGCTTTCGGCATACCACAACAAAAAGGTTCACCATCACTGATCTATACAGATAGTCCTTGGCTTACAAACCACAAGTGAATCCAAAATGTCTGTTGCTGAGCGAGACAGTGGTTAAGTGGGGTTTAGCCCCATTTACAACCTTTCTTGCCATAGTTGTTAAGTGAATCACTTAACAACTCCGTCAGAAATGAGTCTTTGGGACCCTGCAAAGCATCCTGCTCCAAGAGGCTGCGCCATTCTGGTGGAGTTTGGGGGAGAGAAAGAAAAGACTTCTGCTGCTTCTGCTGCTTTCCTTGCATGAAGACAAAAGTCTCTCTTTCTCCTCATCTCCTCGAGAATGGAGCTGGAGCCGGTATCCTGCGATCCCAAATAAAGAATGATCGATCGATAGGAAAACTGTATTTTCCTGCAGACTTTTGGAGGGATTTTCTCGGGGTCTCTGGTCCGCGGAATTTAAAATTATGAGTTTGGTGGTCCCTGAAGTCCAAAAGATTGGCGACCCCTGTTCTAGTCCAGCCTCCTGCTCAAGTAGCAGACCCTGCGTCATTTCAGACAAGTGATTGTCCACTCTCTTCTTAAAAACCTCCGGCGATGAAGCACCCCACAACTTCTGAAGGCAAGCAATCCCTGAATCAGAATAGAGATGGAAAGGACCTTGGAGGTCTTCTAGTCTACCCCCTTGCTCAAGCAGGAGAACAATACCATTTCATACAAGTGGCTGTCCAGTCTCTTCTTAAAAGCCTTCAGTGACGAAGCACCCACAACTTCTGAAGACTGGTCCTTAAAGGCCCTATAGGAATTTTTTTTTAAAAGCCACATCTTTTAGTACTGGTCTGCTCAGAGAAGTTTAAAGACCCGCCCGCCTGCTGGAATGGATGGGGCCTCTTATGAAGCCTGTCTAAAGGAAACCTCCCCCCTTTGATAACTTTAATTTTGAATGGCTCTGATGCAAAACACTCACTGGGAAAATAACAGCCTCAGCTGACACGACTATTATTTCCAAGCCGCTTCCCACAGAGAATGCTGGAAAACAGCCCTGCTCTCCTTCTCTCCTTCTGGCCCTAAAAGCAAAAGAAAAGCAACATCCGTTTGACCATCAAACAGGAGGTGTCCTCCTTCCCCTTCCCGCTAATAAGTTTTGATTAAAAGGCAAAGCTTTCGTGCATCTTGCTAA